>NW_026611689.1:0-328776 GCF_023638135.1 Falco biarmicus | reverse complement strand
CCCCATGTCAGCCCAGAAAGCAGGTAGAACAACTTTTGTGGTGTCTTTCAGATGCCTACCAAGGTAGTGTAAAAACTATTAAGAGAACTCCTGTCTGGCACCTTCCCCGTTGGAGTTGCGCATGGGCTGTGTTTGGAACATTTTGTCACCAGCCGAGTCCAAAATTCAGCTGTTCCCCATGTCAGCCCAGAAAGCAGGTAGAACAACTTTTGTGGTGTCTTTTTGATGCCTACCGGAGCAATGTAAAAACTACCAACAGAATTCCTTCCTGGCACCTTCGCTAGTGGAGTTGCGCATGGGGTGTATTTATTAAAATTTTGTCACCAGCCGAGTCCAAAATTCAGCTGTTCCCCATCTCAGCCCAGAAAGCAGGTAGAACAACTTTTGTAGTGTCTTTCAGATGCCTACCGGAGCAATGTAAAAACTACCAACAGAACTCCTGTCTGGCACCTTCGCTAGTGGAGTTGTGCATGGGGTGTATTTATTAAAATTTTGTCACCAGCCGAGTCCAAAATTCAGCTGTTCCCCATCTCAGCCCAGAAAGCAGGTAGAACAACTTTTGTGGTGCCTTTCAAATGCCTACCAAGGTAGTGTAAAAACTATCAAGAGAACTCTTGTCTGGACCTTCCCTGGTGGAGTTGTGCATGGGGTGTGTTTGGAACATTTTGTCACCAGCCGACTCCAAAATTCAGCGGTTCCCCATCTCAGCCCAGAAAGCAGGTAGAACAACTTTTGTGGTGTCTTTCAGATGCCTACCAAGGTAGTGTAAAAACTATTGAGAGAACTCGTTTCTGGCACCTTCCCCGGTGGAGTTGTGCATGGGGTGTGTTTGGAACATTTTGTCACCGGCCGAGTCCAAAATTCAGCGGTTCCCCATCTCAGCCCAGAAAGCAGGTAAAACAACTTTTGTGGTGTCTTTCAGGTGCCTACCAAGGTAGTGTAAAAACTTCCAACAGAATTCCTGTCTGGCACCTTCCCCGGTGGAGTTGTGCATGGGGTGTGTTTGGAACATTTTGTCACCAGCCGAGTCCAAAATTCAGCGGTTCCCCATCTCAGCCCAGAAAGCAGGTAGAACAACTTTTGTGGTGTCTTTCAAATGCCTACCAAGGTAGTGTAAAAACTATCAAGAGAACTCTTGTCTGGCACCTTCCCCGGTGGAGTTGTGCATGGGGTGTGTTTGGAACATTTTGTCACCAGCCGACTCCAAAATTCAGCTGTTCCCCATCTCAGCCCAGAAAGCAGGAATAAAAAACTTTTGTGGTGTCTTTCAGGTGCCTACCAAGGTAGTGTAAAAACTACCAGGAGAACTCCTTCCTGGCACCTTCCCCGGTGGAGTTGTGCATGGGGTGTGTTTGGAACATTTTGTCACCAGCCGAGTCCAAAATTCAGCGGTTCCCCATCTCAGCCCAGAAAGCAGGTAGAACAACTTTTGTGGTGTCTTTCAGATGCCTACCGGAGCAATGTAAAAACTACCAGGAGAACTCCTCTCTGGCACCTTCCCCGTGGAGTTGTGCATGGGGTGTATTTATTAAAATTTTGTCACCAGCCGAGTCCAAAATTCAGCGGTTCCCCATCTCAGCCCAGAAAGCAGGTAGAACAACTTTTGTAGTGTCTTTTTGATGCCTACCGGAGCAATGTAAAAACTACCAACAGAATTCCTTCCTGGCACCTTCGCTAGTGGAGTTGTGCATGGGGTGTATTTATTAAAATTTTGTCACCAGCCGAGTCCAAAATTCAGCTGTTCCCCATCTCAGCCCAGAAAGAAGGTAGAACAACTTTTGTGGTGCCTTTCAAATGCCTACCAAGGTAGTGTAAAAACTATCAAGAGAACTCTTGTCTGGACCTTCCCTGGTGGAGTTGTGCATGGGGTGTGTTTGGAACATTTTGTCACCAGCCGACTCCAAAATTCAGCTGTTCCCCATCTCAGCCCAGAAAGCAGGTAAAACAACTTTTGTGGTGTCTTTCAGGTGCCTACCAAGGTAGTGTAAAAACTACCAGGAGAACTCCTTTCTGGCACCTTCCCCGGTGGAGTTGTGCATGGGGTGTATTTGGAACATTTTGTCACCAGCCGACTCCAAAATTCAGCGGTTCCCCATCTCAGCCCAGAAAGCAGGTAGAACAACTTTTGTGGTGTCTTTCAGATGCCTACCAAGGTAGTGTAAAAACTATTGAGAGAACTCGTTTCTGGCACCTTCCCCGGTGGAGTTGTGCATGGGGTGTGTTTGGAACATTTTGTCACCAGCCGAGTCCAAAATTCAGCGGTTCCCCATCTCAGCCCAGAAAGCAGGTAAAACAACTTTTGTGGTGTCTTTCAGGTGCCTACCAAGGTAGTGTAAAAACTACCAGGAGAACTCCTTTCTGGCACCTTCCCCGGTGGAGTTGTGCATGGGGTGTATTTGGAACATTTTGTCACCAGCCGACTCCAAAATTCAGCGGTTCCCCATCTCAGCCCAGAAAGCAGGTAGAACAACTTTTGTAGTGTCTTTTTGATGCCTACCGGAGCAATGTAAAAACTTCCAACAGAACTCGTTCCTGGCACCTTCCCCGGTGGAGTTGTGCATGGGGTGTGTTTGGAACATTTTGTCACCAGCCGACTCCAAAATTCAGCTGCTCCCCATCTCAGCCCAGAAAGCAGGTAGAACAACTTTTGTGGTGTCTTTCAGATGCCTACCAAGGTAGTGTAAAAACTTCCAACAGATCTCTTGTCTGGCACATTCCCCGGTGGAGTTGTGCAGGGGGTGTGTTTGGAACATTTCGTCACCAGCCAAGTCCAAAATTCAGAGGTTCCCCATCTCAGCCCAGAAAGCAGGTACAACAACTTTTGTGGTGCCTTTCAGCTGCCTACCAAGGTAGTGTAAAAACTACTAAGAGAACTCCTGTCTGGCACCTTCCCCGGTGGAGTTGTGCAGGGGGTGTGTTTGGAACATTTTGTCACCAGCCGAGTCCAAAATTCAGCGGTTCCCCATCTCAGCCCAGAAAGCAGGTAGAACAACTTTTGTGGTGCCTTTCAGGTGCCTACCATGGTAGTGTAAAAACTACTAAGAGAACTCCTGTCTGGCACCTTCCCCGGTGGAGTTGTGCAGGGGGTGTGTTTGGAACATTTTGTCACCAGCCGACTCCAAAATTCAGCGGATCCCCATCTCAGCCCAGAAAGCAGGTAGAACAACTTTTGTGGTGTCTTTCAGATGCCTACCGGAGCAATGTAAAAACTACCAGGAGAACTCCTGTCTGGAACCTTCCCCGGTGGAGTTGTGCATGGGGTGTGTTTGGAACATTTTGTCACCAGCCGAGTCCAAAATTCAGCGGTTCCCCATCTCAGCCCAGAAAGCAGGTAGAACAACTTTTGTGGTGCCTTTCAGCTGCCTACCATGGTAGTGTAAAAACTACTAAGAGAACTCCTGTCTGGCACCTTCCCCGGTGGAATTGTGCAGGGGGTGTGTTTGGAACATTTTGTCACCAGCCGAGTCCAAAATTCAGCGGTTCCCCATCTCAGCCCAGAAAGCAGGTAGAACAACTTTTGTGGTGTCTTTCAGATGCCTACCGGAGCAATGTAAAAACTACCAGGAGAACTCCTCTCTGGCACCTTCCCCGGTGGAGTTGTGCATGGGGTGTGTTTGGAACATTTTGTCACCGGCCGAGTCCAAAATTCAGCGGTTCCCCATCTCAGCCCAGAAAGCAGGTAGAACAACTTTTGTAGTGTCTTTTTGATGCCTACCGGAGCAATGTAAAAACTACCAACAGAATTCCTTCCTGGCACCTTCGCTAGTGGAGTTGTGCATGGGGTGTATTTATTAAAATTTTGTCACCAGCCGACTCCAAAATTCAGCTGCTCCCCATCTCAGCCCAGAAAGCAGGTAAAACAACTTTTGTGGTGTCTTTCAGGTGCCTACCAAGGTAGTGTAAAAACTACCAGGAGAACTCTTGTCTGGCACCTTCCCCGGTGGAGTTGTGCAGGGGGTGTGTTTGGAACATTTTGTCACCAGCCGAGTCCAAAATTCAGCGGTTCCCCATCTGAGCCCAGAAAGCAGGTAAAACAACTTTTGTGGTGTCTTTCAGATGCCTACCAAGGTAGTGTAAAAACTATTGAGAGAACTCGTTCCTGGCACCTTCCCCGGTGGAGTTGTGCATGGGGTGTGTTTGGAACATTTTGTCACCGGCCGACTCCAAAATTCAGCGGTTCCCCATCTCAGCCCAGAAAGCAGGTAAAACAACTTTTGTGGTGTCTTTCAGGTGCCTACCAAGGTAGTGTAAAAACTTCCAACAGAATTCCTTCCTGGCACCTTCCCCGGTGGAGTTGTGCAGGGGGTGTGTTTGGAACATTTTGTCACCGGCCGAGTCCAAAATTCAGCGGATCCCCATCTCAGCCCAGAAAGCAGGTAGAACAACTTTTGTGGTGCCTTTCAGCTGCCTACCAAGGTAGTGTAAAAACCACTAAGAGAACTCCTGTCTGGCACCTTCCCCGTTGGAGTTGTGCATGGGGTGTGTTTGGAACATTTTGTCACCGGCCGACTCCAAAATTCAGCGGTTCCCCATCTCAGCCCAGAAAGCAGGTAGAACAACTTTTGTGGTGTCTTTCAGATGCCTACCGGAGCAATGTAAAAACTACCGGGAGAACTCCTGTCTGGCACCTTCCCCGTGGAGTTGTGCATGGGGTGTGTTTGGAACATTTTGTCACCAGCCGAGTCCAAAATTCAGCGGTTCCCCATCTCAGCCCAGAAAGCAGGTAGAACAACTTTTGTAGTGTCTTTTTGATGCCTACCGGAGCAATGTAAAAACTACCAACAGAATTCCTTCCTGGCACCTTCGCTAGTGGAGTTGTGCATGGGGTGTATTTATTAAAATTTTGTCACCAGCCGAGTCCAAAATTCAGCGGTTCCCCATCTCAGCCCAGAAAGCAGGTAGAACAACTTTTGTAGTGTCTTTTTGATGCCTACCGGAGCAATGTAAAAACTACCAAGAGAATTCCTTCCTGGCACCTTCGCTAGTGGAGTTGTGCATGGGGTGTATTTATTAAAATTTTGTCACCAGCCGAGTCCAAAATTCAGCTGTTCCCCATCTCAGCCCAGAAAGCAGGTAAAACAACTTTTGTGGTGCCTTTCAGATGCCTACCATGGTATTGTAAAAACTATCAAGAGAACTCTTGTCTGGCACCTTCCCCGGTGGAGTTGTGCATGGGGTGTGTTTGGAACATTTTGTCACCAGCCGACTCCAAAATTCAGCTGTTCCCCATGTCAGCCCAGAAAGCAGGTAGAACAACTTTTGTGGTGTCTTTCAGATGCCTACCAAGGTAGTGTAAAAACTATCAAGAGAACTCTTGTCTGGCACCTTCCCCGGTGGAGTTGTGCAGGGGGTGTGTTTGGAACATTTTGTCACCAGCCGAGTCCAAAATTCAGCGGTTCCCCATCTCAGCCCAGAAAGCAGGTAGAACAACTTTTGTGGTGCCTTTCAGGTGCCTACCGGAGCAATGTAAAAACTACCAGGAGAACTCGTTTCTGGCACCTTCCCCGGTGGAGTTGTGCATGGGGTGTGTTTGGAACATTTTGTCACCAGCCGAGTCCAAAATTCAGCGGTTCCCCATCTCAGCCCAGAAAGCAGGTAAAACAACTTTTGTAGTGTCTTTTTGATGCCTACCGGAGCAATGTAAAAACTACCAGGAGAACTCCTGTCTGGCACCTTCCCCGGTGGAGTTGTGCAGGGGGTGTGTTAGGAACATTTTGTCACCGGCCGACTCCAAAATTCAGCGGTTCCCCATCTCAGCCCAGAAAGCAGGTAGAACAACTTTTGTAGTGTCTTTTTGATGCCTACCGGAGCAATGTAAAAACTACCAACAGAATTCCTTCCTGGCACCTTCGCTAGTGGAGTTGTGCATGGGGTGTATTTATTAAAATTTTGTCACCAGCCGAGTCCAAAATTTAGATGTTCCCCATCTCAGCCCAGAAAGCAGGTAGAACAACTTTTGTGGTGCCTTTCAAATGCCTACCAAGGTAGTGTAAAAACTATCAAGAGAACTCTTGTCTGGCACCTTCCCCGGTGGAGTTGTGCATGGGGTGTGTTTGGAACATTTCTTCACCAGCCGAGTCCAAAATTCAGCTGTTCCCCATCTCAGCCCAGAAAGCAGGTAAAACAACTTTTGTGGTGTCTTTCAGGTGCCTACCAAGGTAGTGTAAAAACTACCAGGAGAACTCCTTTCTGGCACCTTCCCCGGTGGAGTTGTGCAGGGGGTGTGTTTGGAACATTTTGTCACCAGCCGAGTCCAAAATTCAGCGGTTCCCCATCTCAGCCCAGAAAGCAGGTAGAACAACTTTTGTGGTGCCTTTCAGGTGCCTACCATGGTAGTGTAAAAACTACTGAGAGAACTCGTTTCTGGCACCTTCCCCGGTGGAGTTGTGCATGGGGTGTGTTTGGAACATTTTGTCACCAGCCGAGTCCAAAATTCAGCGGTTCCCCATCTCAGCCCAGAAAGCAGGTAGAACAACTTTTGTGGTGCCTTTCAGATGCCTACCAAGGTAGTGTAAAATCTATTAAGAGAACTCACTCTGGCACCTTCCCCGGTGGAGTTGTGCATGGGGTGTGTTTGGAACATTTTGTCACCGGCCGAGTCCAAAATTCAGCGGTTCCCCATGTCAGCCCAGAAAGCAGGTAGAACAACTTTTGTGGTGCCTTTCAGCTGCCTACCAAGGTAGTGTAAAAACTACCAACAGAACTCCTGTCTGGCACCTTCCCCGGTGGAGTTGTGCATGGGGTGTGTTTGGAACATTTTGTCACCAGCCGACTCCAAAATTCAGCGGTTCCCCATCTCAGCCCAGAAAGCAGGTAGAACAACTTTTGTGGTGCCTTTCAGGTGCCTACCAGAGCAATGTAAAAACTACCAGGAGAACTCGTTTCTGGCACCTTCCCCGGTGGAGTTGTGCATGGGGTGTGTTTGGAACATTTTGTCACCAGCCGACTCCAAAATTCAGCGGTTCCCCATCTCAGCCCAGAAAGCAGGTAGAACAACTTTTGTAGTGTCTTTTTGATGCCTACCGGAGCAATGTAAAAACTACCAACAGAATTCCTTCCTGGCACCTTCGCTAGTGGAGTTGTGCATGGGGTGTATTTATTAAAATTTTGTCACCAGCCGAGTCCAAAATTCAGCTGTTCCCCATCTCAGCCCAGAAAGCAGGTAGAACAACTTTTGTGGTGTCTTTCAGATGCCTACCGGAGCAATGTAAAAACTACCAGGAGAACTCCTGTCTGGCACCTTCCCCGGTGGAGTTGTGCATGGGGTGTGTTTGGAACATTTTGTCACCAGCCGAGTCCAAAATTCAGCGGTTCCCCATCTCAGCCCAGAAAGCAGGTAGAACAACTTTTGTGGTGCCTTTCAGCTGCCTACCATGGTAGTGTAAAAACTACTAAGAGAACTCCTGTCTGGCACCTTCCCCGGTGGAGTTGTGCAGGGGGTGTGTTTGGAACATTTTGTCACCAGCCGAGTCCAAAATTCAGCTGTTCCCCATCTCAGCCCAGAAAGCAGGTAGAACAACTTTTGTGGTGTCTTTCAGATGCCTACCGGAGCAATGTAAAAACTACCAACAGAACTCGTTTCTGGCACCTTCCCCGGTGGAGTTGTGCAGGGGGTGTGTTTGGAACATTTTGTCACCGGCCGACTCCAAAATTCAGCTGTTCCCCATCTCAGCCCAGAAAGCAGGTAGAACAACTTTTGTGGTGTCTTTCAGCTGCCTACCAAGGTAGTGTAAAAACTATTAAGAGAACTCCTGTCTGGCACCTTCCCCGGTGGAGTTGTGCATGGGGTGTGTTTGGAACATTTTGTCACCGGCCGACTCCAAAATTCAGCGGTTCCCCATCTCAGCCCAGAAAGCAGGTAAAACAACTTTTGTGGTGTCTTTCAGCTGCCTACCAAGGTAGTGTAAAAACTTCCAACAGAACTCGTTCCTGGCACCTTCCCCGGTGGAGTTGTGCATGGGGTGTGTTTGGAACATTTTGTCACCAGCCGAGTCCAAAATTCAGCGGTTCCCCATCTCAGCCCAGAAAGCAGGTAGAACAACTTTTGTGGTGCCTTTCAGGTGCCTACCAAGGTAGTGTAAAAACTACCAGGAGAACTCCTGTCTGGCACCTTCCCCGGTGGAGTTGTGCAGGGGGTGTGTTTGGAACATTTTGTCACCAGCCGACTCCAAAATTCAGCGGTTCCCCATCTCAGCCCAGAAAGCAGGTAGAACAACTTTTGTGGTGTCTTTCAGATGCCTACCAAGGTAGTGTAAAAACTATTAAGAGAACTCCTGTCTGGCACCTTCCCCGGTGGAGTTGTGCATGGGGTGTGTTTGGAACATTTTGTCACCGGCCGACTCCAAAATTCAGCTGTTCCCCATCTCAGCCCAGAAAGCAGGTAGAACAACTTTTGTGGTGTCTTTCAGATGCCTACCGGAGCAATGTAAAAACTACCAGGAGAACTCCTGTCTGGCACCTTCCCCGGTGGAGTTGTGCAGGGGGTGTGTTTGGAACATTTTGTCACCAGCCGACTCCAAAATTCAGCGGTTCCCCATCTCAGCCCAGAAAGCAGGTAGAACAACTTTTGTGGTGTCTTTCAGGTGCCTACCAAGGTAGTGTAAAAACTACCAACAGAACTCCTGTCTGGCACCTTCCCCGGTGGAGTTGTGCAGGGGGTGTGTTTGGAACATTTTGTCACCAGCCGAGTCCAAAATTCAGCTGTTCCCCATCTCAGCCCAGAAAGCAGGTAGAACAACTTTTGTGGTGCCTTTCAGCTGCCTACCATGGTAGTGTAAAAACTACTAAGAGAACTCCTGTCTGGCACCTTCCCCGGTGGAGTTGTGCAGGGGGTGTGTTTGGAACATTTTGTCACCAGCCGAGTCCAAAATTCAGCGGTTCCCCATCTCAGCCCAGAAAGCAGGTAGAACAACTTTTGTGGTGTCTTTCAGATGCCTACCGGAGCAATGTAAAAACTACCAACAGAACTCGTTTCTGGCACCTTCCCCGGTGGAGTTGTGCAGGGGGTGTGTTTGGAACATTTTGTCACCGGCCGACTCCAAAATTCAGCTGTTCCCCATCTCAGCCCAGAAAGCAGGTAGAACAACTTTTGTGGTGTCTTTCAGATGCCTACCAAGGTAGTGTAAAAACTATTAAGAGAACTCCTGTCTGGCACCTTCCCCGGTGGAGTTGTGCATGGGGTGTGTTTGGAACATTTTGTCACCGGCCGACTCCAAAATTCAGCGGTTCCCCATCTCAGCCCAGAAAGCAGGTAAAACAACTTTTGTGGTGTCTTTCAGGTGCCTACCAAGGTAGTGTAAAAACTTCCAACAGAACTCGTTCCTGGCACCTTCCCCGGTGGAGTTGTGCATGGGGTGTGTTTGGAACATTTTGTCACCGGCCGACTCCAAAATTCAGCGGTTCCCCATCTCAGCCCAGAAAGCAGGTAGAACAACTTTTGTGGTGCCTTTCAGGTGCCTACCAAGGTAGTGTAAAAACTACCAGGAGAACTCCTGTCTGGCACCTTCCCCGGTGGAGTTGTGCATGGGGTGTGTTTGGAACATTTTGTCACCAGCCGACTCCAAAATTCAGCGGTTCCCCATCTCAGCCCAGAAAGCAGGTAGAACAACTTTTGTGGTGTCTTTCAGATGCCTACCAAGGTAGTGTAAAAACTATTAAGAGAACTCTTGTCTGGCACCTTCCCCGGTGGAGTTGTGCATGGGGTGTGTTTGGAACATTTTTTCTCCGGCCGAGTCCAAAATTCAGCGGTTCCCCATCTCAGCCCAGAAAGCAGGTAGAACAACTTTTGTAGTGTCTTTTTGATGCCTACCGGAGCAATGTAAAAACTACCAACAGAATTCCTTCCTGGCACCTTCGCTAGTGGAGTTGTGCATGGGGTGTATTTATTAAAATTTTGTCACCAGCCGAGTCCAAAATTCAGCTGTTCCCCATCTCAGCCCAGAAAGCAGGTAGAACAACTTTTGTGGTGTCTTTCAGATGCCTACCGGAGTAATGTAAAAACTACCAACAGAATTCCTTCCTGGCACCTTCGCTAGTGGAGTTGTGCATGGGGTGTATTTATTAAAATTTTGTCAGCAGCCGAGTCCTAAATTCAGCGGTTCCCCATCTCAGCCCAGAAAGCAGGTAGAACAACTCTTGTGGTGTCTTTCAGATGCCTACCGGAGCAATGTAAAAACTACCAGGAGAACTCCTCTCTGGCACCTTCGCTAGTGGAGTTGTGCATGGGGTGTATTTATTAAAATTTTGTAACCACCCGAGTCCAAAATTCAGCGGTTCCCCATCTCAGCCCAGAAAGCAGGTAGAACAACTTTTGTGGTGCCTTTCAAATGCCTACCAAGGTAGTGTAAAAACTATCAAGAGAACTCCTGTCTGGCACCTTCCCCGGTGGAGTTGTGCATGGGGTGTGTTTGGAACATTTTGTCACCGGCCGAGTCCAAAATTCAGCTGTTCCCCATCTCAGCCCAGAAAGCAGGTAGAACAACTTTTGTGGTGTCTTTCAGATGCCTACCGGAGCAATGTAAAAACTACCAGGAGAACTCCTGTCTGGAACCTTCCCCGGTGGAGTTGTGCATGGAGTGTGTTTGGAACATTTAGTCACCAGCCGAGTCCAAAATTCAGCGGTTCCCCATCTCAGCCCAGAAAGCAGGTAGAACAACTTTTGTGGTGTCTTTCAGGTGCCTACCAAGGTAGTGTAAAAACTATCAAGAGAACTCTTGTCTGGCACCTTCCCCGGTGGAGTTGTGCATGGGGTGTGTTTGGAACATTTTGTCACCAGCCGAGTCCAAAATTCAGCGGTTCCCCATCTCAGCCCAGAAAGCAGGAAGAAAAAACTTTTGTGGTGTCTTTCAGGTGCCTACCAATGTAGTGTAAAAACTACCAGGAGAACTCCTTTCTGGCACCTTCCCCGGTGGAGTTGTGCATGGGGTGTGTTTGGAACATTTTGTCACCAGCCGACTCCAAAATTCAGCGGTTCCCCATCTCAGCCCAGAAAGCAGGTAGAACAACTTTTGTGGTGTCTTTCAGATGCCTACCGGAGCAATGTAAAAACTACCAGGAGAACTCCTGTCTGGCACCTTCCCCGGTGGAGTTGTGCATGGGGTGTGTTTGGAACATTTTGTCACCAGCCGAGTCCAAAATTCAGCGGTTCCCCATCTCAGCCCAGAAAGCAGGTAGAACAACTTTTGTGGTGCCTTTCAGATGCCTACCATGGTAGTGTAAAAACTACTAAGAGAACTCCTGTCTGGCACCTTCCCCAGTGGAGTTGTGCAGGGGGTGTGTTTGGAACATTTTGTCACCAGCCGACTCCAAAATTCAGCGGTTCCCCATCTCAGCCCAGAAAGCAGGTAGAACAACTTTTGTGGTGTCTTTCAGATGCCTACCGGAGCAATGTAAAAACTACCAACAGAACTCGTTTCTGGCACCTTCCCCGGTGGAGTTGTGCAGGGGGTGTGTTTGGAACATTTTGTCACCGGCCGACTCCAAAATTCAGCTGTTCCCCATCTCAGCCCAGAAAGCAGGTAGAACAACTTTTGTGGTGCCTTTCAGGTGCCTACCAAGGTAGTGTAAAAACTACCAGGAGAACTCCTGTCTGGCACCTTCCCCGGTGGAGTTGTGCAGGGGGTGTGTTTGGAACATTTTGTCACCAGCCGACTCCAAAATTCAGCGGTTCCCCATCTCAGCCCAGAAAGCAGGTAGAACAACTTTTGTGGTGTCTTTCAGATGCCTACCAAGGTAGTGTAAAAACTATTAAGCGAACTCCTGTCTGGCACCTTCCCCGGTGGAGTTGTGCATGGGGTGTGTTTGGAACATTTTGTCACCGGCCGAGTCCAAAATTCAGCGGTTCCCCATCTCAGCCCAGAAAGCAGGTAGAACAACTTTTGTGGTGTCTTTCAGATGCCTACCGGAGCAATGTAAAAACTACCAGGAGAACTCCTGTCTGGAACCTTCCCCGGTGGAGTTGTGCATGGGGTGTGTTTGGAACATTTTGTCACCAGCCGAGTCCAAAATTCAGCGGTTCCCCATCTCAGCCCAGAAAGCAGGTAGAACAACTTTTGTGGTGTCTTTCAGGTGCCTACCAAGGTAGTGTAAAAACTACCAACAGAACTCCTGTCTGGCACCTTCCCCGGTGGAGTTGTGCAGGGGGTGTGTTTGGAACATTTTGTCACCAGCCGAGTCCAAAATTCAGCTGTTCCCCATCTCAGCCCAGAAAGCAGGTAGAACAACTTTTGTGGTGCCTTTCAGCTGCCTACCATGGTAGTGTAAAAACTACTAAGAGAACTCCTTTCTGGCACCTTCCCCGGTGGAGTTGTGCATGGGGTGTGTTTGGAACATTTTGTCACCAGCCGACTCCAAAATTCAGCTGTTCCCCATCTCAGCCCAGAAAGCAGGTAAAACAACTTTTGTGGTGTCTTTCAGGTGCCTACCAAGGTAGTGTAAAAACTATCAAGAGAACTCTTGTCTGGCACCTTCCCCGGTGGAGTTGTGCATGGGGTGTGTTTGGAACATTTTGTCACCAGCCGAGTCCAAAATTCAGCGGTTCCCCATCTCAGCCCAGAAAGCAGGAAGAAAAAACTTTTGTGGTGTCTTTCAGGTGCCTACCAATGTAGTGTAAAAACTACCAGGAGAACTCCTTTCTGGCACCTTCCCCGGTGGAGTTGTGCATGGGGTGTTTTTGGAACATTTCGTCACCAGCCGACTCCAAAATTCAGCGGTTCCCCATCTCAGCCCAGAAAGTAGGTAGAACAACTTTTGTGGTGTCTTTTTGATGCCTACCGGAGCAATGTAAAAACTACCAGGAGAACTCCTCTCTGGCACCTTCCCCGGTGGAGTTGTGCAGGGGGTGTGTTTGGAACATTTTGTCACCAGCCGACTCCAAAATTCAGCGGTTCCCCATCTCAGCCCAGAAAGCAGGTAGAACAACTTTTGTGGTGCCTTTCAGCTGCCTACCATGGTAGTGTAAAAACTACTAAGAGAACTCCTGTCTGGCACCTTCCCCGGTGGAGTTGTGCAGGGGGTGTGTTTGGAACATTTTGTCACCAGCCGAGTCCAAAATTCAGCGGTTCCCCATCTCAGCCCAGAAAGCAGGTAGAACAACTTTTGTGGTGTCTTTCAGATGCCTACCGGAGCAATGTAAAAACTACCAACAGAACTCGTTTCTGGCACCTTCCCCGGTGGAGTTGTGCAGGGGGTGTGTTTGGAACATTTTGTCACCGGCCGACTCCAAAATTCAGCTGTTCCCCATCTCAGCCCAGAAAGCAGGTAGAACAACTTTTGTGGTGTCTTTCAGATGCCTACCAAGGTAGTGTAAAAACTATTAAGAGAACTCCTGTCTGGCACCTTCCCCGGTGGAGTTGTGCATGGGGTGTGTTTGGAACATTTTGTCACCGGCCGACTCCAAAATTCAGCGGTTCCCCATCTCAGCCCAGAAAGCAGGTAAAACAACTTTTGTGGTGTCTTTCAGGTGCCTACCAAGGTAGTGTAAAAACTACCAGGAGAACTCCTGTCTGGCACCTTCCCCGGTGGAGTTGTGCAGGGGGTGTGTTTGGAACATTTTGTCACCAGCCGAGTCCAAAATTCAGCGGTTCCCCATCTCAGCCCAGAAAGCAGGTAGAACAACTTTTGTGGTGTCTTTCAGATGCCTACCAAGGTAGTGTAAAAACTATTAAGAGAACTCCTGTCTGGCACCTTCCCCGTTGGAGTTGCGCATGGGCTGTGTTTGGAACATTTTTTCTCCGGCCGAGTCCAAAATTCAGCGGTTCCCCATCTCAGCCCAGAAAGCAGGTAGAACAACTTTTGTAGTGTCTTTTTGATGCCTACCGGAGCAATGTAAAAACTACCAACAGAATTCCTTCCTGGCACCTTCGCTAGTGGAGTTGTGCATGGGGTGTATTTATTAAAATTTTGTCACCAGCCGAGTCCAAAATTCAGCTGTTCCCCATCTCAGCCCAGAAAGCAGGTAGAACAACTTTTGTGGTGTCTTTCAGATGCCTAACAAGGTAGTGTAAAAACTACCAACAGAATTCCTTCCTGGCACCTTCGCTAGTGGAGTTGTGCATGGGGTGTATTTATTAAAATTTTGTCAGCAGCCGAGTCCAAAATTCAGCGGTTCCCCATCTCAGCCCAGAAAGCAGGTAGAACAACTCTTGTGGTGTCTTTCAGATGCCTACCGGAGCAATGTAAAAACTACCAGGAGAACTCCTGTCTGGCACCTTCCCCGGTGGAGTTGTGCAGGGGGTGTATTTATTAAAATTTTGTCACCACCCGAGTCCAAAATTCAGCGATTCCCCATCTCAGCCCAGAAAGCAGGTAGAACAACTTTTGTGGTGCCTTTCAAATGCCTACCAAGGTAGTGTAAAAACTATCAAGAGAACTCTTGTCTGGACCTTCCCCGGTGGAGTTGTGCAGGGGGTGTGTTTGGAACATTTTGTCACCAGCCGACTCCAAAATTCAGCGGTTCCCCATCTCAGCCCAGAAAGCAGGTAAAACAACTTTTGTGGTGTCTTTCAGGTGCCTACCAAGGTAGTGTAAAAACTACCAACAGAACTCTTGTCTGGCACCTTCCCCGGTGGAGTTGTGCATGGGGTGTGTTTGGAACATTTTGTCACCAGCCGAGTCCAAAATTCAGCGGTTCCCCATCTCAGCCCAGAAAGCAGGAAGAAAAAACTTTTGTGGTGTCTTTCAGGTGCCTACCAAGGTAGTGTAAAAACTACCAGGAGAACTCCTGTCTGGCACCTTCCCCGTTGGAGTTGCGCATGGGCTGTGTTTGGAACATTTTTTCTCCGGCCGAGTCCAAAATTCAGCGGTTCCCCATCTCAGCCCAGAAAGCAGGTAGAACAACTTTTGTAGTGTCTTTTTGATGCCTACCGGAGCAATGTAAAAACTACCAACAGAATTCCTTCCTGGCACCTTCGCTAGTGGAGTTGTGCATGGGGTGTATTTATTAAAATTTTGTCACCAGCCGAGTCCAAAATTCAGCTGTTCCCCATCTCAGCCCAGAAAGCAGGTAGAACAACTTTTGTGGTGTCTTTCAGATGCCTACCAAGGTAGTGTAAAAACTACCAACAGAATTCCTTCCTGGCACCTTCGCTAGTGGAGTTGTGCATGGGGTGTATTTATTAAAATTTTGTCAGCAGCCGAGTCCAAAATTCAGCGGTTCCCCATCTCAGCCCAGAAAGCAGGTAGAACAACTCTTGTGGTGTCTTTCAGATGCCTACCGGAGCAATGTAAAAACTACCAGGAGAACTCCTGTCTGGCACCTTCCCCGGTGGAGTTGTGCAGGGGGTGTATTTATTAAAATTTTGTCACCACCCGAGTCCAAAATTCAGCGATTCCCCATCTCAGCCCAGAAAGCAGGTAGAACAACTTTTGTGGTGCCTTTCAAATGCCTACCAAGGTAGTGTAAAAACTATCAAGAGAACTCTTGTCTGGACCTTCCCCGGTGGAGTTGTGCAGGGGGTGTGTTTGGAACATTTTGTCACCAGCCGACTCCAAAATTCAGCGGTTCCCCATCTCAGCCCAGAAAGCAGGTAAAACAACTTTTGTGGTGTCTTTCAGGTGCCTACCAAGGTAGTGTAAAAACTACCAACAGAACTCTTGTCTGGCACCTTCCCCGGTGGAGTTGTGCATGGGGTGTGTTTGGAACATTTTGTCACCAGCCGAGTCCAAAATTCAGCGGTTCCCCATCTCAGCCCAGAAAGCAGGAAGAAAAAACTTTTGTGGTGTCTTTCAGGTGCCTACCAAGGTAGTGTAAAAACTACCAGGAGAACTCCTTTCTGGCACCTTCCCCGGTGGAGTTGTGCATGGGGTGTGTTTGGAACATTTTGTCACCGGCCGACTCCAAAATTCAGCTGTTCCCCATCTCAGCCCAGAAAGCAGGTAGAACAACTTTTGTGGTGTCTTTCAGATGCCTACCGGAGCAATGTAAAAACTACCAACAGAACTCATTTCTGGCACCTTCCCCGGTGGAGTTGTGCAGGGGGTGTGTTTGGAACATTTTGTCACCAGCCGACTCCAAAATTCAGCTGTTCCCCATCTCAGCCCAGAAAGCAGGTAGAACAACTTTTGTGGTGTCTTTCAGATGCCTACCAAGGTAGTGTAAAAACTATCAAGAGAACTCTTGTCTGGCACCTTCCCCGGTGGAGTTGTGCATGGGCTGTGTTTGGAACATTTTGTCACCAGCCGAGTCCAAAATTCAGCGGTTCCCCATGTCAGCCCAGAAAGCAGGTAAAACAACTTTTGTGGTGTCTTTCAGGTGCCTACCAAGGTAGTGTAAAAACTACCAGGAGAACTCCTGTCTGGCACCTTCCCCGGTGGAGTTGTGCATGGGGTGTGTTTGGAACATTTTGTCACCAGCCGAGTCCAAAATTCAGCGGTTCCCCATCTCAGCCCAGAAAGCAGGTAGAACAACTTTTGTGGTGTCTTTCAGATGCCTACCAAGGTAGTGTAAAAACTATTAAGAGAACTCCTGTCTGGCACCTTCCCCGGTGGAGTTGTGCATGGGGTGTGTTTGGAACATTTTGTCACCGGCCGAGTCCAAAATTCAGCGGTTCCCCATCTCAGCCCAGAAAGTAGGTAGAACAACTTTTGTGGTGTCTTTTTGATGCCTACCGGAGCAATGTAAAAACTACCCACAGAATTCCTTCCTGGCACCTTCCCCGGTGGAGTTGTGCATGGGGTGTATTTATTAAAATTTTGTCACCAGCCGAGTCCAAAATTCAGCTGTTCCCCATCTCAGCCCAGAAAGCAGGTAGAACAACTTTTGTGGTGTCTTTCAGATGCCTACCAAGGTAGTGTAAAAACTACTAAGAGAACTCTTGTCTGGCACCTTCCCCGGTGGAGTTGTGCATGGGCTGTGTTTGGAACATTTTGTCACCAGCCGACTCCAAAATTCAGCGGTTCCCCATGTCAGCCCAGAAAGCAGGTAAAACAACTTTTGTGGTGTCTTTCAGGTGCCTACCAAGGTAGTGTAAAAACTACCAGGAGAACTCCTGTCTGGCACCTTCCCCGGTGGAGTTGTGCATGGGGTGTGTTTGGAACATTTTGTCACCAGCCGACTCCAAAATTCAGCGGTTCCCCATCTCAGCCCAGAAAGCAGGTAGAACAACTTTTGTGGTGTCTTTCAGATGCCTACCAAGGTAGTGTAAAAACTAGCAAGAGAACTCTTGTCTGGCACCTTCCCCGGTGGAGTTGTGCATGGGGTGTGTTTGGAACATTTTGTCACCAGCCGAGTCCAAAATTCAGCTGTTCCCCATCTGAGCCCAGAAAGCAGGTAAAACAACTTTTGTGGTGTCTTTCAGGTGCCTACCAAGGTAGTGTAAAAACTATCAAGAGAACTCTTGTCTGGCACCTTCCCCGGTGGAGTTGTGCAGGGGGTGTGTTTGGAACATTTTGTCACCAGCCGAGTCCAAAATTCAGCGGTTCCCCATCTCAGCCCAGAAAGCAGGAAGAAAAAACTTTTGTGGTGTCTTTCAGGTGCCTACCAAGGTAGTGTAAAAACTACCAGGAGAACTCCTTTCTGGCACCTTCCCCGGTGGAGTTGTGCATGGGGTGTTTTTGGAACATTTCGTCACCAGCTGACTCCAAAATTCAGCTGTTCCCCATCTCAGCCCAGAAAGCAGGTAGAACAACTTTTGTGGTGTCTTTCAGATGCCTACCGGAGCAATGTAAAAACTACCAACAGAACTCATTTCTGGCACCTTCCCCGGTGGAGTTGTGCAGGGGGTGTGTTTGGAACATTTTGTCACCAGCCGACTCCAAAATTCAGCTGTTCCCCATCTCAGCCCAGAAAGCAGGTAGAACAACTTTTGTGGTGTCTTTCAGATGCCTACCAAGGTAGTGTAAAAACTACTAAGAGAACTCTTGTCTGGCACCTTCCCCGGTGGAGTTGTGCATGGGGTGTGTTTGGAACATTTTGTCACCGGCCGACTCCAAAATTCAGCGGTTCCCCATGTCAGCCCAGAAAGCAGGTAAAACAACTTTTGTGGTGTCTTTCAGGTGCCTACCAAGGTAGTGTAAAAACTACCAGGAGAACTCCTGTCTGGCACCTTCCCCGGTGGAGTTGTGCATGGGGTGTGTTTGGAACATTTTGTCACCAGCCGAGTCCAAAATTCAGCGGTTCCCCATCTCAGCCCAGAAAGCAGGTAGAACAACTTTTGTGGTGTCTTTCAGATGCCTACCAAGGTAGTGTAAAAACTATTAAGAGAACTCCTGTCTGGCACCTTCCCCGGTGGAGTTGTGCATGGGGTGTGTTTGGAACATTTTGTCACCGGCCGAGTCCAAAATTCAGCGGTTCCCCATCTCAGCCCAGAAAGTAGGTAGAACAACTTTTGTGGTGTCTTTTTGATGCCTACCAAAGCAATGTAAAAACTACCCACAGAATTCCTTCCTGGCACCTTCCCCGGTGGAGTTGTGCATGGGGTGTATTTATTAAAATTTTGTCACCAGCCGAGTCCAAAATTCAGCTGTTCCCCATCTCAGCCCAGAAAGCAGGTAGAACAACTTTTGTGGTGTCTTTCAGATGCCTACCAAGGTAGTGTAAAAACTATTAAGAGAACTCCTGTCTGGCACCTTCCCCGGTGGAGTTGTGCATGGGGTGTTTTTGGAACATTTTGTCACCAGCCGAGTCGAAAATTCAGCGGTTCCCCATCTCAGCCCAGAAAGCAGGTAGAACAACTTTTGTGGTGTCTTTCAGATGCCTACCGGAGCAATGTAAAAACTACCAGGAGAACTCCTGTCTGGCACCTTCCCCGGTGGAGTTGTGCAGGGGGTGTGTTTGGAACATTTTGTCACCAGCCGACTCCAAAATTCAGCGGTTCCCCATCTCAGCCCAGAAAGCAGGTAGAACAACTTTCGTGGTGTCTTTTTGATGCCTACCGGAGCAATGTAAAAACTACCAACAGAATTCCTTCCTGGCACCTACGCTAGTGGAGTTGTGCATGGGGTGTATTTATTAAAATTTTGTCACCAGCCGAGTCCAAAATTCAGCTGTTCCCCATCTCAGCCCAGAAAGCAGGTAAAACAACTTTTGTGGTGTCTTTCAGATGCCTACCGGAGCAATGTAAAAACTACCAGGAGAACTCCTGTCTGGCACCTTCCCCGGTGGAGTTGTGCATGGGGTGTGTTTGGAACATTTTGTCACCGGCCGAGTCCAAAATTCAGCGGTTCCCCATCTCAGCCCAGAAAGCAGGTAGAACAACTTTTGTGGTGCCTTTCAGCTGCCTACCATGGTAGTGTAAAAACTACTAAGAGAACTCCTTTCTGGCACCTTCCCCGGTGGAGTTGTGCATGGGGTGTGTTTGGAACATTTTGTCACCAGCCGACTCCAAAATTCAGCGGTTCCCCATCTCAGCCCAGAAAGCAGGTAGAACAACTTTTGTGGTGTCTTTTTGATGCCTACCGGAGCAATGTAAAAACTACCAGGAGAACTCCTCTCTGGCACCTTCCCCGGTGGAGTTGTGCATGGGGTGTGTTTGGAACATTTTGTCACCAGCCGAGTCCAAAATTCAGCGGTTCCCCATCTCAGCCCATAAAGCAGGTAGAACAACTTTTTTGGTGCCTTTCAGGTGCCTACCATGGTAGTGTAAAAACTACTAAGAGAACTCCTGTCTGGCACCTTCCCCGGTGGAATTGTGCAGGGGGTGTGTTTGGAACATTTTGTCACCAGCCGACTCCAAAATTCAGCGGTTCCCCATCTCAGCCCAGAAAGCAGGTAGAACAACTTTTGTGGTGTCTTTCAGATGCCTACCGGAGCAATGTAAAAACTACCAGGAGAACTCCTCTCTGGCACCTTCCCCGGTGGAGTTGTGCATGGGGTGTGTTTGGAACATTTTGTCACCGGCCGAGTCCAAAATTCAGCGGTTCCCCATCTCAGCCCAGAAAGCAGGTAGAACAACTTTTGTAGTGTCTTTTTGATGCCTACCGGAGCAATGTAAAAACTACCAACAGAATTCCTTCCTGGCACCTTCCCCGGTGGAGTTGTGCATGGGGTGTATTTATTAAAATTTTGTCACCAGCCGACTCCAAAATTCAGCGGTTCCCCATCTCAGCCCATAAAGCAGGTAGAACAACTTTTGTGGTGCCTTTCAGGTGCCTACCATGGTAGTGTAAAAACTACTAAGAGAACTCCTGTCTGGCACCTTCCCCGGTGGAGTTGTGCAGGGGGTGTGTTTGGAACATTTTGTCACCAGCCGACTCCAAAATTCAGCTGTTCCCCATCTCAGCCCAGAAAGCAGGTAGAACAACTTTTGTGGTGTCTTTCAGATGCCTACCAAGGTAGTGTAAAAACTATTAAGAGAACTCCAGTCTGGCACCTTCCCCGGTGGAGTTGTGCATGGGGTGTGTTTGGAACATTTTGTCACCGGCCGACTCCAAAATTCAGCGGTTCCCCATCTCAGCCCAGAAAGCAGGTAAAACAACTTTTGTGGTGTCTTTCAGGTGCCTACCAAGGTAGTGTAAAAACTTCCAACAGAACTCGTTCCTGGCACCTTCCCCGGTGGAGTTGTGCATGGGGTGTGTTTGGAACATTTTGTCACCAGCCGAGTCCAAAATTCAGCGGTTCCCCATCTCAGCCCAGAAGGCAGGTAGAACAACTTTTGTGGTGCCTTTCAGCTGCCTACCAAGGTAGTGTAAAAACTACTAAGAGAACTCTTGTCTGGCACCTTCCCCGGTGGAGTTGTGCATGGGGTGTGTTTGGAACATTTTGTCACCAGCCGAGTCCAAAATTCAGCGGTTCCCCATCTCAGCCCAGAAAGCAGGTAGAACAACTTTTGTGGTGTCTTTCAGATGCCTACCAAGGTAGTGTAAAAACTATTAAGAGAACTCCTGTCTGGCACCTTCCCCGGTGGAGTTGTGCATGGGGTGTGTTTGGAACATTTTGTCACCGGCCGAGTCCAAAATTCAGCGGTTCCCCATCTCAGCCCAGAAAGCAGGAAGAACAACTTTTGTGGTGTCTTTCAGGTGCCTACCAAAGTAGTGTAAAAACTTCCAACAGAACTCCTTTCTGGCACATTCCCCGGTGGAGTTGTGCATGGGGTGTGTTTGGAACATTTCGTCACCAGCCAAGTCCAAAATTCAGCGGTTCCCCATCTCAGCCCAGAAAGCAGGTAGAACAACTTTTGTGGTGCCTTTCAGCTGCCTACCAAGGAAGTGTAAAACCTACTAAGAGAACTCCTGTCTGGCACCTTCCCCGGTGGAGTTGTGCATGGGGTGTTTTTGGAACATTTTGTCACCAGCCGACTCCAAAATTCAGCTGTTCCCCATCTCAGCCCAGAAAGCAGGTAAAACAACTTTTGTGGTGTCTTTCAAATGCCTACCAAGGTAGTGTAAAAACTACCAACAGAATTCCTTTCTGGCACCTTCCCCGGTGGAGTTGTGCATGGGGTGTGTTTGGAACATTTTGTCACCAGCCGACTCCAAAATTCAGCTGTTCCCCATCTCATCCCAGAAAGCAGGTAGAACAACTTTTGTGGTGTCTTTCAGATGCCTACCGGAGCAATGTAAAAACTACCAGGAGAACTCATTTCTGGCACCTTCCCCGGTGGAGTTGTGCATGGGGTGTGTTTGGAACATTTTGTCACCAGCCGAGTCCAAAATTCAGCTGTTCCCCATCTCAGCCCAGAAAGCAGGTAGAACAACTTTTGTGGTGTCTTTCAGGTGCCTACCAAGGTAGTGTAAAAACTAGCAAGAGAACTCTTGTCTGGCACCTTCCCCGGTGGAGTTGTGCATGGGGTGTGTTTGGAACATTTTGTCACCAGCCGAGTCCAAAATTCAGCTGTTCCCCATCTGAGCCCAGAAAGCAGGTAAAACAACTTTTGTGGTGTCTTTCAGGTGCCTACCAAGGTAGTGTAAAAACTATCAAGAGAACTCTTGTCTGGCACCTTCCCCGGTGGAGTTGTGCATGGGGTGTGTTTGGAACATTTTGTCACCAGCCGAGTCCAAAATTCAGCGGTTCCCCATCTCAGCCCAGAAAGCAGGAAGAAAAAACTTTTGTGGTGTCTTTCAGGTGCCTACCAAGGTAGTGTAAAAACTACCAGGAGAACTCCTTTCTGGCACCTTCCCCGGTGGAGTTGTGCATGGGGTGTTTTTGGAACATTTCGTCACCAGCTGACTCCAAAATTCAGCTGTTCCCCATCTCAGCCCAGAAAGCAGGTAGAACAACTTTTGTGGTGTCTTTCAGATGCCTACCGGAGCAATGTAAAAACTACCAACAGAACTCATTTCTGGCACCTTCCCCGGTGGAGTTGTGCAGGGGGTGTGTTTGGAACATTTTGTCACCAGCCGAGTCCAAAATTCAGCTGTTCCCCATCTCAGCCCAGAAAGCAGGTAGAACAACTTTTGTGGTGTCTTTCAGATGCCTACCAAGGTAGTGTAAAAACTACTAAGAGAACTCTTGTCTGGCACCTTCCCCGGTGGAGTTGTGCATGGGGTGTGTTTGGAACATTTTGTCACCGGCCGACTCCAAAATTCAGCGGTTCCCCATGTCAGCCCAGAAAGCAGGTAAAACAACTTTTGTGGTGTCTTTCAGGTGCCTACCAAGGTAGTGTAAAAACTACCAGGAGAACTCCTGTCTGGCACCTTCCCCGGTGGAGTTGTGCAGGGGGTGTGTTTGGAACATTTTGTCACCAGCCGAGTCCAAAATTCAGCGGTTCCCCATCTCAGCCCAGAAAGCAGGTAGAACAACTTTTGTGGTGTCTTTCAGATGCCTACCAAGGTAGTGTAAAAACTATTAAGAGAACTCCTGTCTGGCACCTTCCCCGGTGGAGTTGTGCAGGGGGTGTGTTTGGAACATTTTGTCACCGGCCGAGTCCAAAATTCAGCGGTTCCCCATCTCAGCCCAGAAAGTAGGTAGAACAACTTTTGTGGTGTCTTTTTGATGCCTACCAAAGCAATGTAAAAACTACCCACAGAATTCCTTCCTGGCACCTTCCCCGGTGGAGTTGTGCATGGGGTGTATTTATTAAAATTTTGTCACCAGCCGAGTCCAAAATTCAGCTGTTCCCCATCTCAGCCCAGAAAGCAGGTAGAACAACTTTTGTGGTGTCTTTCAGATGCCTACCAAGGTAGTGTAAAAACTACCAGGAGAACTCCTGTCTGGCACCTTCCCCGGTGGAGTTGTGCATGGGGTGTGTTTGGAACATTTTGTCACCAGCCGAGTCCAAAATTCAGCGGTTCCCCATCTCAGCCCAGAAAGCAGGTAGAACAACTTTCGTGGTGTCTTTTTGATGCCTACCGGAGCAATGTAAAAACTACCAACAGAATTCCTTCCTGGCACCTACGCTAGTGGAGTTGTGCATGGGGTGTATTTATTAAAATTTTGTCACCAGCCGAGTCCAAAATTCAGCTGTTCCCCATCTCAGCCCAGAAAGCAGGTAAAACAACTTTTGTGGTGTCTTTCAGATGCCTACCGGAGCAATGTAAAAACTACCAGGAGAACTCCTGTCTGGCACCTTCCCCGGTGGAGTTGTGCATGGGGTGTGTTTGGAACATTTTGTCACCGGCCGACTCCAAAATTCAGCGGTTCCCCATCTCAGCCCAGAAAGCAGGTAGAACAACTTTTGTGGTGCCTTTCAGCTGCCTACCATGGTAGTGTAAAAACTACTAAGAGAACTCCTT
Source organism: Falco biarmicus (assembly GCF_023638135.1). Lineage (NCBI taxonomy): Eukaryota > Metazoa > Chordata > Aves > Falconiformes > Falconidae > Falco > Falco biarmicus. Next base: position 305,169 of record NW_026611689.1, on the reverse strand, counting down.
TCTGGCACCTTCCCCGGTGGAGTTGTGCATGGGGTGTGTTTGGAACATTTTGTCACCAGCCGACTCCAAAATTCAGCGGTTCCCCATCTCAGCCCAGAAAGCAGGTAGAACAACTTTTGTGGTGTCTTTCAGATGCCTACCGGAGCAATGTAAAAACTACCAGGAGAACTCCTCTCTGGCACCTTCCCCGGTGGAGTTGTGCATGGGGTGTGTTTGGAACATTTTGTCACCAGCCGAGTCCAAAATTCAGCGGTTCCCCATCTCAGCCCATAAAGCAGGTAGAACAACTTTTGTGGTGCCTTTCAGGTGCCTACCATGGTAGTGTAAAAACTACTAAGAGAACTCCTGTCTGGCACCTTCCCCGGTGGAATTGTGCAGGGGGTGTGTTTGGAACATTTTGTCACCAGCCGACTCCAAAATTCAGCGGTTCCCCATCTCAGCCCAGAAAGCAGGTAGAACAACTTTTGTGGTGTCTTTCAGATGCCTACCGGAGCAATGTAAAAACTACCAGGAGAACTCCTCTCTGGCACCTTCCCCGGTGGAGTTGTGCATGGGGTGTGTTTGGAACATTTTGTCACCGGCCGAGTCCAAAATTCAGCGGTTCCCCATCTCAGCCCAGAAAGCAGGTAGAACAACTTTTGTAGTGTCTTTTTGATGCCTACCGGAGCAATGTAAAAACTACCAACAGAATTCCTTCCTGGCACCTTCCCCGGTGGAGTTGTGCATGGGGTGTATTTATTAAAATTTTGTCACCAGCCGACTCCAAAATTCAGCGGTTCCCCATCTCAGCCCAGAAAGCAGGTAGAACAACTTTTGTGGTGCCTTTCAGGTGCCTACCATGGTAGTGTAAAAACTACTAAGAGAACTCCTGTCTGGCACCTTCCCCGGTGGAGTTGTGCAGGGGGTGTGTTTGGAACATTTTGTCACCAGCCGACTCCAAAATTCAGCTGTTCCCCATCTCAGCCCAGAAAGCAGGTAGAACAACTTTTGTGGTGTCTTTCAGATGCCTACCAAGGTAGTGTAAAAACTATTAAGAGAACTCCAGTCTGGCACCTTCCCCGGTGGAGTTGTGCATGGGGTGTGTTTGGAACATTTTGTCACCGGCCGACTCCAAAATTCAGCGGTTCCCCATCTCAGCCCAGAAAGCAGGTAAAACAACTTTTGTGGTGTCTTTCAGGTGCCTACCAAGGTAGTGTAAAAACTTCCAACAGAACTCGTTCCTGGCACCTTCCCCGGTGGAGTTGTGCATGGGGTGTGTTTGGAACATTTTGTCACCAGCCGAGTCCAAAATTCAGCGGTTCCCCATCTCAGCCCAGAAGGCAGGTAGAACAACTTTTGTGGTGCCTTTCAGCTGCCTACCAAGGTAGTGTAAAAACTACTAAGAGAACTCTTGTCTGGCACCTTCCCCGGTGGAGTTGTGCATGGGGTGTGTTTGGAACATTTTGTCACCAGCCGACTCCAAAATTCAGCGGTTCCCCATCTCATCCCAGAAAGCAGGTAGAACAACTTTTGTGGTGTCTTTCAGATGCCTACCAAGGTAGTGTAAAAACTATTAAGAGAACTCCTCTCTGGCACCTTCCCCGGTGGAGTTGTGCATGGGGTGTGTTTGGAACATTTTCTCACTGGCCGAGTCCAAAATTCAGCGGTTCCCCATCTCAGCCCAGAAAGCAGGTAGAACAACTTTTGTGGTGTCTTTTTGATGCCTACCGGAGCAATGTAAAAACTACCAACAGAATTCGTTCTTGGCACCTTCGCTAGTGGAGTTGTGCATGGGGTGTATTTATTAAAATTTTGTCACCAGCCGAGTCCAAAATTCAGCTGTTCCCCATCTCAGCCCAGAAAGCAGGTAGAACAACTTTTGTGGTGTCTTTCAGGTGCCTACCAAGGTAGTGTAAAAACTACTAAGAGAACTCCTGTCTGGCACCTTCCCCGGTGGAGTTGTGCAGGGGGTGTGTTTGGAACATTTTGTCACCAGCCGAGTCCAAAATTCAGCGGTTCCCCATCTCAGCCCAGAAAGCAGGTAGAACAACTTTTGTGGTGTCTTTCAGATGCCTACCAAGGTAGTGTAAAAACTACCAGGAGAACTCCTGTCTGGCACCTTCCCCGGTGGAGTTGTGCATGGGGTGTGTTTGGAACATTTTGTCACCGGCCGACTCCAAAATTCAGCTGTTCCCCATCTCAGCCCAGAAAGCAGGTAGAACAACTTTTGTGGTGTCTTTCAGATGCCTACCGGAGCAATGTAAAAACTACCAGGAGAACTCCTCTCTGGCACCTTCCCCGGTGGAGTTGTGCATGGGATGTGTTTGGAACATTTTGTCACCGGCCGACTCCAAAATTCAGCGGTTCCCCATCTCAGCCCTGAGAGCAGGTAGAACAACTATTGTGGTGTCTTTTTGATGCCTACCGGAGCAATGTAAAAACTACCACCAGAATTCCTTCCTGGCACCTTCGCTAGTGGAGTTGTGCATGGGGTGTATTTATTAAAATTTTGTCACCACCCGAGTCCAAAATTCAGCTGTTCCCCATCTCAGCCCAGAAAGCAGGTAGAACAACTTTTGTGGTGCCTTTCAAATGCCTACCAAGGTAGTGTAAAAACTATCAAGAGAACTCCTCTCTGGCACCTTCCCCGGTGGAGTTGTGCAGGGGGTGTGTTTGGAACATTTTGTCACCGGCCGAGTCCAAAATTCAGCTGTTCCCCATCTCAGCCCAGAAAGCAGGTAGAACAACTTTTGTGGTGTCTTTTTGATGCCTACCGGAGCAATGTAAAAACTACCAACAGAATTCCTTCCTGGCACCTTCGCTAGTGGAGTTGTGCATGGGGTGTATTTATTAAAATTTTGTCACCACCCGAGTCCAAAATTCAGCTGTTCCCCATCTCAGCCCAGAAAGCAGGTAGAACAACTTTTGTGGTGTCTTTCAGATGCCTACCGGAGCAATGTAAAAACTACCAGGTGAACTCCTCTCTGGCACCTTCCCCGGTGGAGTTGTGCATGGGATGTGTTTGGAACATTTTGTCACCAGCCGACTCCAAAATTCAGCGGTTCCCCATCTCAGCCCAGAAAGCAGGTAGAACCACTATTGTGGTGTCTTTTTGATGCCTACCGGAGCAATGTAAAAACTACCAACAGAATTCCTTCCTGGCACCTTCGCTAGTGGAGTTGTGCATGGGGTGTATTTATTAAAATTTTGTCACCAGCCGAGTCCAAAATTCAGCTGTTCCCCATCTCAGCCCAGAAAGCAGGTAGAACAACTTTTGTGGTGCCTTTCAAATGCCTACCAAGGTAGTGTAAAAACTATCAAGAGAACTCCTGTCTGGCACCTTCCCCGGTGGAGTTGTGCATGGGGTGTGTTTGGAACATTTTGTCACCAGCCGACTCCAAAATTCAGCTGTTCCCCATCTCAGCCCAGAAAGCAGGTAGAACAACTTTTGTGGTGTCTTTCAGATGCCTACCGGAGCAATGTAAAAACTACCAACAGAATTCCTTCCTGGCACCTTCCCCGGTGGAGTTGTGCATGGGGTGTGTTTGGAACATTTTGTCACCAGCCGACTCCAAAATTCAGCGGTTCCCCATCTCAGCCCAGAAAGCAGGTAGAACAACTTTTGTGGTGTCTTTCAGATGCCTACCGGAGCAATGTAAAAACTACCAGGAGAACTCCTCTCTGGCACCTTCCCCGGTGGAGTTGTGCATGGGGTGTGTTTGGAACATTTTGTCACCAGCCGAGTCCAAAATTCAGCGGTTCCCCATCTCAGCCCAGAAAGCAGGTAGAACAACTTTTGTGGTGCCTTTCAGGTGCCTACCATGGTAGTGTAAAAACTACTAAGAGAACTCCTGTCTGGCACCTTCCCCGGTGGAATTGTGCAGGGGGTGTGTTTGGAACATTTTGTCACCAGCCCAGTCCAAAATTCAGCGGTTCCCCATCTCAGCCCAGAAAGCAGGTAGAACAACTTTTGTGGTGTCTTTCAGATGCCTACCGGAGCAATGTAAAAACTACCAGGAGAACTCCTCTCTGGCACCTTCCCCGGTGGAGTTGTGCATGGGGTGTGTTTGGAACATTTTGTCACCGGCCGAGTCCAAAATTCAGCGGTTCCCCATCTCAGCCCAGAAAGCAGGTAGAACAACTTTTGTAGTGTCTTTTTGATGCCTACCGGAGCAATGTAAAAACTACCTGGAGAACTCCTGTCTGGCACCTTCCCCGGTGGAGTTGTGCATGGGGTGTATTTATTAAAATTTTGTCACCAGCCGACTCCAAAATTCAGCTGCTCCCCATCTCAGCCCAGAAAGCAGGTAAAACAACTTTTGTGGTGTCTTTCAGGTGCCTACCAAGGTAGTGTAAAAACTACCAGGAGAACTCTTGTCTGGCACATTCCCCGGTGGAGTTGTGCAGGGGGTGTGTTTGGAACATTTTGTCACCAGCCGACTCCAAAATTCAGCTGTTCCCCATCTCAGCCTAGAAAGCAGGTAGAACAACTTTTGTGGTGTCTTTCAGATGCCTACCAAGGTAGTGTAAAAACTATTAAGAGAACTCCAGTCTGGCACCTTCCCCGGTGGAGTTGTGCATGGGGTGTGTTTGGAACATTTTGTCACCGGCCGACTCCAAAATTCAGCGGTACCCCATCTCAGCCCAGAAAGCAGGTAAAACAACTTTTGTGGTGTCTTTCAGGTGCCTACCAAGGTAGTGTAAAAACTATCAAGAGAACTCCTGTCTGGCACCTTCCCCGGTGGAGTTGTGCATGGGGTGTGTTTGGAACATTTTGTCACCAGCCGAGTCCAAAATTCAGCGGTTCCCCATCTCAGCCCAGAAGGCAGGTAGAACAACTTTTGTGGTGCCTTTCAGCTGCCTACCAAGGTAGTGTAAAAACTACTAAGAGAACTCTTGTCTGGCACCTTCCCCGGTGGAGTTGTGCATGGGGTGTGTTTGGAACATTTTGTCACCAGCCGACTCCAAAATTCAGCGGTTCCCCATCTCAGCCCAGAAAGCAGGTAGAACAACTTTTGTGGTGTCTTTCAGATGCCTACCAAGGTAGTGTAAAAACTATTAAGAGAACTCCTGTCTGGCACCTTCACCGGTGGAGTTGTGCAGGGGGTGTGTTTGGAACATTTTGTCACCGGCCGAGTCCAAAATTCAGCGGTTCCCCATCTCAGCCCAGAAAGCAGGAAGAACAACTTTTGTGGTGTCTTTCAGGTGCCTACCAAAGTAGTGTAAAAACTTCCAACAGAACTCCTTTTTGGCACATTCCCCGGTGGAGTTGTGCATGGGGTGTGTTTGGAACATTTTGTCACCAGCCGAGTCCAAAATTCAGCGGTTCCCCATCTCAGCCCAGAAAGCAGGTAGAACAACTTTTGTGGTGCCTTTCAGCTGCCTACCAAGGAAGTGTAAAACCTACTAAGAGAACTCCTGTCTGGCACCTTCCCCGGTGGAGTTGTGCATGGGGTGTTTTTGGAACATTTTGTCACCAGCCGACTCCAAAATTCAGCTGTTCCCCATCTCAGCCCAGAAAGCAGGTAAAACAACTTTTGTGGTGTCTTTCAAATGCCTACCAAGGTAGTGTAAAAACTACCAGGAGAACTCCTCTCTGGCACCTTCCCCGGTGGAGTTGTGCATGGGGTGTGTTTGGAACATTTTGTCACCAGCCGAGTCCAAAATTCAGCGGTTCCCCATCTCAGCCCATAAAGCAGGTAGAACAACTTTTGTGGTGCCTTTCAGGTGCCTACCATGGTAGTGTAAAAACTACTAAGAGAACTCCTGTCTGGCACCTTCCCCGGTGGAATTGTGCAGGGGGTGTGTTTGGAACATTTTGTCACCAGCCGAGTCCAAAATTCAGCGGTTCCCCATCTCAGCCCAGAAAGCAGGTAGAACAACTTTTGTGGTGTCTTTCAGATGCCTACCGGAGCAATGTAAAAACTACCAGGAGAACTCCTCTCTGGCACCTTCCCCGGTGGAGTTGTGCATGGGGTGTGTTTGGAACATTTTGTCACCGGCCGAGTCCAAAATTCAGCGGTTCCCCATCTCAGCCCAGAAAGCAGGTAGAACAACTTTTGTAGTGTCTTTTTGATGCCTACCGGAGCAATGTAAAAACTACCAACAGAATTCCTTCCTGGCACCTTCCCCGGTGGAGTTGTGCATGGGGTGTATTTATTAAAATTTTGTCACCAGCCGACTCCAAAATTCAGCGGTTCCCCATCTCAGCCCAGAAAGCAGGTAGAACAACTTTTGTGGTGCCTTTCAGGTGCCTACCATGGTAGTGTAAAAACTACTAAGAGAACTCCTGTCTGGCACCTTCCCCGGTGGAGTTGTGCAGGGGGTGTGTTTGGAACATTTTGTCACCAGCCGACTCCAAAATTCAGCTGTTCCCCATCTCAGCCCAGAAAGCAGGTAGAACAACTTTTGTGGTGTCTTTCAGATGCCTACCAAGGTAGTGTAAAAACTATTAAGAGAACTCCAGTCTGGCACCTTCCCCGGTGGAGTTGTGCATGGGGTGTGTTTGGAACATTTTGTCACCGGCCGACTCCAAAATTCAGCGGTTCCCCATCTCAGCCCAGAAAGCAGGTAAAACAACTTTTGTGGTGTCTTTCAGGTGCCTACCAAGGTAGTGTAAAAACTTCCAACAGAACTCGTTCCTGGCACCTTCCCCGGTGGAGTTGTGCATGGGGTGTGTTTGGAACATTTTGTCACCAGCCGAGTCCAAAATTCAGCGGTTCCCCATCTCAGCCCAGAAGGCAGGTAGAACAACTTTTGTGGTGCCTTTCAGCTGCCTACCAAGGTAGTGTAAAAACTACTAAGAGAACTCTTGTCTGGCACCTTCCCCGGTGGAGTTGTGCATGGGGTGTGTTTGGAACATTTTGTCACCAGCCGACTCCAAAATTCAGCGGTTCCCCATCTCATCCCAGAAAGCAGGTAGAACAACTTTTGTGGTGTCTTTCAGATGCCTACCAAGGTAGTGTAAAAACTATTAAGAGAACTCCTCTCTGGCACCTTCCCCGGTGGAGTTGTGCATGGGGTGTGTTTGGAACATTTTCTCACTGGCCGAGTCCAAAATTCAGCGGTTCCCCATCTCAGCCCAGAAAGCAGGTAGAACAACTTTTGTGGTGTCTTTCAGGTGCCTACCGGAGCAATGTAAAAACTACCAACAGAATTCGTTCTTGGCACCTTCGCTAGTGGAGTTGTGCATGGGGTGTATTTATTAAAATTTTGTCACCAGCCGAGTCCAAAATTCAGCTGTTCCCCATCTCAGCCCAGAAAGCAGGTAGAACAACTTTTGTGGTGTCTTTCAGGTGCCTACCAAGGTAGTGTAAAAACTACTAAGAGAACTCCTGTCTGGCACCTTCCCCGGTGGAGTTGTGCAGGGGGTGTGTTTGGAACATTTTGTCACCAGCCGAGTCCAAAATTCAGCGGTTCCCCATCTCAGCCCAGAAAGCAGGTAGAACAACTTTTGTGGTGTCTTTCAGATGCCTACCAAGGTAGTGTAAAAACTACCAGGAGAACTCCTGTCTGGCACCTTCCCCGGTGGAGTTGTGCATGGGGTGTGTTTGGAACATTTTGTCACCGGCCGACTCCAAAATTCAGCTGTTCCCCATCTCAGCCCAGAAAGCAGGTAGAACAACTTTTGTGGTGTCTTTCAGATGCCTACCGGAGCAATGTAAAAACTACCAGGAGAACTCCTCTCTGGCACCTTCCCCGGTGGAGTTGTGCATGGGATGTGTTTGGAACATTTTGTCACCGGCCGACTCCAAAATTCAGCGGTTCCCCATCTCAGCCCTGAGAGCAGGTAGAACAACTATTGTGGTGTCTTTTTGATGCCTACCGGAGCAATGTAAAAACTACCACCAGAATTCCTTCCTGGCACCTTCGCTAGTGGAGTTGTGCATGGGGTGTATTTATTAAAATTTTGTCACCACCCGAGTCCAAAATTCAGCTGTTCCCCATCTCAGCCCAGAAAGCAGGTAGAACAACTTTTGTGGTGCCTTTCAAATGCCTACCAAGGTAGTGTAAAAACTATCAAGAGAACTCCTCTCTGGCACCTTCCCCGGTGGAGTTGTGCAGGGGGTGTGTTTGGAACATTTTGTCACCGGCCGAGTCCAAAATTCAGCTGTTCCCCATCTCAGCCCAGAAAGCAGGTAGAACAACTTTTGTGGTGTCTTTTTGATGCCTACCGGAGCAATGTAAAAACTACCAACAGAATTCCTTCCTGGCACCTTCGCTAGTGGAGTTGTGCATGGGGTGTATTTATTAAAATTTTGTCACCACCCGAGTCCAAAATTCAGCTGTTCCCCATCTCAGCCCAGAAAGCAGGTAGAACAACTTTTGTGGTGTCTTTCAGATGCCTACCGGAGCAATGTAAAAACTACCAGGTGAACTCCTCTCTGGCACCTTCCCCGGTGGAGTTGTGCATGGGATGTGTTTGGAACATTTTGTCACCAGCCGACTCCAAAATTCAGCGGTTCCCCATCTCAGCCCAGAAAGCAGGTAGAACCACTATTGTGGTGTCTTTTTGATGCCTACCGGAGCAATGTAAAAACTACCAACAGAATTCCTTCCTGGCACCTTCGCTAGTGGAGTTGTGCATGGGGTGTATTTATTAAAATTTTGTCACCAGCCGAGTCCAAAATTCAGCTGTTCCCCATCTCAGCCCAGAAAGCAGGTAGAACAACTTTTGTGGTGCCTTTCAAATGCCTACCAAGGTAGTGTAAAAACTATCAAGAGAACTCCTGTCTGGCACCTTCCCCGGTGGAGTTGTGCATGGGGTGTGTTTGGAACATTTTGTCACCAGCCGACTCCAAAATTCAGCTGTTCCCCATCTCAGCCCAGAAAGCAGGTAGAACAACTTTTGTGGTGTCTTTCAGATGCCTACCGGAGCAATGTAAAAACTACCAACAGAATTCCTTCCTGGCACCTTCCCCGGTGGAGTTGTGCATGGGGTGTGTTTGGAACATTTTGTCACCAGCCGACTCCAAAATTCAGCGGTTCCCCATCTCAGCCCAGAAAGCAGGTAGAACAACTTTTGTGGTGTCTTTCAGATGCCTACCGGAGCAATGTAAAAACTACCAGGAGAACTCCTCTCTGGCACCTTCCCCGGTGGAGTTGTGCATGGGGTGTGTTTGGAACATTTTGTCACCAGCCGAGTCCAAAATTCAGCGGTTCCCCATCTCAGCCCAGAAAGCAGGTAGAACAACTTTTGTGGTGCCTTTCAGGTGCCTACCATGGTAGTGTAAAAACTACTAAGAGAACTCCTGTCTGGCACCTTCCCCGGTGGAATTGTGCAGGGGGTGTGTTTGGAACATTTTGTCACCAGCCCAGTCCAAAATTCAGCGGTTCCCCATCTCAGCCCAGAAAGCAGGTAGAACAACTTTTGTGGTGTCTTTCAGATGCCTACCGGAGCAATGTAAAAACTACCAGGAGAACTCCTCTCTGGCACCTTCCCCGGTGGAGTTGTGCATGGGGTGTGTTTGGAACATTTTGTCACCAGCCGAGTCCAAAATTCAGCGGTTCCCCATCTCAGCCCAGAAAGCAGGTAGAACCACTATTGTGGTGTCTTTTTGATGCCTACCGGAGCAATGTAAAAACTACCAACAGAATTCCTTCCTGGCACCTTCGCTAGTGGAGTTGTGCATGGGGTGTATTTATTAAAATTTTGTCACCAGCCGAGTCCAAAATTCAGCTGTTCCCCATCTCAGCCCAGAAAGCAGGTAGAACAACTTTTGTGGTGCCTTTCAAATGCCTACCAAGGTAGTGTAAAAACTATCAAGAGAACTCCTGTCTGGCACCTTCCCCGGTGGAGTTGTGCATGGGGTGTGTTTGGAACATTTTGTCACCAGCCGACTCCAAAATTCAGCTGTTCCCCATCTCAGCCCAGAAAGCAGGTAGAACAACTTTTGTGGTGTCTTTCAGATGCCTACCGGAGCAATGTAAAAACTACCAACAGAATTCCTTCCTGGCACCTTCCCCGGTGGAGTTGTGCATGGGGTGTGTTTGGAACATTTTGTCACCAGCCGACTCCAAAATTCAGCGGTTCCCCATCTCAGCCCAGAAAGCAGGTAGAACAACTTTTGTGGTGTCTTTCAGATGCCTACCGGAGCAATGTAAAAACTACCAGGAGAACTCCTCTCTGGCACCTTCCCCGGTGGAGTTGTGCATGGGGTGTGTTTGGAACATTTTGTCACCAGCCGAGTCCAAAATTCAGCGGTTCCCCATCTCAGCCCAGAAAGCAGGTAGAACAACTTTTGTGGTGCCTTTCAGGTGCCTACCATGGTAGTGTAAAAACTACTAAGAGAACTCCTGTCTGGCACCTTCCCCGGTGGAATTGTGCAGGGGGTGTGTTTGGAACATTTTGTCACCAGCCCAGTCCAAAATTCAGCGGTTCCCCATCTCAGCCCAGAAAGCAGGTAGAACAACTTTTGTGGTGTCTTTCAGATGCCTACCGGAGCAATGTAAAAACTACCAGGAGAACTCCTCTCTGGCACCTTCCCCGGTGGAGTTGTGCATGGGGTGTGTTTGGAACATTTTGTCACCGGCCGAGTCCAAAATTCAGCGGTTCCCCATCTCAGCCCAGAAAGCAGGTAGAACAACTTTTGTAGTGTCTTTTTGATGCCTACCGGAGCAATGTAAAAACTACCTGGAGAACTCCTGTCTGGCACCTTCCCCGGTGGAGTTGTGCATGGGGTGTATTTATTAAAATTTTGTCACCAGCCGACTCCAAAATTCAGCTGCTCCCCATCTCAGCCCAGAAAGCAGGTAAAACAACTTTTGTGGTGTCTTTCAGGTGCCTACCAAGGTAGTGTAAAAACTACCAGGAGAACTCTTGTCTGGCACATTCCCCGGTGGAGTTGTGCAGGGGGTGTGTTTGGAACATTTTGTCACCAGCCGACTCCAAAATTCAGCTGTTCCCCATCTCAGCCTAGAAAGCAGGTAGAACAACTTTTGTGGTGTCTTTCAGATGCCTACCAAGGTAGTGTAAAAACTATTAAGAGAACTCCAGTCTGGCACCTTCCCCGGTGGAGTTGTGCATGGGGTGTGTTTGGAACATTTTGTCACCGGCCGACTCCAAAATTCAGCGGTACCCCATCTCAGCCCAGAAAGCAGGTAAAACAACTTTTGTGGTGTCTTTCAGGTGCCTACCAAGGTAGTGTAAAAACTATCAAGAGAACTCCTGTCTGGCACCTTCCCCGGTGGAGTTGTGCATGGGGTGTGTTTGGAACATTTTGTCACCAGCCGAGTCCAAAATTCAGCGGTTCCCCATCTCAGCCCAGAAGGCAGGTAGAACAACTTTTGTGGTGCCTTTCAGCTGCCTACCAAGGTAGTGTAAAAACTACTAAGAGAACTCTTGTCTGGCACCTTCCCCGGTGGAGTTGTGCATGGGGTGTGTTTGGAACATTTTGTCACCAGCCGACTCCAAAATTCAGCGGTTCCCCATCTCAGCCCAGAAAGCAGGTAGAACCACTATTGTGGTGTCTTTTTGATGCCTACCGGAGCAATGTAAAAACTACCAACAGAATTCCTTCCTGGCACCTTCGCTAGTGGAGTTGTGCATGGGGTGTATTTATTAAAATTTTGTCACCAGCCGAGTCCAAAATTCAGCTGTTCCCCATCTCAGCCCAGAAAGCAGGTAGAACAACTTTTGTGGTGCCTTTCAAATGCCTACCAAGGTAGTGTAAAAACTATCAAGAGAACTCCTGTCTGGCACCTTCCCCGGTGGAGTTGTGCATGGGGTGTGTTTGGAACATTTTGTCACCAGCCGACTCCAAAATTCAGCTGTTCCCCATCTCAGCCCAGAAAGCAGGTAGAACAACTTTTGTGGTGTCTTTCAGATGCCTACCGGAGCAATGTAAAAACTACCAACAGAATTCCTTCCTGGCACCTTCCCCGGTGGAGTTGTGCATGGGGTGTGTTTGGAACATTTTGTCACCAGCCGACTCCAAAATTCAGCGGTTCCCCATCTCAGCCCAGAAAGCAGGTAGAACAACTTTTGTGGTGTCTTTCAGATGCCTACCGGAGCAATGTAAAAACTACCAGGAGAACTCCTCTCTGGCACCTTCCCCGGTGGAGTTGTGCATGGGGTGTGTTTGGAACATTTTGTCACCAGCCGAGTCCAAAATTCAGCGGTTCCCCATCTCAGCCCAGAAAGCAGGTAGAACAACTTTTGTGGTGCCTTTCAGGTGCCTACCATGGTAGTGTAAAAACTACTAAGAGAACTCCTGTCTGGCACCTTCCCCGGTGGAATTGTGCAGGGGGTGTGTTTGGAACATTTTGTCACCAGCCCAGTCCAAAATTCAGCGGTTCCCCATCTCAGCCCAGAAAGCAGGTAGAACAACTTTTGTGGTGTCTTTCAGATGCCTACCGGAGCAATGTAAAAACTACCAGGAGAACTCCTCTCTGGCACCTTCCCCGGTGGAGTTGTGCATGGGGTGTGTTTGGAACATTTTGTCACCGGCCGAGTCCAAAATTCAGCGGTTCCCCATCTCAGCCCAGAAAGCAGGTAGAACAACTTTTGTAGTGTCTTTTTGATGCCTACCGGAGCAATGTAAAAACTACCTGGAGAACTCCTGTCTGGCACCTTCCCCGGTGGAGTTGTGCATGGGGTGTATTTATTAAAATTTTGTCACCAGCCGACTCCAAAATTCAGCTGCTCCCCATCTCAGCCCAGAAAGCAGGTAAAACAACTTTTGTGGTGTCTTTCAGGTGCCTACCAAGGTAGTGTAAAAACTACCAGGAGAACTCTTGTCTGGCACATTCCCCGGTGGAGTTGTGCAGGGGGTGTGTTTGGAACATTTTGTCACCAGCCGACTCCAAAATTCAGCTGTTCCCCATCTCAGCCTAGAAAGCAGGTAGAACAACTTTTGTGGTGTCTTTCAGATGCCTACCAAGGTAGTGTAAAAACTATTAAGAGAACTCCAGTCTGGCACCTTCCCCGGTGGAGTTGTGCATGGGGTGTGTTTGGAACATTTTGTCACCGGCCGACTCCAAAATTCAGCGGTACCCCATCTCAGCCCAGAAAGCAGGTAAAACAACTTTTGTGGTGTCTTTCAGGTGCCTACCAAGGTAGTGTAAAAACTATCAAGAGAACTCGTGTCTGGCACCTTCCCCGGTGGAGTTGTGCATGGGGTGTGTTTGGAACATTTTGTCACCAGCCGAGTCCAAAATTCAGCGGTTCCCCATCTCAGCCCAGAAGGCAGGTAGAACAACTTTTGTGGTGCCTTTCAGCTGCCTACCAAGGTAGTGTAAAAACTACTAAGAGAACTCTTGTCTGGCACCTTCCCCGGTGGAGTTGTGCATGGGGTGTGTTTGGAACATTTTGTCACCAGCCGACTCCAAAATTCAGCGGTTCCCCATCTCAGCCCAGAAAGCAGGTAGAACAACTTTTGTGGTGTCTTTCAGATGCCTACCAAGGTAGTGTAAAAACTATTAAGAGAACTCCTGTCTGGCACCTTCCCCGGTGGAGTTGTGCATGGGGTGTGTTTGGAACATTTTGTCACCGGCCGAGTCCAAAATTCAGCGGTTCCCCATCTCAGCCCAGAAAGCAGGAAGAACAACTTTTGTGGTGTCTTTCAGGTGCCTACCAAAGTAGTGTAAAAACTTCCAACAGAACTCCTTTTTGGCACATTCCCCGGTGGAGTTGTGCATGGGGTGTGTTTGGAACATTTTGTCACCAGCCGAGTCCAAAATTCAGCGGTTCCCCATCTCAGCCCAGAAAGCAGGTAGAACAACTTTTGTGGTGCCTTTCAGCTGCCTACCAAGGAAGTGTAAAACCTACTAAGAGAACTCCTGTCTGGCACCTTCCCCGGTGGAGTTGTGCATGGGGTGTTTTTGGAACATTTTGTCACCAGCCGACTCCAAAATTCAGCTGTTCCCCATCTCAGCCCAGAAAGCAGGTAAAACAACTTTTGTGGTGTCTTTCAAATGCCTACCAAGGTAGTGTAAAAACTAGCAAGAGAACTCTTGTCTGGCACCTTCCCCGGTGGAGTTGTGCATGGGGTGTGTTTGGAACATTTTGTCACCAGCCGAGTCCAAAATTCAGCTGTTCCCCATCTCATCCCAGAAAGCAGGTAGAACAACTTTTGTGGTGTCTTTCAGATGCCTACCAAGGTAGTGTAAAAACTATTAAGAGAACTCCTCTCTGGCACCTTCCCCGGTGGAGTTGTGCAGGGGGTGTGTTTGGAACATTTTCTCACTGGCCGAGTCCAAAATTCAGCGGTTCCCCATCTCAGCCCAGAAAGCAGGTAGAACAACTTTTGTGGTGTCTTTTTGATGCCTACCGGAGCAATGTAAAAACTACCAACAGAATTCGTTCTTGGCACCTTCGCTAGTGGAGTTGTGCATGGGGTGTATTTATTAAAATTTTGTCACCAGCCGAGTCCAAAATTCAGCTGTTCCCCATCTCAGCCCAGAAAGCAGGTAGAACAACTTTTGTGGTGCCTTTCAGCTGCCTACCAAGGTAGTGTAAAAACTACTAAGAGAACTCCTGTCTGGCACCTTCCCCGGTGGAGTTGTGCATGGGGTGTGTTTGGAACATTTTGTCACCAGCCGAGTCCAAAATTCAGCGGTTCCCCATCTCAGCCCAGAAAGCAGGTAGAACAACTTTTGTGGTGTCTTTCAGATGCCTACCAAGGTAGTGTAAAAACTACCAGGAGAACTCCTGTCTGGCACCTTCCCCGGTGGAGTTGTGCATGGGGTGTGTTTGGAACATTTTGTCACCAGCCGACTCCAAAATTCAGCGGTTCCCCATCTCAGCCCAGAAAGCAGGTAGAACAACTTTTGTGGTGTCTTTCAGATGCCTACCAAGGTAGTGTAAAAACTATTAAGAGAACTCCTGTCTGGCACCTTCCCCGGTGGAGTTGTGCATGGGGTGTGTTTGGAACATTTTGTCACCGGCCGAGTCCAAAATTCAGCGGTTCCCCATCTCAGCCCAGAAAGCAGGAAGAACAACTTTTGTGGTGTCTTTCAGGTGCCTACCAAAGTAGTGTAAAAACTTCCAACAGAACTCCTTTTTGGCACATTCCCCGGTGGAGTTGTGCATGGGGTGTGTTTGGAACATTTTGTCACCAGCCGAGTCCAAAATTCAGCGGTTCCCCATCTCAGCCCAGAAAGCAGGTAGAACAACTTTTGTGGTGCCTTTCAGCTGCCTACCAAGGAAGTGTAAAACCTACTAAGAGAACTCCTGTCTGGCACCTTCCCCGGTGGAGTTGTGCATGGGGTGTTTTTGGAACATTTTGTCACCAGCCGACTCCAAAATTCAGCTGTTCCCCATCTCAGCCCAGAAAGCAGGTAAAACAACTTTTGTGGTGTCTTTCAAATGCCTACCAAGGTAGTGTAAAAACTAGCAAGAGAACTCTTGTCTGGCACCTTCCCCGGTGGAGTTGTGCATGGGGTGTGTTTGGAACATTTTGTCACCAGCCGAGTCCAAAATTCAGCTGTTCCCCATCTCATCCCAGAAAGCAGGTAGAACAACTTTTGTGGTGTCTTTCAGATGCCTACCAAGGTAGTGTAAAAACTATTAAGAGAACTCCTCTCTGGCACCTTCCCCGGTGGAGTTGTGCAGGGGGTGTGTTTGGAACATTTTCTCACTGGCCGAGTCCAAAATTCAGCGGTTCCCCATCTCAGCCCAGAAAGCAGGTAGAACAACTTTTGTGGTGTCTTTTTGATGCCTACCGGAGCAATGTAAAAACTACCAACAGAATTCGTTCTTGGCACCTTCGCTAGTGGAGTTGTGCATGGGGTGTATTTATTAAAATTTTGTCACCAGCCGAGTCCAAAATTCAGCTGTTCCCCATCTCAGCCCAGAAAGCAGGTAGAACAACTTTTGTGGTGCCTTTCAGCTGCCTACCAAGGTAGTGTAAAAACTACTAAGAGAACTCCTGTCTGGCACCTTCCCCGGTGGAGTTGTGCATGGGGTGTGTTTGGAACATTTTGTCACCAGCCGAGTCCAAAATTCAGCGGTTCCCCATCTCAGCCCAGAAAGCAGGTAGAACAACTTTTGTGGTGTCTTTCAGATGCCTACCAAGGTAGTGTAAAAACTACCAGGAGAACTCCTGTCTGGCACCTTCCCCGGTGGAGTTGTGCAGGGGGTGTGTTTGGAACATTTCGTCACCGGCCGACTCCAAAATTCAGCTGTTCCCCATCTCAGCCCAGAAAGCAGGTAGAACAACTTTTGTGGTGTCTTTCAGATGCCTACCAAGGTAGTGTAAAAACTACCAGGAGAACTCCTCTCTGGCACCTTCCCCGGTGGAGTTGTGCATGGGATGTGTTTGGAACATTTTGTCACCGGCCGACTCCAAAATTCAGCGGTTCCCCATCTCAGCCCAGAGAGCAGGTAGAACAACTTTTGTGGTGTCCTTTTGATGCCTACCGGAGCAATGTAAAAACTACCAACAGAATTCCTTCCTGGCACCTTCGCTAGTGGAGTTGTGCATGGGGTGTATTTATTAAAATTTTGTCACCAGCCGAGTCCAAAATTCAGCTGTTCCCCATCTCAGCCCAGAAAGCAGGTAGAACAACTTTTGTGGTGCCTTTCAAATGCCTACCAAGGTAGTGTAAAAACTATCAAGAGAACTCTTCTCTGGCACCTTCCCCGGTGGAGTTGTGCATGGGATGTGTTTGGAACATTTTGTCACCGGCCGAGTCCAAAACTCAGCTGTTCCCCATCTCAGCCCAGAAAGCAGGTAGAACAACTTTTGTGGTGTCTTTTTGATGCCTACCGGAGCAATGTAAAAACTACCAACAGAATTCCTTCCTGGCACCTTCGCTAGTGGAGTTGTGCATGGGGTGTATTTATTAAAATTTTGTCACCACCCGAGTCCAAAATTCAGCTGTTCCCCATCTCAGCCCAGAAAGCAGGTAGAACAACTTTTGTGGTGTCTTTCAGATGCCTACCGGAGCAATGTAAAAACTACCAGGAGAACTCCTCTCTGGCACCTTCCCCGGTGGAGTTGTGCATGGGATGTGTTTGGAACATTTTGTCACCGGCCGACTCCAAAATTCACCTGTTCCCCATCTCAGCCCAGAGAGAAGGTAGAACAACTATTGTGGTGTCTTTTTGATGCCTACAGCAGCAATGTAAAAACTACCAACAGAATTCCTTCCTGGCACCTTCGCTAGTGGAGTTGTGCATGGGGTGTATTTATTAAAATTTTGTCACCACCCGAGTCCAAAATTCAGCTGTTCCCCATCTCAGCCCAGAAAGCAGGTAGAACAACTTTTGTGGTGTCTTTCAGATGCCTACCGGAGCAATGTAAAAACTACCAGGAGAACTCCTCTCTGGCACCTTCCCCGGTGGAGTTGTGCATGGGATGTGTTTGGAACATTTTGTCACCGGCCGACTCCAAAATTCACCTGTTCCCCATCTCAGCCCAGAGAGAAGGTAGAACAACTATTGTGGTGTCTTTTTGATGCCTAAAGCAGCAATGTAAAAACTACCAACAGAATTCCTTCCTGGCACCTTCGCTAGTGGAGTTGTGCATGGGGTGTATTTATTAAAATTTTGTCACCAGCCGAGTCCAAAATTCAGCTGTTCCCCATCTCAGCCCAGAAAGCAGGTAGAACAACTTTTGTGGTGCCTTTCAAATGCCTACCAAGGTAGTGTAAAAACTATCAAGAGAACTCCTGTCTGGCACCTTCCCCGGTGGAGTTGTGCATGGGGTGTGTTTGGAACATTTTGTCACCAGCCCAGTCCAAAATTCAGCTGTTCCCCATCTCAGCCCAGAAAGCAGGTAGAACAACTTTTGTGGTGTCTTTCAGATGCCTACCGGAGCAATGTAAAAACTACCAACAGAATTCCTTCCTGGCACCTTCCCCGGTGGAGTTGTGCATGGGGTGTGTTTGGAACATTTTGTCACCAGCCGACTCCAAAATTCAGCGGTTCCCCATCTCAGCCCAGAAAGCAGGTAGAACAACTTTTGTGGTGTCTTTTTGATGCCTACCGGAGCAATGTAAAAACTACCAGGAGAACTCCTCTCTGGCACCTTCCCCGGTGGAGTTGTGCATGGGATGTGTTTGGAACATTTTGTCACCAGCCGACTCCAAAATTCAGCGGTTCCCCATCTCAGCCCAGAGAGCAGGTAGAACCACTATTGTGGTGTCTTTTTGATGCCTACCGGAGCAATGTAAAAACTACCAACAGAATTCCTTCCTGGCACCTTCGCTAGTGGAGTTGTGCATGGGGTGTATTTATTAAAATTTTGTCACCAGCCGAGTCCAAAATTCAGCTGTTCCCCATCTCAGCCCAGAAAGCAGGTAGAACAACTTTTGTGGTGCCTTTCAAATGCCTACCAAGGTAGTGTAAAAACTATCAAGAGAACTCCTGTCTGGCACCTTCCCCGGTGGAGTTGTGCATGGGGTGTGTTTGGAACATTTTGTCACCAGCCGAGTCCAAAATTCAGCTGTTCCCCATCTCAGCCCAGAAAGCAGGTAGAACAACTTTTGTGGTGTCTTTCAGATGCCTACCGGAGCAATGTAAAAACTACCAACAGAATTCCTTCCTGGCACCTTCCCCGGTGGAGTTGTGCATGGGGTGTGTTTGGAACATTTTGTCACCAGCCGACTCCAAAATTCAGCGGTTCCCCATCTCAGCCCAGAAAGCAGGTAGAACAACTTTTGTGGTGTCTTTTTGATGCCTACCGGAGCAATGTAAAAACTACCAGGAGAACTCCTGTCTGGCACCTTCCCCGGTGGAGTTGTGCATGGGGTGTGTTTGGAACATTTTGTCACCAGCCGAGTCCAAAATTCAGCGGTTCCCCATCTCAGCCCATAAAGCAGGTAGAACAACTTTTGTGGTGCCTTTCAGGTGCCTACCATGGTAGTGTAAAAACTACTAAGAGAACTCCTGTCTGGCACCTTCCCCGGTGGAATTGTGCAGGGGGTGTGTTTGGAACATTTTGTCACCAGCCGACTCCAAAATTCAGCAGTTCCCCATCTCAGCCCAGAAAGCAGGAAGAACAACTTTTGTGGTGTCTTTCAGGTGCCTACCAAAGTAGTGTAAAAACTTCCAACAGAACTCCTTTCTGGCACCTTCCCCGGTGGAGTTGTGCATGGGGTGTGTTTGGAACATTTTGTCACCAGCCAAGTCCAAAATTCAGCTGCTCCCCATCTCAGCCCAGAAAGCAGGTAAAACAACTTTTGTGGTGTCTTTCAGGTTCCTACCAAGGTAGTGTAAAAACTACCAACAGAACTCTTGTCTGGCACCTTCCCCGGTGGAGTTGTGCATGGGGTGTTTTTGGAACATTTTGTCACCAGCCGACTCCAAAATTCAGCTGTTCCCCATCTCAGCCCAGAAAGCAGGTAGAACAACTTTTGTGGTGTCTTTCAAATGCCTACCAAGGTAGTGTAAAAACTACCAACAGAATTCCTTTCTGGCACCTTCCCCGGTGGAGTTGTGCATGGGCTGTGTTTGGAACATTTTGTCACCAGCCGACTCCAAAATTCAGCTGTTCCCCATCTCAGCCCAGAAAGCAGGTAGAACAACTTTTGTGGTGTCTTTCAGATGCCTACCAAGGTAGTGTAAAAACTATTAAGAGAACTCCTCTCTGGCACCTTCCCCGGTGGAGTTGTGCATGGGGTGTGTTTGGAACATTTTGTCACCGGCCGAGTCCAAAATTCAGCGGTTCCCCATCTCAGCCCAGAAAGCAGGTAGAACAACTTTTGTGGTGTCTTTTTGATGCCTACCGGAGCAATGTAAAAACTACCAACAGAATTCGTTCTTGGCACCTTCGCTAGTGGAGTTGTGCATGGGGTGTATTTATTAAAATTTTGTCACCAGCCGAGTCCAAAATTCAGCTGTTCCCCATCTCAGCCCAGAAAGCAGGTAGAACAACTTTTGTGGTGTCTTTCAGGTGCCTACCAAGGTAGTGTAAAAACTACTAAGAGAACTCCTGTCTGGCACCTTCCCCGGTGGAGTTGTGCAGGGGGTGTGTTTGGAACATTTTGTCACCAGCCGAGTCCAAAATTCAGCGGTTCCCCATCTCAGCCCAGAAAGCAGGTAGAACAACTTTTGTGGTGTCTTTCAGATGCCTACCAAGGTAGTGTAAAAACTACCAGGAGAACTCCTGTCTGGCACCTTCCCCGGTGGAGTTGTGCATGGGGTGTGTTTGGAACATTTTGTCACCGGCCGACTCCAAAATTCAGCTGTTCCCCATCTCAGCCCAGAAAGCAGGTAGAACAACTTTTGTGGTGTCTTTCAGATGCCTACCGGAGCAATGTAAAAACTACCAGGAGAACTCCTGTCTGGCACCTTCCCCGGTGGAGTTGTGCAGGGGGTGTGTTTGGAACATTTTGTCACCAGCCGAGTCCAAAATTCAGCGGTTCCCCATCTCAGCCCAGAAAGCAGGTAGAACAACTTTTGTGGTGTCTTTCAGATGCCTACCAAGGTAGTGTAAAAACTACCAGGAGAACTCCTTTCTGGCACCTTCCCCGGTGGAGTTGTGCAGGGGGTGTGTTTGGAACATTTTGTCACCAGCCGACTCCAAAATTCAGCGATTCCCCATCTCAGCCCAGAAAGCAGGTAAAACAACTTTTGTGGTGTCTTTCAGGTGCCTACCAAGGTAGTGTAAAAACTACTAGGAGAACTCTTGTCTTGACCTTCCCTGGTGGAGTTGTGCATGGGGTGTGTTTGGAACATTTCGTCACCAGCCGAGTCCAAAATTCAGCTGTTCCCCATCTCAGCCCAGAAAGCAGGTAGAACAACTTTTGTGGTGTCTTTCAGATGCCTACCGGAGCAATGTAAAAACTACCAGGAGAACTCCTCTCTGGCACCTTCCCCGGTGGAGTTGTGCATGGGATGTGTTTGGAACATTTTGTCACCAGCCGACTCCAAAATTCAGCGGTTCCCCATCTCAGCCCAGAGAGCAGGTAGAACCACTATTGTGGTGTCTTTTTGATGCCTACCGGAGCAATGTAAAAACTACCAACAGAATTCCTTCCTGGCACCTTCGCTAGTGGAGTTGTGCATGGGGTGTATTTATTAAAATTTTGTCACCAGCCGAGTCCAAAATTCAGCTGTTCCCCATCTCAGCCCAGAAAGCAGGTAGAACAACTTTTGTGGTGCCTTTCAAATGCCTACCAAGGTAGTGTAAAAACTATCAAGAGAACTCCTGTCTGGCACCTTCCCCGGTGGAGTTGTGCATGGGGTGTGTTTGGAACATTTTGTCACCAGCCGACTCCAAAATTCAGCTGTTCCCCATCTCAGCCCAGAAAGCAGGTAGAACAACTTTTGTGGTGTCTTTCAGATGCCTACCGGAGCAATGTAAAAACTACCAACAGAATTCCTTCCTGGCACCTTCCCCGGTGGAGTTGTGCATGGGGTGTGTTTGGAACATTTTGTCACCAGCCGACTCCAAAATTCAGCGGTTCCCCATCTCAGCCCAGAAAGCAGGAAGAACAACTTTTGTGGTGTCTTTTTGATGCCTACCGGAGCAATGTAAAAACTACCCACAGAATTCCTTCCTGGCACCTTCGCTAGTGGAGTTGTGCATGGGGTGTATTTATTAAAATTTTGTCACCAGCCGACTCCAAAATTCAGCGGTTCCCCATCTCAGCCCAGAAAGCAGGTAGAACAACTTTTGTGGTGTCTTTCAGGTGCCTACCAAGGTAGTGTAAAAACTACTAAGAGAACTCCTGTCTGGCACCTTCCCCGGTGGAGTTGTGCAGGGGGTGTGTTTGGAACATTTTGTCACCAGCCGAGTCCAAAATTCAGCGGTTCCCCATCTCAGCCCAGAAAGCAGGTAGAACAACTTTTGTGGTGTCTTTCAGATGCCTACCAAGGTAGTGTAAAAACTACCAGGAGAACTCCTGTCTGGCACCTTCCCCGGTGGAGTTGTGCATGGGGTGTGTTTGGAACATTTTGTCACCAGCCGACTCCAAAATTCAGCTGTTCCCCATCTCAGCCCAGAAAGCAGGTAGAACAACTTTTGTGGTGTCTTTCAGATGCCTACCGGAGCAATGTAAAAACTACCAGGAGAACTCCTCTCTGGCACCTTCCCCGGTGGAGTTGTGCATGGGATGTGTTTGGAACATTTTGTCACCGGCCGACTCCAAAATTCAGCGGTTCCCCATCTCAGCCCAGAGAGCAGGTAGAACAACTATTGTGGTGTCTTTTTGATGCCTACCGGAGCAATGTAAAAACTACCAACAGAATTCCTTCCTGGCACCTTCGCTAGTGGAGTTGTCCATGGGGTGTATTTATTAAAATTTTGTCACCACCCGACTCCAAAATTCAGCTGTTCCCCATCTCAGCCCAGAAAGCAGGTAGAACAACTTTTGTGGTGCCTTTCAAATGCCTACCAAGGTAGTGTAAAAACTATCAAGAGAACTCCTGTCTGGCACCTTCCCCGGTGGAGTTGTGCATGGGGTGTGTTTGGAACATTTTGTCACCGGCCGACTCCAAAATTCAGCTGTTCCCCATCTCAGCCCAGAAAGCAGGTAGAACAACTTTTGTGGTGTCTTTTTGATGCCTACCGGAGCAATGTAAAAACTACCAACAGAATTCCTTCCTGGCACCTTCGCTAGTGGAGTTGTGCATGGGGTGTATTTATTAAAATTTTGTCACCAGCCGACTCCAAAATTCAGCTGTTCCCCATCTCAGCCCAGAAAGCAGGTAGAACAACTTTTGTGGTGTCTTTCAGATGCCTACCGGAGCAATGTAAAAACTACCAGGAGAACTCATTTCTGGCACCTTCCCCGGTGGAGTTGTGCATGGGGTGTGTTTGGAACATTTTGTCACCGGCCGACTCCAAAATTCAGCGGTTCCCCATCTCAGCCCAGAAAGCAGGTAGAACAACTTTTGTGGTGTCTTTCAGATGCCTACCAAGGTAGTGTAAAAACTACCAGGAGAACTCCTTTCTGGCACCTTCCCCGGTGGAGTTGTGCAGGGGGTGTGTTTGGAACATTTTGTCAACAGCCGACTCCAAAATTCAGCTGTTCCCCATCTCAGCCCAGAAAGCAGGTAAAACAACTTTTGTGGTGTCTTTCAGATGCCTACCGGAGCAATGTAAAAACTACCCACAGAATTCCTTCCTGGCACCTTCGCTAGTGGAGTTGTGCATGGGGTGTATTTATTAAAATTTTGTCACCGGCCGACTCCAAAATTCAGCGGTTCCCCATCTCAGCCCAGAAAGCAGGTAGAACAACTTTTGTGGTGTCTTTCAGATGCCTACCAAGGTAGTGTAAAAACTATTAAGAGAACTCCTGTCTGGCACCTTCCCCGGTGGAGTTGTGCATGGGGTGTGTTTGGAACATTTTGTCACCAGCCGAGTCCAAAATTCAGCTGTTCCCCAGCTCAGCCCATAAAGCAGGTAGAACAACTTTTGTGGTGCCTTTCAGCTGCCTACCATGGTAGTGTAAAAACTACTAAGAGAACTCCTGTCTGGCACCTTCCCCGGTGGAGTTGTGCAGGGGGTGTGTTTGGAACATTTTTTCACCGGCCGAGTCCAAAATTCAGCGGTTCCCCATCTCAGCCCAGAGAGCAGGTAGAACAACTATTGTGGTGTCTTTTTGATGCCTACCGGAGCAATGTTAAAACTACCAACAGAATTCCTTCCTGGCACCTTCGCTAGTGGAGTTGTGCATGGGGTGTATTTATTAAAATTTTGTCACCACCCGAGTCCAAAATTCAGCTGTTCCCCATCTCAGCCCAGAAAGCAGGTAGAACAACTTTTGTGGTGTCTTTCAGATGCCTACCAAGGTAGTGTAAAAACTACCAGGAGAACTCCTGTCTGGCACCTTCCCCGGTGGAGTTGTGCATGGGGTGTGTTTGGAACATTTTGTCACCAGCCGACTCCAAAATTCAGCGTTTCCCCATCTCAGCCCAGAAAGCAGGTAGAACAACTTTTGTGGTGTCTTTCAGATGCCTACCGGAGCAATGTAAAAACTACCAAGAGAACTCCTGTCTGGCACCTTCCCCGGTGGAGTTGTGCATGGGGTGTGTTTGGAACATTTTGTCACCAGCCGAGTCCAAAATTCAGCGGTTACCCATCTCAGCCCAGAAAGCAGGTAGAACAACTTTTGTGGTGTCTTTTTGATGCCTACCGGAGCAATGTAAAAACTACCAGGAGAACTCCTGTCTGGCACCTTTCCCGGTGGAGTTGTGCATGGGGTGTATTTTATAAATTTTGTCACCAGCCGAGTCCAAAATTCAGCTGTTCCCCATCTCAGCCCAGAAAGCAGGTAGAACAACTTTTGTGGTGTCTTTCAGGTGCCTACCAAGGTAGTGTAAAAACTACCAGGAGAACTCTTGTCTGGACCTTCCCTGGTGGAGTTGTGCATGGGGTGTGTTTGGAACATTTCGTCACCGGCCGAGTCCAAAATTCAGCTGTTCCCCATCTCAGCCCAGAAAGCAGGTAAAACAACTTTTGTGGTGTCTTTCAAATGCCTACCAAGGTAGTGTAAAAACTACCAGGAGAACTCCTCTCTGGCACCTTCCCCGGTGGAGTTGTGCATGGGATGTGTTTGGAACATTTTGTCACCGGCCGACTCCAAAATTCAGCGGTTCCCCATCTCAGCCCAGAAAGCAGGTAGAACAACTTTTGTGGTGCCTTTCAAATGCCTACCAAGGTAGTGTAAAAACTATCAAGAGAACTCCTGTCTGGCACCTTCCCCGGTGGAGTTGTGCATGGGGTGTGTTTGGAACATTTTGTCACCGGCCGAGTCCAAAATTCAGCTGTTCCCCATCTCAGCCCAGAAAGCAGGTAGAACAACTTTTGTGGTGTCTTTTTGATGCCTACCGGAGCAATGTAAAAACTACCAACAGAATTCCTTCCTGGCACCTTCGCTAGTGGAGTTGTGCATGGGGTGTATTTATTAAAATTTTGTCACCAGCCGACTCCAAAATTCAGCTGTTCCCCATCTCAGCCCAGAAAGCAGGTAGAACAACTTTTGTGGTGTCTTTCAGATGCCTACCGGAGCAATGTAAAAACTACCAGGAGAACTCCTGTCTGGCACCTTCCCCGGTGGAGTTGTGCATGGGGTGTGTTTGGAACATTTTGTCACCAGCCGAGTCCAAAATTCAGCGGTTCCCCATCTCAGCCCAGAAAGCAGGTAGAACAACTTTTGTGGTGTCTTTCAGATGCCTACCAAGGTAGTGTAAAAACTACCAGGAGAACTCCTTTCTGGCACCTTCCCCGGTGGAGTTGTGCAGGGGGTGTGTTTGGAACATTTTGTCACCAGCCGACTCCAAAATTCAGCGATTCCCCATCTCAGCCCAGAAAGCAGGTAAAACAACTTTTGTGGTGTCTTTCAGGTGCCTACCAAGGTAGTGTAAAAACTACTAGGAGAACTCTTGTCTTGACCTTCCCTGGTGGAGTTGTGCATGGGGTGTGTTTGGAACATTTCGTCACCAGCCGAGTCCAAAATTCAGCTGTTCCCCATCTCAGCCCAGAAAGCAGGTAGAACAACTTTTGTGGTGTCTTTCAGATGCCTACCGGAGCAATGTAAAAACTACCAGGAGAACTCCTCTCTGGCACCTTCCCCGGTGGAGTTGTGCATGGGATGTGTTTGGAACATTTTGTCACCAGCCGACTCCAAAATTCAGCGGTTCCCCATCTCAGCCCAGAGAGCAGGTAGAACCACTATTGTGGTGTCTTTTTGATGCCTACCGGAGCAATGTAAAAACTACCAACAGAATTCCTTCCTGGCACCTTCGCTAGTGGAGTTGTGCATGGGGTGTATTTATTAAAATTTTGTCACCAGCCGAGTCCAAAATTCAGCTGTTCCCCATCTCAGCCCAGAAAGCAGGTAGAACAACTTTTGTGGTGCCTTTCAAATGCCTACCAAGGTAGTGTAAAAACTATCAAGAGAACTCCTGTCTGGCACCTTCCCCGGTGGAGTTGTGCATGGGGTGTGTTTGGAACATTTTGTCACCAGCCGACTCCAAAATTCAGCTGTTCCCCATCTCAGCCCAGAAAGCAGGTAGAACAACTTTTGTGGTGTCTTTCAGATGCCTACCGGAGCAATGTAAAAACTACCAACAGAATTCCTTCCTGGCACCTTCCCCGGTGGAGTTGTGCATGGGGTGTGTTTGGAACATTTTGTCACCAGCCGACTCCAAAATTCAGCGGTTCCCCATCTCAGCCCAGAAAGCAGGAAGAACAACTTTTGTGGTGTCTTTTTGATGCCTACCGGAGCAATGTAAAAACTACCCACAGAATTCCTTCCTGGCACCTTCGCTAGTGGAGTTGTGCATGGGGTGTATTTATTAAAATTTTGTCACCAGCCGACTCCAAAATTCAGCGGTTCCCCATCTCAGCCCAGAAAGCAGGTAGAACAACTTTTGTGGTGTCTTTCAGGTGCCTACCAAGGTAGTGTAAAAACTACTAAGAGAACTCCTGTCTGGCACCTTCCCCGGTGGAGTTGTGCAGGGGGTGTGTTTGGAACATTTTGTCACCAGCCGAGTCCAAAATTCAGCGGTTCCCCATCTCAGCCCAGAAAGCAGGTAGAACAACTTTTGTGGTGTCTTTCAGATGCCTACCAAGGTAGTGTAAAAACTACCAGGAGAACTCCTGTCTGGCACCTTCCCCGGTGGAGTTGTGCATGGGGTGTGTTTGGAACATTTTGTCACCAGCCGACTCCAAAATTCAGCTGTTCCCCATCTCAGCCCAGAAAGCAGGTAGAACAACTTTTGTGGTGTCTTTCAGATGCCTACCGGAGCAATGTAAAAACTACCAGGAGAACTCCTGTCTGGCACCTTCCCCGGTGGAGTTGTGCATGGGATGTGTTTGGAACATTTTGTCACCGGCCGACTCCAAAATTCAGCGGTTCCCCATCTCAGCCCAGAGAGCAGGTAGAACAACTATTGTGGTGTCTTTTTGATGCCTACCGGAGCAATGTAAAAACTACCAACAGAATTCCTTCCTGGCACCTTCGCTAGTGGAGTTGTCCATGGGGTGTATTTATTAAAATTTTGTCACCACCCGACTCCAAAATTCAGCTGTTCCCCATCTCAGCCCAGAAAGCAGGTAGAACAACTTTTGTGGTGCCTTTCAAATGCCTACCAAGGTAGTGTAAAAACTATCAAGAGAACTCCTGTCTGGCACCTTCCCCGGTGGAGTTGTGCATGGGGTGTGTTTGGAACATTTTGTCACCGGCCGACTCCAAAATTCAGCTGTTCCCCATCTCAGCCCAGAAAGCAGGTAGAACAACTTTTGTGGTGTCTTTTTGATGCCTACCGGAGCAATGTAAAAACTACCAACAGAATTCCTTCCTGGCACCTTCGCTAGTGGAGTTGTGCATGGGGTGTATTTATTAAAATTTTGTCACCAGCCGACTCCAAAATTCAGCTGTTCCCCATCTCAGCCCAGAAAGCAGGTAGAACAACTTTTGTGGTGCCTTTCAAATGCCTACCAAGGTAGTGTAAAAACTATCAAGAGAACTCCTGTCTGGCACCTTCCCCGGTGGAGTTGTGCATGGGGTGTGTTTGGAACATTTTGTCACCAGCCGAGTCCAAAATTCAGCTGTTCCCCATCTCAGCCCAGAAAGCAGGAAGAACAACTTTTGTGGTGCCTTTTTGATGCCTACCGGAGCAATGTAAAAACTACCAACAGAATTCCTTCCTGGCACCTTCGCTAGTGGAGTTGTGCATGGGGTGTATTTATTAAAATTTTGTCACCAGCCGACTCCAAAATTCAGCTGTTCCCCATCTCAGCCCAGAAAGCAGGTAGAACAACTTTTGTGGTGTCTTTCAGATGCCTACCGGAGCAATGTAAAAACTACCAGGAGAACTCATTTCTGGCACCTTCCCCGGTGGAGTTGTGCATGGGGTGTGTTTGGAACATTTTGTCACCGGCCGACTCCAAAATTCAGCGGTTCCCCATCTCAGCCCAGAAAGCAGGTAGAACAACTTTTGTGGTGTCTTTCAGATGCCTACCAAGGTAGTGTAAAAACTACCAGGAGAACTCCTTTCTGGCACCTTCCCCGGTGGAGTTGTGCAGGGGGTGTGTTTGGAACATTTTGTCAACAGCCGACTCCAAAATTCAGCTGTTCCCCATCTCAGCCCAGAAAGCAGGTAAAACAACTTTTGTGGTGTCTTTCAGGTGCCTACCAAGGTAGTGTAAAAACTACTAGGAGAACTCTTGTCTTGACCTTCCCTGGTGGAGTTGTGCATGGGGTGTGTTTGGAACATTTCGTCACCAGCCGACTCCAAAATTCAGCTGTTCCCCATCTCAGCCCAGAAAGCAGGTAGAACAACTTTTGTGGTGTGTTTCGGATGCCTACCGGAGCAATGTAAAAACTACCAAGAGAACTCCTGTCTGGCACCTTCCCCGGTGGAGTTGTGCATGGGGTGTGTTTGGAACATTTTGTCACCAGCCGAGTCCAAAATTCAGCGGTTCCCCATCTCAGCCCAGAAAGCAGGTAGAACAACTTTTGTGGTGTCTTTCAGATGCCTACCGGAGCAATGTAAAAACTACCCACAGAATTCCTTCCTGGCACCTTCGCTAGTGGAGTTGTGCATGGGGTGTATTTATTAAAATTTTGTCACCGGCCGACTCCAAAATTCAGCGGTTCCCCATCTCAGCCCAGAAAGCAGGTAGAACAACTTTTGTGGTGTCTTTCAGATGCCTACCAAGGTAGTGTAAAAACTATTAAGAGAACTCCTGTCTGGCACCTTCCCCGGTGGAGTTGTGCATGGGGTGTGTTTGGAACATTTTGTCACCAGCCGACTCCAAAATTCAGCTGTTCCCCAGCTCAGCCCAGAAAGCAGGTAGAACAACTTTTGTGGTGCCTTTCAGCTGCCTACCATGGTAGTGTAAAAACTACTAAGAGAACTCCTGTCTGGCACCTTCCCCGGTGGAGTTGTGCAGGGGGTGTGTTTGGAACATTTTTTCACCGGCCGACTCCAAAATTCAGCGGTTCCCCATCTCAGCCCAGAGAGCAGGTAGAACAACTATTGTGGTGTCTTTTTGATGCCTACCGGAGCAATGTTAAAACTACCAACAGAATTCCTTCCTGGCACCTTCGCTAGTGGAGTTGTGCATGGGGTGTATTTATTAAAATTTTGTCACCAGCCGAGTCCAAAATTCAGCTGTTCCCCATCTCAGCCCAGAAAGCAGGTAGAACAACTTTTGTGGTGTCTTTCAGATGCCTACCAAGGTAGTGTAAAAACTACCAGGAGAACTCCTGTCTGGCACCTTCCCCGGTGGAGTTGTGCATGGGGTGTGTTTGGAACATTTTGTCACCAGCCGACTCCAAAATTCAGCGTTTCCCCATCTCAGCCCAGAAAGCAGGTAGAACAACTTTTGTGGTGTCTTTCAGATGCCTACCGGAGCAATGTAAAAACTACCAAGAGAACTCCTGTCTGGCACCTTCCCCGGTGGAGTTGTGCATGGGGTGTGTTTGGAACATTTTGTCACCAGCCGACTCCAAAATTCAGCGGTTACCCATCTCAGCCCAGAAAGCAGGTAGAACAACTTTTGTGGTGTCTTTTTGATGCCTACCGGAGCAATGTAAAAACTACCAGGAGAACTCCTGTCTGGCACCTTCCCCGGTGGAGTTGTGCATGGGGTGTATTTTATAAATTTTGTCACCAGCCGAGTCCAAAATTCAGCTGTTCCCCATCTCAGCCCAGAAAGCAGGTAGAACAACTTTTGTGGTGTCTTTCAGGTGCCTACCAAGGTAGTGTAAAAACTACCAGGAGAACTCTTGTCTGGACCTTCCCTGGTGGAGTTGTGCATGGGGTGTGTTTGGAACATTTCGTCACCGGCCGAGTCCAAAATTCAGCTGTTCCCCATCTCAGCCCAGAAAGCAGGTAAAACAACTTTTGTGGTGTCTTTCAAATGCCTACCAAGGTAGTGTAAAAACTACCAGGAGAACTCCTCTCTGGCACCTTCCCCGGTGGAGTTGTGCATGGGATGTGTTTGGAACATTTTGTCACCGGCCGACTCCAAAATTCAGCGGTTCCCCATCTCAGCCCAGAAAGCAGGTAGAACAACTTTTGTGGTGCCTTTCAAATGCCTACCAAGGTAGTGTAAAAACTATCAAGAGAACTCCTGTCTGGCACCTTCCCCGGTGGAGTTGTGCATGGGGTGTGTTTGGAACATTTTGTCACCAGCCGACTCCAAAATTCAGCTGTTCCCCATCTCAGCCCAGAAAGCAGGTAGAACAACTTTTGTGGTGTCTTTCAGATGCCTACCGGAGCAATGTAAAAACTACCAACAGAATTCCTTCCTGGCACCTTCCCCGGTGGAGTTGTGCATGGGGTGTGTTTGGAACATTTTGTCACCGGCCGAGTCCAAAATTCAGCGGTTCCCCATCTCAGCCCAGAAAGCAGGTAGAACAACTTTTGTGGTGTCTTTTTGATGCCTACCGGAGCAATGTAAAAACTACCCACAGAATTCCTTCC
This sequence comes from Falco biarmicus, assembly GCF_023638135.1. Taxonomy (NCBI): domain Eukaryota; kingdom Metazoa; phylum Chordata; class Aves; order Falconiformes; family Falconidae; genus Falco; species Falco biarmicus. The sequence goes on along the minus strand of NW_026611689.1, from coordinate 274,859 downwards.
TGGCACCTTCGCTAGTGGAGTTGTGCATGGGGTGTATTTATTAAAATTTTGTCACCAGCCGACTCCAAAATTCAGCGGTTCCCCATCTCAGCCCAGAAAGCAGGTAGAACAACTTTTGTGGTGTATTTCAGGTGCCTACCAAGGTAGTGTAAAAACTACTAAGAGAACTCCTGTCTGGCACCTTCCCCGGTGGAGTTGTGCAGGGGGTGTGTTTGGAACATTTTGTCACCAGCCGAGTCCAAAATTCAGCGGTTCCCCATCTCAGCCCAGAAAGCAGGTAGAACAACTTTTGTGGTGCCTTTCAAATGCCTACCAAGGTAGTGTAAAAACTATCAAGAGAACTCTTGTCTGGCACCTTCCCCGGTGGAGTTGTGCATGGGGTGTTTTTGGAACATTTTGTCACCAGCCGAGTCCAAAATTCAGCGGTTCCCCATCTCAGCCCAGAAAGCAGGTAGAACAACTTTTGTGGTGTCTTTCAGGTGCCTACCAAGGTAGTGTAAAAACTACCAGGAGAACTCCTTTCTGGCACCTTCCCCGGTGGAGTTGTGCATGGGGTGTTTTTGGAACATTTCGTCACCAGCCGACTCCAAAATTCAGCGGTTCCCCATCTCAGCCCATAAAACAGATAGAACAACTTTTGTGGTGTCTTTTTGATGCCTACCGGAGCAATGTAAAAACTACCAACAGAATTCGTTCCTGGCACCTTCGCTAGTGGAGTTGTGCATGGGGTGTATTTATTAAAATTTTGTCACCAGCCGAGTCCAAAATTCAGCTGTTCCCCATCTCAGCCCAGAAAGCAGGTAGAACAACTTTTGTGGTGTCTTTCTGATGCCTACCGGAGCAATGTAAAAACTACCAAGAGAACTCCTGTCTGGCACCTTCCCCGGTGGAGTTGTGCATGGGGTGTGTTTGGAACATTTTGTCACCAGCCGACTCCAAAATTCAGCGGTTACCCATCTCAGCCGAGAAAGCAGGTAGAACAACTTTTGTGGTGTCTTTTTGATGCCTACCGGAGCAATGTAAAAACTACCAGGAGAACTCCTGTCTGGCACCTTCCCCGGTGGAGTTGTGCATGGGGTGTATTTTATAAATTTTGTCACCGGCCGAGTCCAAAATTCAGCTGTTCCCCATCTCAGCCCAGAAAGCAGGTAGAACAACTTTTGTGGTGTCTTTCAGATGCCTACCGGAGCAATGTAAAAACTACCAACAGAATTCCTTCCTGGCACCTTCCCCGGTGGAGTTGTGCATGGGGTGTGTTTGGAACATTTTGTCACCGGCCGAGTCCAAAATTCAGCGGTTCCCCATCTCAGCCCAGAAAGCAGGTAGAACAACTTTTGTGGTGTCTTTTTGATGCCTACCGGAGCAATGTAAAAACTACCCACAGAATTCCTTCCTGGCACCTTCGCTAGTGGAGTTGTGCATGGGGTGTATTTATTAAAATTTTGTCACCAGCCGAGTCCAAAATTCAGCGGTTCCCCATCTCAGCCCAGAAAGCAGGTAGAACAACTTTTGTGGTGTCTTTCAGATGCCTACCGGAGCAATGTAAAAACTACCCACAGAATTCCTTCCTGGCACCTTCGCTAGTGGAGTTGTGCATGGGGTGTATTTATTAAAATTTTGTCACCGGCCGACTCCAAAATTCAGCGGTTCCCCATCTCAGCCCAGAAAGCAGGTAGAACAACTTTTGTGGTGTCTTTCAGATGCCTACCAAGGTAGTGTAAAAACTATTAAGAGAACTCCTGTCTGGCACCTTCCCCGGTGGAGTTGTGCATGGGGGTGTGTTTGGAACATTTTGTCACCAGCCGAGTCCAAAATTCAGCTGTTCCCCAGCTCAGCCCATAAAGCAGGTAGAACAACTTTTGTGGTGCCTTTCAGCTGCCTACCATGGTAGTGTAAAAACTACTAAGAGAACTCCTGTCTGGCACCTTCCCCGGTGGAGTTGTGCAGGGGGTGTGTTTGGAACATTTTTTCACCGGCCGACTCCAAAATTCAGCGGTTCCCCATCTCAGCCCAGAGAGCAGGTAGAACAACTATTGTGGTGTCTTTTTGATGCCTACCGGAGCAATGTTAAAACTACCAACAGAATTCCTTCCTGGCACCTTCGCTAGTGGAGTTGTGCATGGGGTGTATTTATTAAAATTTTGTCACCACCCGAGTCCAAAATTCAGCTGTTCCCCATCTCAGCCCAGAAAGCAGGTAGAACAACTTTTGTGGTGTCTTTCAGATGCCTACCAAGGTAGTGTAAAAACTACCAGGAGAACTCCTGTCTGGCACCTTCCCCGGTGGAGTTGTGCATGGGGTGTGTTTGGAACATTTTGTCACCAGCCGACTCCAAAATTCAGCGTTTCCCCATCTCAGCCCAGAAAGCAGGTAGAACAACTTTTGTGGTGTCTTTCAGATGCCTACCGGAGCAATGTAAAAACTACCAAGAGAACTCCTGTCTGGCACCTTCCCCGGTGGAGTTGTGCATGGGGTGTGTTTGGAACATTTTGTCACCAGCCGACTCCAAAATTCAGCGGTTACCCATCTCAGCCCAGAAAGCAGGTAGAACAACTTTTGTGGTGTCTTTTTGATGCCTACCGGAGCAATGTAAAAACTACCAGGAGAACTCCTGTCTGGCACCTTCCCCGGTGGAGTTGTGCATGGGGTGTATTTTATAAATTTTGTCACCAGCCGAGTCCAAAATTCAGCTGTTCCCCATCTCAGCCCAGAAAGCAGGTAGAACAACTTTTGTGGTGTCTTTCAGGTGCCTACCAAGGTAGTGTAAAAACTACCAGGAGAACTCTTGTCTGGACCTTCCCTGGTGGAGTTGTGCATGGGGTGTGTTTGGAACATTTCGTCACCGGCCGAGTCCAAAATTCAGCTGTTCCCCATCTCAGCCCAGAAAGCAGGTAAAACAACTTTTGTGGTGTCTTTCAAATGCCTACCAAGGTAGTGTAAAAACTACCAGGAGAACTCCTCTCTGGCACCTTCCCCGGTGGAGTTGTGCATGGGATGTGTTTGGAACATTTTGTCACCGGCCGACTCCAAAATTCAGCGGTTCCCCATCTCAGCCCAGAAAGCAGGTAGAACAACTTTTGTGGTGCCTTTCAAATGCCTACCAAGGTAGTGTAAAAACTATCAAGAGAACTCCTGTCTGGCACCTTCCCCGGTGGAGTTGTGCATGGGGTGTGTTTGGAACATTTTGTCACCAGCCGACTCCAAAATTCAGCTGTTCCCCATCTCAGCCCAGAAAGCAGGTAGAACAACTTTTGTGGTGTCTTTCAGATGCCTACCGGAGCAATGTAAAAACTACCAACAGAATTCCTTCCTGGCACCTTCCCCGGTGGAGTTGTGCATGGGGTGTGTTTGGAACATTTTGTCACCGGCCGAGTCCAAAATTCAGCGGTTCCCCATCTCAGCCCAGAAAGCAGGTAGAACAACTTTTGTGGTGTCTTTTTGATGCCTACCGGAGCAATGTAAAAACTACCCACAGAATTCCTTCCTGGCACCTTCGCTAGTGGAGTTGTGCATGGGGTGTATTTATTAAAATTTTGTCACCAGCCGACTCCAAAATTCAGCGGTTCCCCATCTCAGCCCAGAAAGCAGGTAGAACAACTTTTGTGGTGTATTTCAGGTGCCTACCAAGGTAGTGTAAAAACTACTAAGAGAACTCCTGTCTGGCACCTTCCCCGGTGGAGTTGTGCAGGGGGTGTGTTTGGAACATTTTGTCACCAGCCGAGTCCAAAATTCAGCGGTTCCCCATCTCAGCCCAGAAAGCAGGTAGAACAACTTTTGTGGTGCCTTTCAAATGCCTACCAAGGTAGTGTAAAAACTATCAAGAGAACTCTTGTCTGGCACCTTCCCCGGTGGAGTTGTGCATGGGGTGTTTTTGGAACATTTTGTCACCAGCCGAGTCCAAAATTCAGCGGTTCCCCATCTCAGCCCAGAAAGCAGGTAGAACAACTTTTGTGGTGTCTTTCAGGTGCCTACCAAGGTAGTGTAAAAACTACCAGGAGAACTCCTTTCTGGCACCTTCCCCGGTGGAGTTGTGCATGGGGTGTTTTTGGAACATTTCGTCACCAGCCGACTCCAAAATTCAGCGGTTCCCCATCTCAGCCCATAAAGCAGATAGAACAACTTTTGTGGTGTCTTTTTGATGCCTACCGGAGCAATGTAAAAACTACCAACAGAATTCGTTCCTGGCACCTTCGCTAGTGGAGTTGTGCATGGGGTGTATTTATTAAAATTTTGTCACCAGCCGAGTCCAAAATTCAGCTGTTCCCCATCTCAGCCCAGAAAGCAGGTAGAACAACTTTTGTGGTGTCTTTCAGATGCCTACCGGAGCAATGTAAAAACTACCAGGAGAACTCCTCTCTGGCACCTTCCCCGGTGGAGTTGTGCATGGGGTGTGTTTGGAACATTTTGTCACCAGCCGACTCCAAAATTCAGCGGTTCCCCATCTCAGCCCAGAAAGCAGGTAGAACAACTTTTGTAGTGTCTTTTTGATGCCTACCGGAGCAATGTAAAAACTACCAACAGAATTCCTTCCTGGCACCTTCCCCGGTGGAGTTGTGCATGGGGTGTATTTATTAAAATTTTGTCACCACCCGAGTCCAAAATTCAGCTGTTCCCCATCTCAGCCCAGAAAGCAGGTAAAACAACTTTTGTGGTGTCTTTCAGGTGCCTACCAAGGTAGTGTAAAAACTACTAGGAGAACTCTTGTCTGGACCTTCCCCGGTGGAGTTGTGCATGGGGTGTGTTTGGAACATTTTGTCACCAGCCGAGTCCAAAATTCAGCTGTTCCCCATCTCAGCCCAGAAAGCAGGTAGAACAACTTTTGTGGTGTCTTTCAGATGCCTACCAAGGTAGTGTAAAAACTACCAGGAGAACTCCTTTGTGGCACCTTCCCCGGTGGAGTTGTGCAGGGGGTGTGTTTGGAACATTTTGTCACCAGCCGAGTCCAAAATTCAGCGGTTCCCCATCTCAGCCCAGAAAGCAGGTAGAACAACTTTTGTGGTGCCTTTCAGCTGCCTACCAAGGTACTGTAAAAACTTCCAACAGAACTCTTGTCTGGCACATTCCCCGGTGGAGTTGTGCATGGGGTGTATTTATTAAAATTTTGTCACCGGCCGACTCCAAAATTCAGCGGTACCCCATCTCAGCCCAGAAAGCAGGTAAAACAACTTTTGTGGTGTCTTACAGGTGCCTACCAAGGTAGTGTAAAAACTATCAAGAGAACTCTTGTCTGGCACCTTCCCCGGTGGAGTTGTGCATGGGGTGTGTTTGGAACATTTTGTCACCAGCCGAGTCCAAAATTCAGCGGTTCCCCATCTGAGCCCAGAAAGCAGGTAAAACAACTTTTGTGGTGTCTTTCAGGTACCTACCAAGGTAGTGTAAAAACTATCAAGAGAACTCTTGTCTGGCACCTTCCCCGGTGGAGTTGTGCATGGGGTGTGTTTGGAACATTTTGTCACCAGCCGAGTCCAAAATTCAGCGGTTCCCCATCTCAGCCCAGAAAGCAGGAAGAAAAAACTTTTGTGGTGTCTTTCAGGTGCCTACCAAGGTAGTGTAAAAACTACCAGGAGAACTCCTTTCTGGCACCTTCCCCGGTGGAGTTGTGCATGGGGTGTTTTTGGAACATTTTGTCACCAACCGAGTCCAAAATTCAGCGGTTCCCCATCTCAGCCCATAAAGCAGGTAGAACAACTTTTGTGGTGCCTTTCAGATGCCTACCAAGGTAGTGTAAAAACTACCAGGAGAACTCTTGTCTGGCACCTTCCCCGGTGGAGTTGTGCAGGGGGTGTGTTTGGAACATTTTGTCACCAGCCGAGTCCAAAATTCAGCGGTTCCCCATCTCAGCCCAGAAAGCAGGTAGAACAACTTTTGTGGTGTCTTTCAGATGCCTACCGGAGCAATGTAAAAACTACCAGGAGAACTCCTGTCTGGCACCTTCCCCGGTGGAGTTGTGCATGGGGTGTATTTATTAAAATTTTGTCACCAGCCGAGTCCAAAATTCAGCTGTTCCCCATCTCAGCCCAGAAAGCAGGTAGAACAACTTTTGTGGTGCCTTTCAAATGCCTACCAAGGTAAAAACTATCAAGAGAACTCTGTCTGGGCACCTTCCCCGTGGAGTTTGTGCATGGGGTGTGTTTTGGAACATTTTGTCACTCACCAGCCGAGTCCAAAATTCAGCGGTTCCCCATCTCAGCCCAGAAAGCAGGAAGAAAAAACTTTTGTGGTGTCTTTCAGGTGCCTACCAAGGTAGTGTAAAAACTACCAGGAGAACTCCTTTCTGGCACCTTCCCCGGTGGAGTTGTGCATGGGGTGTTTTTGGAACATTTTGTCACCAGCCGAGTCCAAAATTCAGCGGTTCCCCATCTCAGCCCAGAAAGCAGGTAGAACAACTTTTGTGGTGTCTTTCAGGTGCCTACCAAGGTAGTGTAAAAACTACCAAGAGAACTCCTGTCTGGCACCTTCCCCGGTGGAGTTGTGCAGGGGGTGTGTTTGGAACATTTTGTCACCAGCCGAGTCCAAAATTCAGCGGTTCCCCATCTCAGCCCAGAAAGCAGGTAAAACAACTTTTGTGGTGTCTTTCAGGTGCCTACCAAGGCAGTGTAAAAACTATAAAGAGAACTCTTGTCTGGCACCTTCCCCGGTGGAGTTGTGCATGGGGTGTGTTTGGAACATTTTGTCACCAGCCGAGTCCAAAATTCAGCTGTTCCCCATCTGAGCCCAGAAAGCAGGTAAAACAACTTTTGTGGTGTCTTTCAGGTACCTACCAAGGTAGTGTAAAAACTATCAAGAGAACTCTTGTCTGGCACCTTCCCCGGTGGAGTTGTGCAGGGGGTGTGTTTGGAACATTTTGTCACCAGCCGAGTCCAAAATTCAGCGGTTCCCCATCTCAGCCCAGAAAGCAGGAAGAAAAAACTTTTGTGGTGTCTTTCAGGTGCCTACCAAGGTAGTGTAAAAACTACCAGGAGAACTCCTGTCTGGCACCTTCCCCGGTGGAGTTGTGCATGGGGTGTTTTTGGAACATTTTGTCACCAACCGAGTCCAAAATTCAGCGGTTCCCCATCTCAGCCCAGAAAGCAGGTAGAACAACTTTTGTGGTGCCTTTCAAATGCCTACCAAGGTAGTGTAAAAACTATCAAGAGAACTCTTGTCTGGCACCTTCCCCGGTGGAGTTGTGCATGGGGTGTGTTTGGAACATTTTGTCACCAGCCGAGTCCAAAATTCAGCGGTTCCCCATCTCAGCCCAGGAAGAACAACTTTTGTAGTGTCTTTTTGATGCCTACCGGAGCAATGTTAAAACTATCAACAGAATTCCTTCCTGGCACCTTCGCTAGTGGAGTTGTGCATGGGGTGTATTTATTAAAATTTTGTCACCAGCCGACTCCAAAATTCAGCTGTTCCCCATCTCAGCCCAGAAAGCAGGTAGAACAACTTTTGTGGTGTCTTTCAGATGCCTACCAAGGTAGTGTAAAAACTATCAAGAGAACTCTTGTCTGGCACCTTCCCCGGTGGAGTTGTGCATGGGGTGTGTTTGGAACATTTTGTCACCAGCCGAGTCCAAAATTCAGCTGTTCCCCATCTCAGCCCAGAAAGCAGGTAGAACAAGTTTTGTGGTGTCTTTGAGGTGCCTACCAAGGTAGTGTAAAAACTACCAGGAGAACTCCTGTCTGGCACCTTCCCCGGTGGAGTTGTGCATGGGGTGTGTTTGGAACATTTTTTCACCAGCCGACTCCAAAATTCAGCAGTTCCCCATCTCAGCCCAGAATCCAGGTAAAACAACTTTTGTGGTGTCTTTCAGGTGCCTACCAAGGTAGTGTAAAAACTGCCAACAGAACTCTTGTCTGGCACATTCCCCGGTGGAGTTGTGCAGGGGGTGTGTTTGGAACATTTTGTCACCAGCCGAGTCCAAAATTCAGCGGTTCCCCATCTCAGCCCAGAAAGCAGGAAGAACAACTTTTGTGGTGTCTTTCAGATGCCTACCGGAGCAATGTAAAAACTACCAGGAGAACTCCTGTCTGGCACCTTCCCCGGTGGAGTTGTGCATGGGGTGTATTTATTAAAATTTTGTCACCAGCCGAGTCCAAAATTCAGCTGTTCCCCATCTCAGCCCAGAAAGCAGGTAGAACAACTTTTGTGGTGCCTTTCAAATGCCTACCAAGGTAGTGTAAAAACTATAAAGAGAACTCTTGTCTGGCACCTTCCCCGGTGGAGTTGTGCATGGGGTGTGTTTGGAACATTTTGTCACCAGCCGAGTCCAAAATTCAGCGGTTCCCCATCTCAGCCCAGAAAGCAGGAAGAACAACTTTTGTAGTGTCTTTTTGATGCCTACCGGAGCAATGTAAAAACTACCAACAGAATTCCTTCCTGGCACCTTCGCTAGTGGAGTTGTGCATGGGGTGTATTTATTAAAATTTTGTCACCGGCCGACTCCAAAATTCAGCGGTTCCCCATCTCAGCCCAGAAAGCAGGTAGAACAACTTTTGTGGTGTCTTTCAGATGCCTACCAAGGTAGTGTAAAAACTATCAAGAAAACTCTTGTCTGGCACCTTCCCCGGTGGAGTTGTGCATGGGGTGTGTTTGGAACATTTTGTCACCAGCCGAGTCCAAAATTCAGCTGTTCCCCATCTCAGCCCAGAAAGCAGGTAGAACAAGTTTTGTGGTGTCTTTGAGGTGCCTACCAAGGTAGTGTAAAAACTACGAGGAGAACTCCTTTCTGGCATCTTCCCCGGTGGAGTTGTGCAGGGGGTGTGTTTGGAACATTTTGTCACCACCCGAGTCCAAAATTCAGCTGTTCCCCATCTCAGCCCAGAAAGCAGGTAGAACAACTTTTGTGGTGTCTTTCAGATGCCTACCAAGGTAGTGTAAAAACTATCAAGAGAACTCTTGTCTGGCACCTTCCCCGGTGGAGTTGTGCATGGGGTGTGTTTGGAACATTTTGTCACCAGCCGAGTCCAAAACTCAGCTGTTCCCCATCTCAGCCCAGAAAGCAGGTAGAACAACTTTTTTGGTGCCTTTCAAATGCCTACCAAGGTAGTGTAAAAACTACCAGGAGAACTCCTTTCTGGCACCTTCCCCGGTGGAGTTGTGCATGGGGTGTGTTTGGAACATTTTGTCACCGGCCGAGTCCAAAATTCACCAGTTCCCCATATCAGCCCAGAAAGCAGGTAGAACAACTTTTGTAGTGTCTTTCAGATGCCTACCGGAGCAATGTAAAAACTACCAACAGAATTCGTTCCTGGCACCTTCGCTAGTGGAGTTGTGCATGGGGTGTATTTATTAAAATTTTGTCACCAGCCGAGTCCAAAATTCAGCTGTTCCCCATCTCAGCCCAGAAAGCAGGAAGACAAAACTTTTGTGGTGTCTTTCAGGTGCCTACCAAGGTAGTGCAAAAACTACCAGGAGAACTCCTTTCTGGCACCTTCCCCGGTGGAGTTGTGCAGGGGGTGTTTTTGGAACATTTTGTCACCAGCCGACTCCAAAATTCAGCGATTCCCCATCTCAGCCCAGAAAGCAGGTAGAACAACTTTTGTGGTGCCTTTCAGCTGCCTACCAAGGTAGTGTAAAAACTACTAAGAGAACTCCAGTCTGGCACCTTCCCCGGTGGAGTTGTGCATGGGGTGTGTTTGGAACATTTTGTCACCAGCCGAGTCCAAAATTCAGCTGTTCCCCATCTCAGCCCATAATTCAGGTAGAACAACTTTTGTGGTGCCTTTCAGCTGCCTACCAAGGTAGTGTAAAAACAACCAGGAGAACTCCTCTCTGGCACCTTCCCCGGTGGAGTTGTGCATGGGGTGTTTTTGGAACATTTTGTCACCAGCCGAGTCCAAAATTCAGCGGTTCCCCATCTCAGCCCAGAAAGCAGGTAGAACAACTTTTGTGGTGCCTTTCAGCTGCCTACCATGGTAGTGTAAAAACTACTAAGAGAACTCCTGTCTGGCACCTTCCCCGGTGGAGTTGTGCATGGGGTGTGTTTGGAACATTTTGTCACCGGCCGACTCCAAAATTCAGCGGTTCCCCATCTCAGCCCAGAAAGCAGGTAGAACAACTTTTGTGGTGTCTTTCAGATGCCTACCGGAGCAATGTAAAAACTACCAGGAGAACTCCTGTCTGGACCTTCCCCGGTGGAGTTGTGCATGGGGTGTGTTTGGAACATTTTGTCACCGGCCGAGTCCAAAATTCAGCGGTTCCCCATCTCAGCCCAGAAAGCAGGAAGAACAACTTTTGTAGTGTCTTTTTGATGCCTACTGGAGCAATGTAAAAACTACCAACAGAATTCCTTCCTGGCACCTTCGCTAGTGGAGTTGTGCATGGGGTGTATTTATTAAAATTTTGTCACCGGCCGAGTCCAAAATTCAGTGGTTCCCCATCTCAGCCCAGAAAGCAGGTAGAACAACTTTTGTGGTGTCTTTCAGATGCCTACCAAGGTAGTGTAAAAACTATCATGAAAACTCTTGTCTGGCACCTTCCCCGGTGGAGTTGTGCATGGGGTGTGTTTGGAACATTTTGTCACCAGCCGAGTCCAAAATTCAGCTGTTCCCCATCTCAGCCCAGAAAGCAGGTAGAACAAGTTTTGTGGTGTCTTTGAGGTGCCTACCAAGGTAGTGTAAAAACTACGATGAGAACTCCTTTCTGGCATCTTCCCCGGTGGAGTTGTGCATGGGGTGTGTTTGGAACATTTTGTCACCACCCGAGTCCAAAATTCAGCGGTTCCCCATCTCAGCCCAGAAAGCAGGTAGAACAACTTTTGTGGTGTCTTTCAGATGCCTACCAAGGTAGTGTAAAAACTATCAAGAGAACTCTTGTCTGGCACCTTCCCCGGTGGAGTTGTGCATGGGGTGTGTTTGGAACATTTTGTCACCAGCCGAGTCCAAAATTCAGCGGTTCCCCATCTCAGCCCAGAAAGCAGGTAGAACAACTTTTGTAGTGTCTTTTTGATGCCTACCGGAGCAATGTAAAAACTACCAACAGAATTCGTTCCTGGCACCTTCGCTAGTGGAGTTGTGCATGGGGTGTATTTATTAAAATTTTGTCACCAGCCGAGTCCAAAATTCAGCTGTTCCCCATCTCAGCCCAGAAAGCAGGAAGACAAAACTTTTGTGGTGTCTTTCAGGTGCCTACCAAGGTAGTGTAAAAACTACCAGGAGAACTCGTTTCTGGAACCTTCCCCGGTGGAGTTGTGCATGGGGTGTTTTTGGAACATTTTGTCACCAGCCGACTCCAAAATTCAGCGATTCCCCATCTCAGCCCAGAAAGCAGGTAGAACAACTTTTGTGGTGCCTTTCAGCTGCCTACCAAGGTAGTGTAAAAACAACCAGGAGAACTCCTCTCTGGCACCTTCCCCGGTGGAGTTGTGCACGGGGTGTTTTTCGAACATTTTGTCACCAGCCGAGTCCAAAATTCAGCGGTTCCCCATCTCAGCCCAGAAAGCAGGTAGAACAACTTTTGTGGTGCCTTTCAGCTGCCTACCATGGTAGTGTAAAAACTGCTAAGAGAACTCCTGTCTGGCACCTTCCCCGGTGGAGTTGTGCATGGGGTGTGTTTGGAACATTTTGTCACCAGCCGACTCCAAAATTCAGCGGTTCCCCATCTCAGCCCAGAAAGCAGGTAGAACAACTTTTGTGGTGCCTTTCAGCTGCCTACCATGGTAGTGTAAAAACTGCTAAGAGAACTCCTGTCTGGCACCTTCCCCGGTGGAGTTGTGCATGGGGTGTGTTTGGAACATTTTGTCACCAGCCGACTCCAAAATTCAGCGGTTCCCCATCTCAGCCCAGAAAGCAGGTAGAACAACTTTTGTGGTGTCTTTCAGATGCCTACCGGAGCAATGTAAAAACTACCAGGAGAACTCCTGTCTGGCACCTTCGCTAGTGGAGTTGTGCATGGGGTGTGTTTGGAACATTTTGTCACCAGCCGAGTCCAAAATTCAGCTGTTCCCCATCTCAGCCCAGAAAGCAGGTAGAACAACTTTTGTGGTGTCTTTTTGATGCCTACCGGAGCAATGTAAAAACTACCAACAGAATTCCTTCCTGGCACCTTCGCTAGTGGAGTTGTGCATGGGGTGTATTTATTAAAATTTTGTCACCAGCTGAGTCCAAAATTCAGCTGTTCCCCATCTCAGCCCAGAAAGCAGGTAAAACAACTTTTGTGGTGTCTTTCAGATGCCTACCAAAGCAATGTACAAACTACCAGGAGAACTCCTGTCTGGACCTCCCCCGGTGGAGTTGTGCAGGGGGTGTGTTTGGAACATTTCGTCACCAGCCCAGTCCAAAATTCAGCTGTTCCCCATCTCAGCCCAGAAAGCAGGTAAAACAACTTTTGTGGTGTCTTTCAGGTGCCTACCAAGGTAGTGTAAAAACTACCAGGAGAACTCCTTTCTGGCACCTTCCCCGGTGGAGTTGTGCATGGGGTGTGTTTGGAACATTTTGTCACCAGCCGAGTCCAAAATTCAGCTGTTCCCCATCTCAGCCCAGAAAGCAGGTAGAACAACTTTTGTGGTGTCTTTCAGGTGCCTACCAAGGTAGTGTAAAAACTACCAGGAGAACTCCTCTCTGGCACCTTCCCCGGTGGAGTTGTGCATGGGGTGTTTTTGGAACATTTTGTCACCAGCCGAGTCCAAAATTCAGCTGTTCCCCATCTCAGCCCAGAAAGCAGGTAGAACAACTTTTGTGGTGTCTTTCAGGTGCCTACCAAGGTAGTGTAAAAACTAGCAAGAGAACTCTTGTCTGGCACCTTCCCCGGTGGAGTTGTGCATGGGGTGTGTTTGGAACATTTTGTCACCAGCCGAGTCCAAAATTCAGCTGTTCCCCATCTCAGCCCAGAAAGCAGGTAGAACAACTTTTGTGGTGCCTTTCAGCTGCCTACCAAGGTAGTGTAAAAACAACCAGGAGAACTCCTCTCTGGCACCTTCCCCGGTGGAGTTGTGCACGGGGTGTTTTTCGAACATTTTGTCACCAGCCGAGTCCAAAATTCAGCGGTTCCCCATCTCAGCCCAGAAAGCAGGTAGAACAACTTTTGTGGTGCCTTTCAGCTGCCTACCATGGTAGTGTAAAAACTGCTAAGAGAACTCCTGTCTGGCACCTTCCCCGGTGGAGTTGTGCATGGGGTGTGTTTGGAACATTTTGTCACCAGCCGACTCCAAAATTCAGCGGTTCCCCATCTCAGCCCAGAAAGCAGGTAGAACAACTTTTGTGGTGTCTTTCAGATGCCTACCGGAGCAATGTAAAAACTACCAGGAGAACTCCTGTCTGGCACCTTCGCTAGTGGAGTTGTGCATGGGGTGTGTTTGGAACATTTTGTCACCAGCCGAGTCCAAAATTCAGCTGTTCCCCATCTCAGCCCAGAAAGCAGGTAGAACAACTTTTGTGGTGTCTTTTTGATGCCTACCGGAGCAATGTAAAAACTACCAACAGAATTCCTTCCTGGCACCTTCGCTAGTGGAGTTGTGCATGGGGTGTATTTATTAAAATTTTGTCACCAGCTGAGTCCAAAATTCAGCTGTTCCCCATCTCAGCCCAGAAAGCAGGTAAAACAACTTTTGTGGTGTCTTTCAGATGCCTACCGGAGCAATGTAAAAACTACCAGGAGAACTCCTGTCTGGACCTCCCCCGGTGGAGTTGTGCAGGGGGTGTGTTTGGAACATTTCGTCACCAGCCCAGTCCAAAATTCAGCTGTTCCCCATCTCAGCCCAGAAAGCAGGTAAAACAACTTTTGTGGTGTCTTTCAGGTGCCTACCAAGGTAGTGTAAAAACTACCAGGAGAACTCCTTTCTGGCACCTTCCCCGGTGGAGTTGTGCATGGGGTGTGTTTGGAACATTTTGTCACCAGCCGAGTCCAAAATTCAGCTGTTCCCCATCTCAGCCCAGAAAGCAGGTAGAACAACTTTTGTGGTGTCTTTCAGGTGCCTACCAAGGTAGTGTAAAAACTACCAGGAGAACTCCTCTCTGGCACCTTCCCCGGTGGAGTTGTGCATGGGGTGTTTTTGGAACATTTTGTCACCAGCCGAGTCCAAAATTCAGCGGTTCCCCATCTCAGCCCAGAAAGCAGGTAGAACAACTTTTGTGGTGCCTTTCAGCTGCCTACCATGGTAGTGTAAAAACTACTAAGAGAACTCCTGTCTGGCACCTTCCCCGGTGGAGTTGTGCATGGGGTGTGTTTGGAACATTTTGTCACCGGCCGAGTCCAAAATTCAGCGGTTCCCCATCTCAGCCCAGAAAGCAGGTAGAACAACTTTTGTGGTTTCTTTAAGGTGCCTACCGGAGCAATGTAAAAACTACCAGGAGAACTCCTGTCTGGCACCTTCCCCGGTGGAGTTGTGCATGGGGTGTGTTTGGAACATTTTGTCACCAGCCGAGTCCAAAATTCAGCTGTTCCCCATCTCAGCCCAGAAAGCAGGTAGAACAACTTTTGTGGTGTCTTTTTGATGCCTACCGGAGCAATGTAAAAACTACCAACAGAATTCCTTCCTGGCACCTTCGCTAGTGGAGTTGTGCATGGGGTGTATTTATTAAAATTTTGTCACCAGCTGAGTCCAAAATTCAGCTGTTCCCCATCTCAGCCCAGAAAGCAGGTAGAACAACTTTTGTGGTGCCTTTCAAATGCCTACCAAGGTAGTGTAAAAACTATCAAGAGAACTCTTGTCTGGACCTTCCCCGGGGGAGTTGTGCATGGGGTGTGTTTGGAACATTTCGTCACCAGCCCAGTCCAAAATTCAGCTGTTCCCCATCTCAGCCCAGAAAGCAGGTAAAACAACTTTTGTGGTGTCTTTCAGGTGCCTACCAAGGTAGTGTAAAAACTACCAGGAGAACTCCTGTCTGGCACCTTCCCCGGTGGAGTTGTGCATGGGGTGTGTTTGGAACATTTTGTCACCAGCCGAGTCCAAAATTCAGCTGTTCCCCATCTCAGCCCAGAAAGCAGGTAGAACAACTTTTGTGGTGTCTTTCAGATGCCTACCAAGGTAGTGTAAAAACTACTAAGAGAACGCCTGTCTGGCACCTTCCCCGGTGGAGTTGTGCATGGGGTGTGTTTGAAAGATTTTCTCACCGGCAGACTCCAAAATTCAGCGGTTCCCCATCTCAGCCCAGAAAGGAGGTAAAACAACTTTTGTGGTGTCTTTCAGGTGCCTACCAAGGTAGTGTAAAAACTTCCAACAGAATTCCTTCCTGGCACCTTCCCCGGTGGAGTTGTGCAGGGGTGTGTTTGGAACATTTTGTCACCAGCCAAGTCCAAAATTCAGCGGTTCCCCATCTCAGCCCAGAAAGCAGGTAGAACAACTTTTGTGGTGTCTTTCAGATGCCTACCGGAGCAATGTAAAAACTACCAACAGAACTCCTGTCTGGCACCTTCCCCGGTGGAGTTGTGCATGGGGTGTGTTTGGAACATTTTGTCACCAGCCGAGTCCAAAATTCAGCGGTTCCCCATCTCAGCCCAGAAAGCAGGTAGAACAACTTTTGTAGTGTCTTTTTGATGCCTACCGGAGCAATGTAAAATCTACCAACAGAATTCCTTCCTGGCACCTTCGCTAGTGGAGTTGTGCATGGGGTGTATTTATTAAAATTTTGTCACCAGCCGAGTCCAAAATTCAGCTGCTCCCCATCTCAGCCCAGAAAGCAGGTAGAACAACTTTTGTGGTGTCTTTCAGATGCCTATCGGAGCAATGAAAAACTACCAGGAGAACTCGTTTCTGGCACCTTCCCCGGTGGAGTTGTGCATGGGGTGTGTTTGGAACATTTTGTCACCGGCCGAGTCCAAAATTCAGCGGTTCCCCATCTCAGCCCAGAAAGCAGGTAGAACAACTTTTGTGGTGCCTTTCAGGTGCCTACCAAGGTAGTGTAAAAACTACTAAGAGAACTCCTGTCTGGCACCTTCCCCGGTGGAGTTGTGCAGGGGGTGTGTTTGGAACATTTCGTCACCAGCCGAGTCCAAAATTCAGCGGTTCCCCATCTCAGCCCAGAAAGCAGGTAGAACAACTTTTGTAGTGTCTTTTTGATGCCTACCGGAGCAATGTAAAAACTACCAACAGAATTCCTTCCTGGCACCTTCGCTAGTGGAGTTGTGCATGGGGTGTATTTATTAAAATTTTGTCACCAGCCGAGTCCAAAATTCAACTGTTCCCCATCTCAGCCCAGAAAGCAGGTAGAACAACTTTTGTGTTGCCTTTCAAATGCCTACCAAGGTAGTGTAAAAACTACTAAGAGAACTCTTGTCTGGCACCTTCCCCGGTGGAGTTGTGCATGGGGTGTGTTTGGAACATTTTGTCACAAGCCGAGTCCAAAATTCAGCTGTTCCCCATCTCAGCCCAGAAAGCAGGTAAAACAACTTTTGTGGTGTCTTTCAGGTGCCTACCAAGGTAGTGTAAAAACTACCAGGAGAACTCCTTCCTGGCACCTTCCCCGGTGGAGTTGTGCATGGGGTGTTTTTGGAACATTTTGCCACCGGCCGAGTCCAAAATTCAGCGGTTCCCCATCTCAGCCCAGAAAGCAGGTAGAACAACTTTTGTGGTGCCTTTCAAATGCCTACCAAGGTAGTGTAAAAACTACCAACAGAACTCTTGCCTGGCAACTTCCCCGGTGGAGTTGTGCATGGGGTGTCTTTGGAACATTTTGTCACCGGCCGACTCCAAAATTCAGCGATTCCCCATCTCAGCCCAGAAAGCAGGTAGAACAACTTTTGTGGTGTCCTTTTGCTGCCTACCGGAGCAATGTAAAAACTACCAACAGAATTCGTCCCTGGCACCTTCGCTAGTGGAGTTGTGCATGGGGTGTATTTATTAAAATTTTGTCACCAGCCGACTCCAAAATTCAGCGGTTCCCCATCTCAGCCCAGAAAGCAGGTAAAACAACTTTTGTGGTGCCTTTCAGCTGCCTACCAAGGTAGTGTAAAAACTACTAAGAGAACTCCTGTCTGGCACCTTCCCCGGTGGAGTTGTGCATGGGGTGTGTTTGGAACATTTTGTCACCAGCCGACTCCAAAATTCAGCTGTTCCCCATCTCAGCCCAGAAAGCAGGTAGAACAACTTTTGTGGTGTCTTTCAGATGCCTACCAAGGTAGTGTAAAAACTACCAGGAAAACTCCTGTCTGGCACCTTCCCCGGTGGAGTTGTGCAGGGGGTGTGTTTGGAACATTTTGTCACCGGCCGACTCCAAAATTCAGCGGTTCCCCATCTCAGCCCAGAAAGCAGGTAAAACAACTTTTGTGGTGTGTTTCGGGTGCCTACCAAGGTAGTGTAAAAACTTCCAACAGAACTCTTGTCTGGCACATTCCCCGGTGGAGTTGTGCAGGGGGTGTGTTTGGAACATTTCGTCACCAGCCAAGTCCAAAATTCAGCGGTTCCCCATCTCAGCCCAGAAAGCAGGTAGAACAACTTTTGTGGTGCCTTTCAGCTGCCTACCAAGGTAGTGTAAAAACTACTAAGAGAACTCCTGTCTGGCACCTTCCCCGGTGGAGTTGTGCAGGGAGTGTGTTTGGAACATTTTGTCACCAGCCCAGTCCAAAATTCAGCTGTTCCCCATCTCAGCCCAGAAAGCAGGTAGAACAACTTTTGTGGTGTCTTTCAGATGCCTACCGGAGCAATGTAAAAACTACCAGGAGAACTCCTGTCTGGCACCTTCCCCGGTGGAGTTGTGCAGGGGGTGTGTTTGGAACATTTTGTCACCAGCCGACTCCAAAATTCAGCTGTTCCCCATCTCAGCCCAGAAAGCAGGTAAAACAACTTTTGTGGTGTCTTTCAGATGCCTACCAAGGTAGTGTAAAAACTATTAAGAGAACTCCTGTCTGGCACCTTCCCCGGTGGAGTTGTGCATGGGGTGTGTTTGGAACATTTTGTCACCAGCCGAGTCCAAAATTCAGCTGTTCCCCATCTCAGCCCAGAAAGCAGGTAGAACAACTTTTGTGGTGTCTTTCAGATGCCTACCGGAGCAATGTAAAAACTACCAGGAGAACTCCTGTCTGGCACCTTCCCCGGTGGAGTTGTGCAGGGGGTGTGTTTGGAACATTTTGTCACCGGCCGAGTCCAAAATTCAGCGGTTCCCCATCTCAGCCCAGAAGGCAGGTAGAACAACTTTTGTAGTGTCTTTTTGATGCCTACCGGAGCAATGTAAAAACTACCAACAGAATTCCTTCCTGGCACCTTCGCTAGTGGAGTTGTGCATGGGGTGTATTTATTAAAATTTTGTCACCAGCCGACTCCAAAATTCAGCTGTTCCCCATCTCAGCCCAGAAAGCAGGTAGAACAACTTTTGTGGTGCCTTTCAGATGCCTACCAAGGTAGTGTAAAAACTACCAACAGAACTCCTCTCTGGCACCTTCCCCGGTGGAGTTGTGCATGGGGTGTGTTTGGAACATTTTGTCACCAGCCGACTCCAAAATTCAGCTGTTCCCCATCTCAGCCCAGAAAGCAGGTAGAACAACTTTTGTGGTGTCTTTCAGATGCCTACCAAGGTAGTGTAAAAACTTCCAACAGAACTCTTGTCTGGCACCTTCCCCGGTGGAGTTGTGCATGGGGTGTGTTTGGAATATTTTGTCACCGGCCGAGTCCAAAATTCAGCGATTCCCCATCTCAGCCCAGAAAGCAGGTAAAACAACTTTCGTGGTGTCCTTTTGATGCCTACCGGAGCAATGTAAAAACTACCAACAGAACTCGTTCCTGGCACCTTCGCTAGTGGAGTTGTGCATGGGGTGTGTTTGGAACATTTTTTACCAGCCCAGTCCAAAATTCAGCGGTTCCCCATCTCAGCCCAGAAAGCAGGTAAAACAACTTTTGTGGTGTCTTTCAGGTGCCTACCAAAGTAGTGTAAAAACTTCCAGCAGAACTCCTTTCTGGCACATTCCCCGGTGGAGTTGTGCAGGGGGTGTGTTTGGAACATTTTGTCACCAGCCAAGTCCAAAATTCAGCGGTTCCCCATCTCAGCCCAGAAAGCAGGTAGAACAACTTTTGTGGTGCCTTTCAGATGCCTACCAAGGTAGTGTAAAAACTACTAAGAGAACTCCTGTCTGGCACCTTCCCCGGTGGAGTTGTGCAGGGGGTGTGTTTGGAACATTTTGTCACCGGCCGAGTCCAAAATTCAGCTGTTCCCCATCTCAGCCCAGAAAGCAGGTAGAACAACTTTTGTGGTGTCTTTCAGATGCCTACCGGAGCAAAGTAAAAACTACCAGGAGAACTCCTGTCTGGCACCTTCCTTGGTGGAGTTGTACATGGGGTGTGTTTGGAACATTTTGTCACCAGCCGAGTCCAAAATTCAGCGGTTCCCCATCTCAGCCCAGAAAGCAGGTAGAACAACTTTTGTGGTGTCTTTCAGGTGCATACCGGAGCAATGTAAAAACTTCCAACAGAACTCCTGTCTGGCACCTTCCCCGGTGGAGTTGTACATGGGGTGTGTTTGGAACATTTTGTCACCGGCCGAGACCAAAATTCAGCTGTTCCCCATCTCAGCCCAGAAAGCAGGAAGAACAACTTTTGTGGTGCCTTTCAGGTGCCTACCGGAGCAATGTAAAAACTACCAACAGAATTCGTTCTTGGCACCTTCGCTAGTGGAGTTGTGCATGGGGTGTATTTATTAAAATTTTGTCACCAGCCGAGTCCAAAATTCAGCTGTTCCCCATCTCAGCCCAGAAAGCAGGCAGAACAACTTTTGTGGTGTCTTTCAGCTGCCTACCAATGTAGTGTAAAAACTACTAAGAGAACTCCTGTCTGGCACCTTCCCCGGTGGAGTTGTGCAGGGGGTGTGTTTGGAACATTTTGTCACCGGCCGACTCCAAAATTCAGCGGTTCCCCATCTCAGCCCAGAAAGCAGGTAAAACAACTTTTGTGGTGTCTTTCAGGTGCCTACCAAAGTAGTGTAAAAACTTCCAACAGAACTCCTTTCTGGCACATTCCCCGGTGGAGTTGTGCAGGGGGTGTGTTTGGAACATTTTGTCACCAGCCAAGTCCAAAATTCAGCGGTTCCCCATCTCAGCCCAGAAAGCAGGTAGAACAACTTTTGTGGTGCCTTTCAGATGCCTACCAAGGTAGTGTAAAAACTACCAACAGAACTCCTGTCTGGCACCTTCCCCGGTGGAGTTGTGCAGGGGGTGTGTTTGGAACATTTTGTCACCGGCCGAGTCCAAAATTCAGCTGTTCCCCATCTCAGCCCAGAAAGCAGGTAGAACAACTTTTGTGGTGTCTTTCAGATGCTTACCGGAGCAATGTAAAAACTACCAAGAGAACTCCTGTCTGGCACCTTCCCCGGTGGAGTTGTGCATGGGGTGTGTTTGGAACATTTTGTCACCGGCCGAGTCCAAAATTCAGCGGTTCCCCATCTCAGCCCAGAAAGCAGGTAGAACAACTTTTGTGGTGTCTTTCAGATGCCTACCAAGGTAGTGTAAAAACTACCAGGAGAACTCCTCTCTGGCACCTTCCCCGGTGGAGTTGTGCATGGGGTGTGTTTGGAACATTTTGTCACCGGCCGAGTCCAAAATTCAGCGGTTCCCCATCTCAGCCCAGAAAGCAGGTAAAACAACTTTTGTGGTGTCTTTCAGGTGCCTCCCAAGGTAGTGTAAAAACTTCCAACAGAACTCTTGTCTGGCACCTTCCCCGGTGGAGTTGTGCATGGGGTGTGTTTGGAATATTTTGTCACCAGCCGAGTCCAAAATTCAGCGGTTCCCCATCTCAGCCCAGAAAGCAGGTAGAACAACTTTTGTGGTGTCTTTCAGGTGCCTACCGGAGCAATGTAAAAACTTCCAACAGAACTCCTGTCTGGCACCTTCCCCGGTGGAGTTGTACATGGGGTGTGTTTGGAACATTTTGTCACCGGCCGACTCCAAAATTCAGCGGTTCCCCATCTCAGCCCAGAAAGCAGGTAAAACAACTTTTGTGGTGTCTTTCAGGTGCCTACCAAGGTAGTGTAAAAACTACCAACAGAACTCCTTTCTGGCACCTTCCCCGGTGGAATTGTGCATGGGGTGTTTTTGGAACATTTTGTCACCAGCCGACTCCAAAATTCAGCGATTCCCCATCTCAGCCCAGAAAGCAGGTAAAACAACTTTTGTGGTGCCTTTCAGCTGCCTACCAAGGTAGTGTAAAAACTATCAAGTGAACTCCTGTCTGGCACCTTCCCCGGTGGAGTTGTGCAGGGGGTGTGTTTGGAACATTTTGTCACCAGCCGAGTCCAAAATTCAGCTGTTCCCCATCTCAGCCCAGAAAGCAGGTAGAACAACTTTTGTGGTGTCTTTCAGATGCCTACCAAGGTAGTGTAAAAGCTTCCAACAGAACTCTTGTCTGGCACCTTCCCCGGTGGAGTTGTGCATGGGGTGTGTTTGGAATATTTTGTCACCGGCCGAGTCCAAAATTCAGCGATTCCCCATCTCAGCCCAGAAAGCAGGTAGAACAACTTTCGTGGTGTCCTTTTGATGCCTACCGGAGCAATGTAAAAACTACCAACAGAACTCGTCCCTGGCACCTTCGCTAGTGGAGTTGTGCATGGGGTGTGTTTGGAACATTTTTTCACCAGCCGAGTCCAAAATTCAGCGGTTCCCCATCTCAGCCCAGAAAGCAGGTAGAACAACTTTTGTGGTGTCTTTTTGATGCCTACCGGAGCAATGTAAAAACTACCAGGAGAACTCCTGTCTGGCACCTTCCCCGGTGGAGTTGTGCATGGGGTGTGTTTGGAACATTTTGTCACCGGCCGAGTCCAAAATTCAGCGGTTCCCCATCTCAGCCCAGAAAGCAGGTAAAACAACTTTTGTGGTGTCTTTCAGGTGCCTACCAAGGTAGTGTAAAAACTTCCAACAGAACTCTTGTCTGGCACCTTCCCCGGTGGAGTTGTGCAGGGGGTGTGTTTGGAACATTTTGTCACCAGCCAAGTCCAAAATTCAGCGATTCCCCATCTCAGCCCAGAAAGCAGGTAGAACAACTTTTGTGGTGTCTTTCAGATGCCTACCGAGCAAAGTAAAAACTACCAGGAGAACTCCTGTCTGGCACCTTCCCCGGTGGAGTTGTGCATGGGGTGTGTTTGGAACATTTTGTCACCAGCCGAGTCCAAAATTCAGCTGTTCCCCATCTCAGCCCAGAAAGCAGGTAGAACAACTTTTGTGGTGTCTTTCAGGTGCCTACCGGAGCAATGTAAAAACTTCCAACAGAACTCCTGTCTGGCACCTTTCCCGGTGGAGTTGTACATGGGGTGTGTTTGGAACATTTTGTCACCAGCCGACTCCAAAATTCAGCGGTTCCCCATCTCAGCCCAGAAAGCAGGTAGAACAACTTTTGTGGTGTCTTTGAGGTGCCTACCAGAGCAATGTAAAAACTATCAAGAGAACTCTTGTCTGGCACCTTCCTGGTGGAGTTGTGCATGGGGTGTGTTTTTAACATTTTGTCACCAGCCGAGTCCAAAATTCAGCGGTTCCCCATCTCAGCCCAGAAAGCAGGTAGAACAACTTTTGTGGTGCCTTTCAGCTGCCTACCAAGGTAGTGTAAAAACTATCAAGAGAACTCCTGTCTGGCACCTTCCCCGGTGGAGTTGTGCAGGGGGTGTGTTTGGAACATTTTGTCACCAGCCGACTCCAAAATTCAGCTGTTCCCCATCTCAGCCCAGAAAGCAGGTAGAACAACTTTTGTGTGTCTTTCAGATGCCTACCAAGGTAGTGTAAAAACTTCCAACAGAACTCTTGTCTGGCACCTTCCCCGGTGGAGTTGTGCATGGGGTGTGTTTGGATATTTTGTCACCGGCCGAGTCCAAAATTCAGCGGTTCCCCATCTCAGCCCAGAAAGCAGGTAGAACAACTTTCGTGGTGTCCTTTTGATGCCTACCGGAGCAATGTAAAAACTACCAACAGAACTCGTCCCTGTCACCTTCGCTAGTGGAGTTGTGCATGGGGTGTGTTTGGAACATTTTTTCACCAGCCGAGTCCAAAATTCAGACGGTTCCCCATCTCAGCCCAGAAAGCAGGTAGAACAACTTTTGTGGTGTCTTTCAGATGCCTACCGGAGCAATGTAAAACTACCAGGAGAACTCCTGTCTGGCACCTTCCCCGGTGGAGTTGTGCATGGGCTGTGTTAGGAACATTTTGTCACCGGCCGAGTCCAAAATTCAGCGGTTCCCCATCTCATCCCAGAAAGTAGGAAGAACAACTTTTGTAGTGTCTTTTTGATGCCTACCGGAGCAATGTAAAAACTACCAACAGAATTCCTTCCTGGCACCTTCGCTAGTGGAGTTGTGCATGGGGTGTATTTATTAAAATTTTGTCACCAGCCGAGTCCAAAATTCAGCTGTTCCCCATCTCAGCCCAGAAAGCAGGTAGAACAACTTTTGTGGTGCCTTTCAAATGCCTACCAAGGTAGTGTAAAAAACTATCAAGAGAACTCTTGTCTGGCACCTTCCCCGGTGGAGTTGTGCATGGGGTGTGTTTGGAACATTTTGTCACCGGCCGAGTCCAAAATTCAGCGGTTCCCCATCTCAGCCCAGAAAGCAGGTAGAACAACATTTGTGGTGCCTTTCAGGTGCCTACCAAGGTAGTGTAAAAACTACCAGGAGAACTCCTGTCTGGCACCTTCCCCGGTGGAGTTGTGCAGGGGGTGTGTTTGGAACATTTTGTCACCAGCCGAGTCCAAAATTCAGCGGATCCCCATCTCAGCCCAGAAAGCAGGTAGAACAACTTTTGTGGTGTCTTTCAGATGCCTACCAAGGTAGTGTAAAAGCTTCCAACAGAACTCTTGTCTGGCACCTTCCCCGGTGGAGTTGTGCATGGGGTGTGTTTGGAATATTTTGTCACCGGCCGAGTCCAAAATTCAGCGATTCCCCATCTCAGCCAGAAAGCAGGTAGAACAACTTTCGTGGTGTCCTTTTGATGCCTACCGGAGCAATGTAAAAACTACCAACAGAACTCGTCCCTGGCACCTTCGCTAGTGGAGTTGTGCATGGGGTGTGTTTGGAACATTTTTTCACCAGCCGAGTCCAAATTCAGCGGTTCCCCATTCTCAGCCCAGAAAGCAGGTAGAACAACTTTTGTGGTGTCTTTTTGATGCCTACCGGAGCAATGTAAAAACTACCAGGAGAACTCCTGTCTGGCACCTTCCCCGGTGGAGTTGTGCATCGGGGTGTGTTTGGAACATTTTGTCACCGGCCGAGTCCAAAATTCAGCGGTTCCCCATCTCAGCCCAGAAAGCAGGTAAAACAACTTTTGTGGTGTCTTTCAGGTGCCTACCAAGGTAGTGTAAAAACTTCCAACAGAACTCTTGTCTGGCACCTTCCCCGGTGGAGTTGTGCAGGGGTGTGTTTGGAACATTTTGTCACCAGCCAAGTCCAAAATTCAGCGATTCCCCATCTCAGCCCAGAAAGCAGGTAGAACAACTTTTGTGGTGTCTTTCAGATGCCTACCGGAGCAAAGTAAAAACTACCAGGAGAACTCCTGTCTGGCACCTTCCCCGGTGGAGTTGTGCATGGGGTGTGTTTGGAACATTTTGTCACCAGCCGAGTCCAAAATTCAGCTGTTCCCCATCTCAGCCCAGAAAGCAGGTAGAACAACTTTTGTGGTGTCTTTCAGGTGCCTACCGGAGCAATGTAAAAACTTCCAACAGAACTCCTGTCTGGCACCTTCCCCGGTGGAGTTGTACATGGGGTGTGTTTGGAACATTTTGTCACCAGCCGACTCCAAAATTCAGCGGTTCCCCATCTCAGCCCAGAAAGCAGGTAGAACAACTTTTGTGGTGTCTTTGAGGTGCCTACCAGAGCAATGTAAAAACTATCAAGAGAACTCTTGTCTGGCACCTTCCTGGTGGAGTTGTGCATGGGGTGTGTTTTTAACATTTTGTCACCAGCCGAGTCCAAAATTCAGCGGTTCCCCATCTCAGCCCAGAAAGCAGGTAGAACAACTTTTGTGGTGCCTTTCAGCTGCCTACCAAGGTAGTGTAAAAACTATCAAGAGAACTCCTGTCTGGCACCTTCCCCGGTGGAGTTGTGCAGGGGGTGTGTTTGGAACATTTTGTCACAGCCGACTCCAAAATTCAGCTGTTCCCCATCTCAGCCCAGAAAGCAGGTAGAACAACTTTTGTGGTGTCTTTCAGATGCCTACCAAGGTAGTGTAAAAACTTCCAACAGAACTCTTGTCTGGCACCTTCCCCGGTGGAGTTGTGCATGGGGTGTGTTTGGAATATTTTGTCACCGGCCGAGTCCAAAATTCAGCGGTTCCCCATCTCAGCCCAGAAAGCAGGTAGAACAACTTTCGTGGTGTCCTTTTGATGCCTACCGGAGCAATGTAAAAACTACCAACAGAACTCGTCCCTGTCACCTTCGCTAGTGGAGTTGTGCATGGGGTGTGTTTGCAACATTTTTTCACCAGCCGAGTCCAAAATTCAGCGGTTCCCCATCTCAGCCCAGAAAGCAGGTAGAACAACTTTTGTGGTGTCTTTCAGATGCCTACCGGAGCAATGTAAAAACTACCAGGAGAACTCCTGTCTGGCACCTTCCCCGGTGGAGTTGTGCATGGGGTGTGTTTGGAACATTTTGTCACCGGCCGAGTCCAAAATTCAGCGGTTCCCCATCTCAGCCCAGAAAGCAGGTAAAACAACTTTTGTGGTGTCTTTCAGGTGCCTACCAAGGTAGTGTAAAACTTCCAACAGAACTCTTGTCTGGCACCTTCCCCGGTGGAGTTGTGCAGGGGGTGTGTTTGGAACATTTTGTCACCAGCCAAGTCCAAAATTCAGCGATTCCCCATCTCAGCCCAGAAAGCAGGTAGAACAACTTTTGTGGTGTCTTTCAGATGCCTACCGGAGCAAAGTAAAAACTACCAGGAGAACTCCTGTCTGGCACCTTCCCCGGTGGAGTTGTGCATGGGTGTGTTTGGAACATTTTGTCACCAGCCGAGTCCAAAATTCAGCTGTTCCCCATCTCAGCCCAGAAAGCAGGTAGAACAACTTTTGTGGTGTCTTTCAGGTGCCTACCGGAGCAATGTAAAAACTTCCAACAGAACTCCTGTCTGGCACCTTCCCCGGTGGAGTTGTACATGGGGTGTGTTTGGAACATTTTGTCACCAGCCGACTCCAAAATTCAGCGGTTCCCCATCTCAGCCCAGAAAGCAGGTAGAACAACTTTTGCTGGTGTCTTTGAGGTGCCTACCAGAGCAATGTAAAAACTATCAAGAGAACTCTTGTCTGGCACCTTCCTGGTGGAGTTGTGCATGGGGTGTGTTTTTAACATTTTGTCACCAGCCGAGTCCAAAATTCAGCGGTTCCCCATCTCAGCCCAGAAAGCAGGTAGAACAACTTTTGTGGTGCCTTTCAGCTGCCTACCAAGGTAGTGTAAAAACTATCAAGAGAACTCCTGTCTGGCACCTTCCCCGGTGGAGTTGTGCAGGGGGTGTGTTTGGAACATTTTGTCACCAGCCGACTCCAAAATTCAGCTGTTCCCCATCTCAGCCCAGAAAGCAGGTAGAACAACTTTTGTGGTGTCTTTCAGATGCCTACCAAGGTAGTGTAAAAAACTTCCAACAGAACTCTTGTCTGGCACCTTCCCCGGTGGAGTTGTGCATGGGGTGTGTTTGGAATATTTTGTCACCGGCCGAGTCCAAAATTCAGCGGTTCCCCCATCTCAGCCCAGAAAGCAGGTAGAACAACTTTCGTGGTGTCCTTTTGATGCCTACCGGAGCAATGTAAAAACTACCAACAGAACTCGTCCCTGTCACCTTCGCTAGTGGAGTTGTGCATGGGGTGTGTTTGCAACATTTTTTCACCAGCCGAGTCCAAAATTCAGCGGTTCCCCATCTCAGCCCAGAAAGCAGGTAGAACAACTTTTGTGGTGTCTTTCAGATGCCTACCGGAGCAATGTAAAAACTACCAGGAGAACTCCTGTCTGGCACCTTCCCCGGTGGAGTTGTGCATGGGGTGTGTTTGGAACATTTTGTCACCGGCCGAGTCCAAAATTCAGCGGTTCCCCATCTCAGCCCAGAAAGCAGGTAAAACAACTTTTGTGGTGTCTTTCAGGTGCCTACCAAGGTAGTGTAAAAACTTCCAACAGAACTCTTGTCTGGCACCTTCCCCGGTGGAGTTGTGCAGGGGGTGTGTTTGGAACATTTTGTCACCAGCCAAGTCCAAAATTCAGCGATTCCCCATCTCAGCCCAGAAAGCAGGTAGAACAACTTTTGTGGTGTCTTTCAGATGCCTACCGGAGCAAAGTAAAAACTACCAGGAGAACTCCTGTCTGGCACCTTCCCCGGTGGAGTTGTGCATGGGGTGTGTTTGGAACATTTTGTCACCAGCCGAGTCCAAAATTCAGCTGTTCCCCATCTCAGCCCAGAAAGCAGGTAGAACAACTTTTGTGGTGTCTTTCAGGTGCCTACCGGAGCAATGTAAAAACTTCCAACAGAACTCCTGTCTGGCACCTTCCCCGGTGGAGTTGTACATGGGGTGTGTTTGGAACATTTTGTCACCAGCCGACTCCAAAATTCAGCGGTTCCCCATCTCAGCCCAGAAAGCAGGTAGAACAACTTTTGTGGTGTCTTTGAGGTGCCTACCAGAGCAATGTAAAAACTATCAAGAGAACTCTTGTCTGGCACCTTCCTGGTGGAGTTGTGCATGGGGTGTGTTTTTAACATTTTGTCACCAGCCGAGTCCAAAATTCAGCGGTTCCCCATCTCAGCCCAGAAAGCAGGTAGAACAACTTTTGTGGTGCCTTTCAGCTGCCTACCAAGGTAGTGTAAAAACTATCAAGAGAACTCCTGTCTGGCACCTTCCCCGGTGGAGTTGTGCAGGGGGTGTGTTTGGAACATTTTGTCACCAGCCGACTCCAAAATTCAGCTGTTCCCCATCTCAGCCCAGAAAGCAGGTAGAACAACTTTTGTGGTGTCTTTCAGATGCCTACCAAGGTAGTGTAAAAACTTCCAACAGAACTCTTGTCTGGCACCTTCCCCGGTGGAGTTGTGCATGGGGTGTGTTTGGAATATTTTGTCACCGGCCGAGTCCAAAATTCAGCGGTTCCCCATCTCAGCCCAGAAAGCAGGTAGAACAACTTTCGTGGTGTCCTTTTGATGCCTACCGGAGCAATGTAAAAACTACCAACAGAACTCGTCCCTGTCACCTTCGCTAGTGGAGTTGTGCATGGGGTGTGTTTGCAACATTTTTTCACCAGCCGAGTCCAAAATTCAGCGGTTCCCCATCTCAGCCCAGAAAGCAGGTAGAACAACTTTTGTGGTGTCTTTCAGATGCCTACCGGAGCAATGTAAAAACTACCAGGAGAACTCCTGTCTGGCACCTTCCCCGGTGGAGTTGTGCATGGGCTGTGTTAGGAACATTTTGTCACCGGCCGAGTCCAAAATTCAGCGGTTCCCCATCTCATCCCAGAAAGTAGGAAGAACAACTTTTGTAGTGTCTTTTTGATGCCTACCGGAGCAATGTAAAAACTACCAACAGAATTCGTTCCTGGCACCTTCGCTAGTGGAGTTGTGCATGGGGTGTATTTATTAAAATTTTGTCACCAGCCGAGTCCAAAATTCAGCTGTTCCCCATCTCAGCCCAGAAAGCAGGTAGAACAACTTTTGTGGTGCCTTTCAAATGCCTACCAAGGTAGTGTAAAAACTATCAAGAGAACTCTTGTCTGGCACCTTCCCCGGTGGAGTTGTGCATGGGGTGTGTTTGGAACATTTTGTCACCGGCCGAGTCCAAAATTCAGCGGTTCCCCATCTCAGCCCAGAAAGCAGGTAGAACAACATTTGTGGTGCCTTTCAGGTGCCTACCAAGGTAGTGTAAAAACTACCAGGAGAACTCCTGTCTGGCACCTTCCCCGGTGGAGTTGTGCAGGGGGTGTGTTTGGAACATTTTGTCACCAGCCGAGTCCAAAATTCAGCGGATCCCCATCTCAGCCCAGAAAGCAGGTAGAACAACTTTTGTGGTGTCTTTCAGATGCCTACCGGAGCAATGTAAAAACTTCCAACAGAATTCCTTCCTGGCACCTTCGCTAGTGGAGTTGTGCATGGCGTGTATTTATTAAAATTTTGTCACCACCCGAGTCCAAAATTCAGCGGTTCCCCATCTCAGCCCAGAAAGCAGGTAGAACAACTTTTGTGGTGTCTTTCAGATGCCTACCGGAGCAATGTAAAAACTACCAGGAGAACTTCTGTCTGGCACCTTGCCCGGTGGAGTTGTGCATGGGGTGTGTTTGGAACATTTTGTCACCGGCCGAGTCCAAAATTCAGCGGTTCCCCATCTCAGCCCAGAAAGCAGGTAGAACAACTTTTGTGGTGTCTTTCAGATGCCTACCGGAGCAATGTAAAAACTACCAGGAGAACTCCTGTCTGGCACCTTCCCCGGTGGAGTTGTGCAGGGGGTGTGTTTGGAACATTTTGTCACCAGCCGAGTCCAAAATTCAGCGGTTCCCCATCTCAGCCCAGAGAGCAGGTAGAACAACTTTTGTGGTGTCTTTCAGGTGCCTACCAAGGTAGTGTAAAAACTTCCAACAGAACTCTTGTCTGGCACATTCCCCGGTGGAGTTGTGCATGGGGTGTATTTATTAAAATTTTGTCACCAGCCGAGTCCAAAATTCAGCTGCTCCCCATCTCAGCCCAGAAAGCAGGAAGAACAACTTTTGTGGTGCCTTTCAAATGCCTACCAAGGTAGTGTAAAAACTACTAAGAGAACTCCTGTCTGGCACCTTCCCCGGTGGAGTTGTGCAGGGGGTGTGTTTGGAATATTTTGTCACCAGCCGACTCCAAAATTCAGCTGTTCCCCATCTCAGCCCAGAAAGCAGGTAGAACAACTTTTGTGGTGTCTTTCAGGTGCCTACCAAGGTAGTGTAAAAACTATCAAGAGAACTCTTGTCTGGCACCTTCCCCGGTGGAGTTGTGCATGGGGTGTGTTTGGAACATTTTGTCACCAGCCGAGTCCAAAATTCAGCTGTTCCCCATCTCAGCCCAGAAAGCTGGTAGAACAACTTTTGTGGTGTCTTTCAGATGCCTACCGGAGCAATGTAAAAACTACCAGGAGAACTCCTGTCTGGCACCTTCCCCGGTGGAGTTGTGCAGGGAGTGTGTTTGGAACATTTCGTCACCAGCCGAGTCCAAAATTCAGCGGTTCCCCATCTCAGCCCAGAAAGCAGGTAGAACAACTTTTGTGGTGTCTTTCAGATGCCTACCGGAGCAATGTAAAAACTACCAGGAGAACTCCTGTCTGGCACCTTCCCCGGTGGAGTTGTGCATGGGCTGTGTTAGGAACATTTTGTCACCGGCCGAGTCCAAAATTCAGCGGTTCCCCATCTCATCCCAGAAAGTAGGAAGAACAACTTTTGTAGTGTCTTTTTGATGCCTACCGGAGCAATGTAAAAACTACCAACAGAATTCCTTCCTGGCACCTTCGCTAGTGGAGTTGTGCATGGGGTGTATTTATTAAAATTTTGTCACCAGCCGAGTCCAAAATTCAGCGGTTCCCCATCTCAGCCCAGAAAGCAGGTAGAACAACTTTTGTGTTGCCTTTCAAATGCCTACCAAGGTAGTGTAAAAACTATCAAGAGAACTCTTGTCTGGCACCTTCCCCGGTGGAGTTGTGCATGGGGTGTGTTTGGAATATTTTGTCACCGGCCGAGTCCAAAATTCAGCGATTCCCCATCTCAGCCCAGAAAGCAGGTAGAACAACGTTCGTGGTGTCCTTTTGATGCCTACCGGAGCAATGTAAAAACTACCAACAGAACTCGTCCCTGTCACCTTCGCTAGTGGAGTTGTGCATGGGGTGTGTTTGGAACATTTTTTCACCAGCCGAGTCCAAAATTCAGCGGTTCCCCATCTCAGCCCAGAAAGCAGGTAGAACAACTTTTGTGGTGTCTTTCAGATGCCTACCAAGGTAGTGTAAAAACTACCAGGAGAACTCCTGTCTGGCACCTTCCCCGGTGGAGTTGTGCATGGGCTGTGTTAGGAACATTTTGTCACCGGCCGAGTCCAAAATTCAGCGGTTCCCCATCTCATCCCAGAAAGTAGGAAGAACAACTTTTGTAGTGTCTTTTTGATGCCTACCGGAGCAATGTAAAAACTACCAACAGAATTCCTTCCTGGCACCTTCGCTAGTGGAGTTGTGCATGGGGTGTATTTATTAAAATTTTGTCACCAGCCGACTCCAAAATTTAGATGTTCCCCATCTCAGCCCAGAAAGCAGGTAGAACAACTTTTGTGGTGCCTTTCAAATGCCTACCAAGGTAGTGTAAAAACTATCAAGAGAACTCTTGTCTGGCACCTTCCCCGGTGGAGTTGTGCATGGGGTGTGTTTGGAACATTTTGTCACCGGCCGAGTCCAAAATTCAGCGGTTCCCCATCTCAGCCCAGAAAGCAGGTAGAACAACATTTGTGGTGCCTTTCAGGTGCCTACCAAGGTAGTGTAAAAACTTCCAACAGAATTCCTTCCTGGCACCTTCCCCGGTGGAGTTGTGCAGGGGGTGTGTTTGGAACATTTTGTCACCAGCCGAGTCCAAAATTCAGCGGATCCCCATCTCAGCCCAGAAAGCAGGAAGAACAACTTTTGTGGTGCCTTTCAGGTGCCTACCGGAGCAATGTAAAAACTACCAACAGAATTCGTTCTTGGCACCTTCGCTAGTGGAGTTGTGCATGGGGTGTATTTATTAAAATTTTGTCACCAGCCGAGTCCAAAATTCAGCGGTTCCCCATCTCAGCCCAGAAAGCAGGCAGAACAACTTTTGTGGTGTCTTTCAGGTGCCTACCAATGTAGTGTAAAAACTACTAAGAGAACTCCTGTCTGGCACCTTCCCCGGTGGAGTTGTGCATGGGATGTGTTTGGAACATTTTGTCACCAGCCGACTCCAAAATTCAGCGGTTCCCCATCTCAGCCCAGAAAGCAGGTAGAACAACTTTTGTGGTGTCTTTCAGATGCCTACCAAGGTAGTGTAAAAACTATTAAGAGAACTCCTGTCTGGCACCTTCCCCGGTGGAGTTGTGCATGGGGTGTGTTTGGAACATTTTGTCACCGGCCGACTCCAAAATTCAGCTGTTCCCCATCTCAGCCCAGAAAGCAGGTAAAACAACTTTTGTGGTGTCTTTCAGGTGCCTACCAAAGTAGTGTAAAAACTTCCAACAGAACTCCTTTCTGGCACATTCCCTGGTGGAGTTGTGCAGGGGGTGTGTTTGGAACATTTCGTCACCAGCCGAGTCCAAAATTCAGCGGTTCCCCATCTCAGCCCAGAAAGCAGGTAGAACAACTTTTGTGGTGTCTTTCAGATGCCTACCGGAGCAATGTAAAAACTACCAGGAGAACTCCTGTCTGGCACCTTCCCCGGTGGAGTTGTGCATGGGCTGTGTTAGGAACATTTTGTCACCGGCCGAGTCCAAAATTCAGCGGTTCCCCATCTCATCCCAGAAAGTAGGAAGAACAACTTTTGTAGTGTCTTTTTGATGCCTACCGGAGCAATGTAAAAACTACCAACAGAATTCCTTCCTGGCACCTTCGCTAGTGGAGTTGTGCATGGGGTGTATTTATTAAAATTTTGTCACCAGCCGACTCCAAAATTTAGATGTTCCCCATCTCAGCCCAGAAAGCAGGTAGAACAACTTTTGTGGTGCCTTTCAAATGCCTACCAAGGTAGTGTAAAAACTATCAAGAGAACTCTTGTCTGGCACCTTCCCCGGTGGAGTTGTGCATGGGGTGTGTTTGGAATATTTTGTCACCGGCCGAGTCCAAAATTCAGCGATTCCCCATCTCAGCCCAGAAAGCAGGTAGAACAACGTTCGTGGTGTCCTTTTGATGCCTACCGGAGCAATGTAAAAACTTCCAACAGAACTCGTCCCTGTCACCTTCGCTAGTGGAGTTGTGCATGGGGTGTGTTTGGAACATTTTTTCACCAGCCGAGTCCAAAATTCAGCGGTTCCCCATCTCAGCCAAGAAAGCAGGTAGAACAACTTTTGTGGTGTCTTTCAGATGCCTACCAAGGTAGTGTAAAAACTACCAGGAGAACTCCTGTCTGGCACCTTCCCCGGTGGAGTTGTGCATGGGCTGTGTTAGGAACATTTTGTCACCGGCCGAGTCCAAAATTCAGCGGTTCCCCATCTCATCCCAGAAAGTAGGAAGAACAACTTTTGTAGTGTCTTTTTGATGCCTACCGGAGCAATGTAAAAACTACCAACAGAATTCCTTCCTGGCACCTTCGCTAGTGGAGTTGTGCATGGGGTGTATTTATTAAAATTTTGTCACCAGCCGAGTCCAAAATTTAGATGTTCCCCATCTCAGCCCAGAAAGCAGGTAGAACAACTTTTGTGGTGTCTTTCAGGTGCCTACCAAGGTAGTGTAAAAACTACTAAGAGAACTCCTGTCTGGCACCTTCCCCGGTGGAGTTGTGCATGGGATGTGTTTGGAACATTTTGTCACCAGCCGACTCCAAAATTCAGCGGTTCCCCATCTCAGCCCAGAAAGCAGGTAGAACAACATTTGTGGTGCCTTTCAGGTGCCTACCAAGGTAGTGTAAAAACTTCCAACAGAATTCCTTCCTGGCACCTTCCCCGGTGGAGTTGTGCATGGGGTGTGTTTGGAACATTTTGTCACCAGCCGAGTCCAAAATTCAGCGGATCCCCATCTCAGCCCAGAAAGCAGGTAGAACAACTTTTGTGGTGTCTTTCAGGTGCCTACCAAGGTAGTGTAAAAACTACCAGGAGAACTCCTCTCTGGCACCTTCCCCGGTGGAGTTGTGCATGGGGTGTTTTTGGAACATTTTGTCACCAGCCGAGTCCAAAATTCAGCGGTTCCCCATCTCAGCCCAGAAAGCAGGTAGAACAACTTTTGTGGTGCCTTTCAGCTGCCTACCATGGTAGTGTAAAAACTACTAAGAGAACTCCTGTCTGGCACCTTCCCCGGTGGAGTTGTGCATGGGGTGTGTTTGGAACATTTTGTCACCAGCCGACTCCAAAATTCAGCTGTTCCCCATCTCAGCCCAGAAAGCAGGTAGAACAACTTTTGTGGTGTCTTTCAGGTGCCTACCGGAGCAATGTAAAAACTACCAGGAGAACTCCTGTCTGGCACCTTCCCCGGTGGAGTTGTGCATGGGGTGTGTTTGGAACATTTTGTCACCAGCCGAGTCCAAAATTCAGCTGTTCCCCATCTCAGCCCAGAAAGCAGGTAGAACAACTTTTGTGGTGTCTTTTTGATGCCTACCGGAGCAATGTAAAAACTACCAACAGAATTCCTTCCTGGCACCTTCGCTAGTGGAGTTGTGCATGGGGTGTATTTATTAAAATTTTGTCACCAGCTGAGTCCAAAATTCAGCTGTTCCCCATCTCAGCCCAGAAAGCAGGTAGAACAACTTTTGTGGTGCCTTTCAAATGCCTACCAAGGTAGTGTAAAAACTATCAAGAGAACTCTTGTCTGGCACCTTCCCCGGTGGAGTTGTGCATGGGGTGTGTTTGGAACATTTCGTCACCAGCCCAGTCCAAAATTCAGCTGTTCCCCATCTCAGCCCAGAAAGCAGGTAGAACAACTTTTGTGGTGCCTTTCAGCTGCCTACCAAGGTAGTGTAAAAACTACTAAGAGAACTCTTGTCTGGCACCTTCCCCGGTGGAGTTGTGCAGGGGGTGTGTTTGGAACATTTTGTCACCAGCCCAGTCCAAAATTCAGCTGTTCCCCATCTCAGCCCAGAAAGCAGGTAGAACAACTTTTGTGGTGTCTTTCAGATGCCTACCGGAGCAATGTAAAAACTACCAGGAGAACTCCTCTCTGGCACCTTCCCCGGTGGAGTTGTGCATGGGGTGTGTTTGGAACATTTTGTCACCAGCCGACTCCAAAATTCAGCTGTTCCCCATCTCAGCCCAGAAAGCAGGTAAAACAACTTTTGTGGTGTCTTTCAGATGCCTACCAAGGTAGTGTAAAAACTATTAAGAGAACTCCTGTCTGGCACCTTCCCCGGTGGAGTTGTGCATGGGGTGTGTTTGGAACATTTTGTCACCAGCCGAGTCCAAAATTCAGCTGTTCCCCATCTCAGCCCAGAAAGCAGGTAGAACAACTTTTGTGGTGTCTTTCAGATGCCTACCGGAGCAATGTAAAAACTACCAGGAGAACTCCTGTCTGGCACCTTCCCCGGTGGAGTTGTGCATGGGGTGTGTTTGGAACATTTTGTCACCGGCCGAGTCCAAAATTCAGCGGTTCCCCATCTCAGCCCAGAAGGCAGGTAGAACAACTTTTGTAGTGTCTTTTTGATGCCTACCGGAGCAATGTAAAAACTACCAACAGAATTCCTTCCTGGCACCTTCGCTAGTGGAGTTGTGCATGGGGTGTATTTATTAAAATTTTGTCACCAGCCGACTCCAAAATTCAGCTGTTCCCCATCTCAGCCCAGAAAGCAGGTAGAAGAACTTTTGTGGTGCCTTTCAGATGCCTACCAAGGTAGTGTAAAAACTACCAACAGAACTCCTCTCTGGCACCTTCCCCGGTGGAGTTGTGCATGGGGTGTGTTTGGAACATTTTGTCACCAGCCGAGTCCAAAATTCAGCGGTTCCCCATCTCAGCCCAGAAAGCAGGTAGAACAACTTTTGTGGTGTCTTTCAGATGCCTACCAAGGTAGTGTAAAAACTATTAAGAGAACTCCTGTCTGGCACCTTCCCCGGTGGAGTTGTGCATGGGGTGTGTTTGGAACATTTTGTCACCGGCCGAGACCAAAATTCAGCTGTTCCCCATCTCAGCCCAGAAAGCAGGTAGAACAACTTTTGTGGTGTCTTTCAGATGCCTACCGGAGCAATGTAAAAACTACCAGGAGAACTCCTCTCTGGCACCTTCCCCGGTGGAGTTGTGCATGGGGTGTGTTTGGAACATTTTGTCACCGGCCGAGTCCAAAATTCAGCGGTTCCCCATCTCAGCCCAGAAAGCAGGAAGAACAACTTTTGTGGTGCCTTTCAGGTGCCTACCGGAGCAATGTAAAAACTACCAACAGAATTCGTTCTTGGCACCTTCGCTAGTGGAGTTGTGCATGGGGTGTATTTATTAAAATTTTGTCACCAGCCGAGTCCAAAATTCAGCTGTTCCCCATCTCAGCCCAGAAAGCAGGCAGAACAACTTTTGTGGTGTCTTTCAGCTGCCTACCAATGTAGTGTAAAAACTACTAAGAGAACTCCTGTCTGGCACCTTCCCCGGTGGAGTTGTGCAGGGGGTGTGTTTGGAACATTTTGTCACCGGCCGACTCCAAAATTCAGCGGTTCCCCATCTCAGCCCAGAAAGCAGGTAAAACAACTTTTGTGGTGTCTTTCAGGTGCCTACCAAAGTAGTGTAAAAACTTCCAACAGAACTCCTTTCTGGCACATTCCCCGGTGGAGTTGTGCAGGGGGTGTGTTTGGAACATTTTGTCACCAGCCAAGTCCAAAATTCAGCGGTTCCCCATCTCAGCCCAGAAAGCAGGTAGAACAACTTTTGTGGTGCCTTTCAGATGCCTACCAAGGTAGTGTAAAAACTACTAAGAGAACTCCTGTCTGGCACCTTCCCTAGTGGAGTTGTGCAGGGGGTGTGTTTGGAACATTTTGTCACCGGCCGAGTCCAAAATTCAGCTGTTCCCCATCTCAGCCCAGAAAGCAGGTAGAACAACTTTTGTGGTGTCTTTCAGATGCTTACCGGAGCAATGTAAAAACTACCAAGAGAACTCCTGTCTGGCACCTTCCCCGGTGGAGTTGTGCATGGGGTGTGTTTGGAACATTTTGTCACCGGCCGAGTCCAAAATTCAGCGGTTCCCCATCTCAGCCCAGAAAGCAGGTAGAACAACTTTTGTGGTGTCTTTCAGATGCCTACCAAGGTAGTGTAAAAACTACCAGGAGAACTCCTCTCTGGCACCTTCCCCGGTGGAGTTGTGCAGGGGGTGTGTTTGGAACATTTTGTCACCGGCCGAGTCCAAAATTCAGCGGTTCCCCATCTCAGCCCAGAAAGCAGGTAAAACAACTTTTGTGGTGTCTTTCAGGTGCCTCCCAAGGTAGTGTAAAAACTTCCAACAGAACTCTTGTCTGGCACCTTCCCCGGTGGAGTTGTGCAGGGGGTGTGTTTGGAACATTTTGTCACCAGCCAAGTCCAAAATTCAGCGATTCCCCATCTCAGCCCAGAAAGCAGGTAGAACAACTTTTGTGGTGTCTTTCAGATGCCTACCGGAGCAAAGTAAAAACTACCAGGAGAACTCCTGTCTGGCACCTTCCCCGGTGGAGTTGTGCATGGAGTGTGTTTGGAACATTTTGTCACCAGCCGAGTCCAAAATTCAGCGGTTCCCCATCTCAGCCCAGAAAGCAGGTAGAACAACTTTTGTGGTGTCTTTCAGGTGCCTACCAAGGTAGTGTAAAAACTACCAGGAGAACTCCTTTCTGGCACCTTCCCCGGTGGAGTTGTGCATGGGGTGTGTTTGGAACATTTTGTCACCAGCCGACTCCAAAATTCAGCGATTCCCCATCTCAGCCCAGAAAGCAGGTAAAATAACTTTTGTGGTGCCTTTCAGCTGCCTACCAAGGTAGTGTAAAAACTATCAAGAGAACTCCATTCTGGCACCTTCCCCGGTGGAGTTGTGCAGGGGGTGTGTTTGGAACATTTTGTCACCAGCCGACTCCAAAATTCAGCTGTTCCCCAACTCAGCCCAGAAAGCAGGTAGAACAACTTTTGTGGTGTCTTTCAGATGCCTACCAAGGTAGTGTAAAAACTATTAAGAGAACTCCTGTCTGGCACCTTCCCCGGTGGAGTTGTGCATGGGGTGTGTTTGGAACATTTTGTCACCGGCCGAGTCCAAAATTCAGCGGTTCCCCATCTCAGCCCAGAAAGCAGGTAAAACAACTTTTGTGGTGTCTTTCAGGTGCCTACCAAAGTAGTGTAAAAACTACCAGGAGAACTCCTGTCTGGCACCTTCCCCGGTGGAGTTGTGCAGGGGGTGTGTTTGGAACATTTTGTCACCAGCCAAGTCCAAAATTCAGCGGTTCCCCATCTCAGCCCAGAAAGCAGGTAGAACAACTTTTGTGGTGCCTTTCAGATGCCTACCAAGGTAGTGTAAAAACTACTAAGAGAACTCCTGTCTGGCACCTTCCCCGGTGGAGTTGTGCAGGGGGTGTGTTTGGAACATTTTGTCACCGGCCGAGTCCAAAATTCAGCTGTTCCCCATCTCAGCCCAGAAAGCAGGTAGAACAACTTTTGTGGTGTCTTTCAGATGCCTACCAAGGTAGTGTAAAAACTTCCAACAGAACTCTTGTCTGGCACCTTCCCCGGTGGAGTTGTGCATGGGGTGTGTTTGGAATATTTTGTCACCGGCCGAGTCCAAAATTCAGCGGTTCCCCATCTCAGCCCAGAAAGCAGGTAGAACAACTTTCGTGGTGCCTTTCAGATGCCTACCAAGGTAGTGTAAAAACTACTAAGAGAACTCCTGTCTGGCACCTTCCCCGGTGGAGTTGTGCAGGGGGTGTGTTTGGAACATTTTGTCACCGGCCGAGTCCAAAATTCAGCTGTTCCCCATCTCAGCCCAGAAAGCAGGTAGAACAACTTTTGTGGTGTCTTTCAGATGCCTACCGGAGCAAAGTAAAAACTACCAGGAGAACTCCTGTCTGGCACCTTCCCCGGTGGAGTTGTACATGGGGTGTGTTTGGAACATTTTGTCACCAGCCGAGTCCAAAATTCAGCGGTTCCCCATCTCAGCCCAGAAAGCAGGTAGAACAACTTTTGTGGTGTCTTTCAGGTGCCTACCGGAGCAATGTAAAAACTTCCAACAGAACTCCTGTCTGGCACCTTCCCCGGTGGAGTTGTACATGGGGTGTGTTTGGAACATTTTGTCACCGGCCGACTCCAAAATTCAGCAGTTCCCCATCTCAGCCCAGAAAGCAGGTAGAACAACTCTTGTGGTGTCTTTCAGGTGCCTACCAAGGTAGTGTAAAAACTACCAGGAGAACTCCTTTCTGGCACCTTCCCCGGTGGAATTGTGCATGGGGTGTTTTTGGAACATTTTGTCACCAGCCGACTCCAAAATTCAGCGATTCCCCATCTCAGCCCAGAAAGCAGGTAAAACAGCTTTTGTGGTGCCTTTCAGCTGCCTACCAAGGTAGTGTAAAAACTATCAAGAGAACTCCTGTCTGGCACCTTCCCCGGTGGAGTTGTGCAGGGGGTGTGTTTGGAACATTTTGTCACCGGCCGAGTCCAAAATTCAGCGATTCCCCATCTCAGCCCAGAAAGCAGGTAGAACAACTTTCGTGGTGTCCTTTTGATGCCTACCGGAGCAATGTAAAAACTACCAACAGAACTCGTCCCTGGCACCTTCGCTAGTGGAGTTGTGCATGGGGTGTGTTTGGAACATTTTGTCTCCGGCCGAGTCCAAAATTCAGCGGTTCCCCATCTCAGCCCAGAAAGCAGGTAGAACAACTTTTGTGGTGTCTTTTTGATGCCTACCGGAGCAATGTAAAAACTACCAGGAGAACTCCTGTCTGGCACCTTCCCCGGTGGAGTTGTGCATGGGGTGTGTTTGGAACATTTTGTCACCGGCCGAGTCCAAAATTCAGCGGTTCCCCATCTCAGCCCAGAAAGCAGGTAAAACAACTTTTGTGGTGTCTTTCAGGTGCCTACCAAGGTAGTGTAAAAACTTCCAACAGAACTCTTGTCTGGCACCTTCCCCGGTGGAGTTGTGCAGGGTGTGTGTTTGGAACATTTTGTCACCAGCCAAGTCCAAAATTCAGCGATTCCCCATCTCAGCCCAGAAAGCAGGTAGAACAACTTTTGTGGTGTCTTTCAGATGCCTACCGGAGCAAAGTAAAAACTACCAGGAGAACTCCTGTCTGGCACCTTCCCCGGTGGAGTTGTGCATGGGGTGTGTTTGGAACATTTTGTCACCAGCCGACTCCAAAATTCAGCTGTTCCCCATCTCAGCCCAGAAAGCAGGTAGAACAACTTTTGTGGTGTCTTTCAGGTGCCTACCGGAGCAATGTAAAAACTACCAGGAGAACTCCTGTCTGGCACCTTCCCCGGTGGAGTTGTGCATGGGGTGTGTTTGGAACATTTTGTCACCAGCCGAGTCCAAAATTCAGCTGTTCCCCATCTCAGCCCAGAAAGCAGGTAGAACAACTTTTGTGGTGTCTTTTTGATGCCTACCGGAGCAATGTAAAAACTACCAACAGAATTCCTTCCTGGCACCTTCGCTAGTGGAGTTGTGCATGGGGTGTATTTATTAAAATTTTGTCACCAGCTGAGTCCAAAATTCAGCTGTTCCCCATCTCAGCCCAGAAAGCAGGTAGAACAACTTTTGTGGTGCCTTTCAAATGCCTACCAAGGTAGTGTAAAAACTATCAAGAGAACTCTTGTCTGGACCTTCCCCGGTGGAGTTGTGCATGGGGTGTGTTTGGAACATTTCGTCACCAGCCCAGTCCAAAATTCAGCTGTTCCCCATCTCAGCCCAGAAAGCAGGTAGAACAACTTTTGTGGTGCCTTTCAGCTGCCTACCAAGGTAGTGTAAAAACTACTAAGAGAACTCCTGTCTGGCACCTTCCCCGGTGGAGTTGTGCAGGGGGTGTGTTTGGAACATTTTGTCACCAGCCCAGTCCAAAATTCAGCTGTTCCCCATCTCAGCCCAGAAAGCAGGTAGAACAACTTTTGTGGTGTCTTTCAGATGCCTACCGGAGCAATGTAAAAACTACCAGGAGAACTCCTGTCTGGCACCTTCCCCGGTGGAGTTGTGCATGGGGTGTGTTTGGAACATTTTGTCACCAGCCGACTCCAAAATTCAGCTGTTCCCCATCTCAGCCCAGAAAGCAGGTAGAACAACTTTTGTGGTGTCTTTCAGATGCCTACCGGAGCAATGTAAAAACTACCAGGAGAACTCCTGTCTGGCACCTTCCCCGGTGGAGTTGTGCATGGGGTGTGTTTGGAACATTTTGTCACCGGCCGAGTCCAAAATTCAGCGGTTCCCCATCTCAGCCCAGAAGGCAGGTAGAACAACTTTTGTAGTGTCTTTTTGATGCCTACCGGAGCAATGTAAAAACTACCAACAGAATTCCTTCCTGGCACCTTCGCTAGTGGAGTTGTGCATGGGGTTTATTTATTAAAATTTTGTCACCAGCCGAGTCCAAAATTCAGCTGTTCCCCATCTCAGCCCAGAAAGCAGGTAGAACAACTTTTGTGGTGCCTTTCAGATGCCTACCAAGGTAGTGTAAAAACTACCAACAGAACTCCTCTCTGGCACCTTCCCCGGTGGAGTTGTGCATGGGGTGTGTTTGGAACATTTTGTCACCAGCCGACTCCAAAATTCAGCTGTTCCCCATCTCAGCCCAGAAAGCAGGTAGAACAACTTCTGTGGTGTCTTTCAGATGCCTACCAAGGTAGTGTAAAAACTATTAAGAGAACTCCTGTCTGGCACCTTCCCCGGTGGAGTTGTGCATGGGGTGTGTTTGGAACATTTTGTCACCGGCCGAGACCAAAATTCAGCTGTTCCCCATCTCAGCCCAGAAAGCAGGTAGAACAACTTTTGTGGTGTCTTTCAGATGCCTACCGGAGCAATGTAAAAACTACCAGGAGAACTCCTCTCTGGCACCTTCCCCGGTGGAGTTGTGCATGGGGTGTGTTTGGAACATTTTGTCACCGGCCGAGTCCAAAATTCAGCGGTTCCCCATCTCAGCCCAGAAAGCAGGAAGAACAACTTTTGTGGTGCCTTTCAGGTGCCTACCGGAGCAATGTAAAAACTACCAACAGAATTCGTTCTTGGCACCTTCGCTAGTGGAGTTGTGCATGGGGTGTATTTATTAAAATTTTGTCACCAGCCGAGTCCAAAATTCAGCTGTTCCCCATCTCAGCCCAGAAAGCAGGCAGAACAACTTTTGTGGTGTCTTTCAGCTGCCTACCAATGTAGTGTAAAAACTACTAAGAGAACTCCTGTCTGGCACCTTCCCCGGTGGAGTTGTGCAGGGGGTGTGTTTGGAACATTTTGTCACCGGCCGACTCCAAAATTCAGCGGTTCCCCATCTCAGCCCAGAAAGCAGGTAAAACAACTTTTGTGGTGTCTTTCAGGTGCCTACCAAAGTAGTGTAAAAACTTCCAACAGAACTCCTTTCTGGCACATTCCCCGGTGGAGTTGTGCAGGGGGGTGTGTTTGGAACATTTTGTCACCAGCCAAGTCCAAAATTCAGCGGTTCCCCATCTCAGCCCAGAAAGCAGGTAGAACAACTTTTGTGGTGCCTTTCAGATGCCTACCAAGGTAGTGTAAAAACTACTAAGAGAACTCCTGTCTGGCACCTTCCCCGGTGGAGTTGTACATGGGGTGTGTTTGGAACATTTTGTCACCGGCCGACTCCAAAATTCAGCGGTTCCCCATCTCAGCCCAGAAAGCAGGTAAAACAACTTTTGTGGTGTCTTTCAGGTGCCTACCAAGGTAGTGTAAAAACTACCAGGAGAACTCGTTTCTGGCACCTTCCCCGGTGGAGTTGTGCATGGGGTGTGTTTGGAACATTTTGTCACCAGCCGACTCCAAAATTCAGCTGTTCCCCATCTCAGCCCAGAAAGCAGGTAGAACAACTTTTGTGGTGCCTTTCAAATGCCTACCAAGGTAGTGTAAAAACTATCAAGAGAACTCTTGTCTGGCACCTTCCCCGGTGGAGTTGTGCATGGGGTGTGTTTGGAACATTTTGTCACCGGCCGAGTCCAAAATTCAGCGGTTCCCCATCTCAGCCCAGAAAGCAGGTAGAACAACATTTGTGGTGCCTTTCAGGTGCCTACCAAGGTAGTGTAAAAACTTCCAACAGAATTCCTTCCTGGCACCTTCCCCGGTGGAGTTGTGCAGGGGGTGTGTTTGGAACATTTTGTCACCAGCCGAGTCCAAAATTCAGCGGATCCCCATCTCAGCCCAGAAAGCAGGTAGAACAACTTTTGTGGTGTCTTTCAGATGCCTACCGGAGCAAAGTAAAAACTACCAGGAGAACTCCTGTCTGGCACCTTCCCCGGTGGAGTTGTGCATGGGCTGTGTTTGGAACATTTTGTCACCAGCCGAGTCCAAAATTCAGCGGTTCCCCATCTCAGCCCAGAAAGCAGGTAGAACAACTTTTGTGGTGTCTTTCAGGTGCCTACCAAGGTAGTGTAAAAACTACCAGGAGAACTCCTTTCTGGCACCTTCCCCGGTGGAGTTGTGCATGGGGTGTGTTTGGAACATTTTGTCACCAGCCGAGTCCAAAATTCAGCGATTCCCCATCTCAGCCCAGAAAGCAGGTAAAATAACTTTTGTGGTGCCTTTCAGCTGCCTACCAAGGTAGTGTAAAAACTATCAAGAGAACTCCTGTCTGGCACCTTCCCCGGTGGAGTTGTGCAGGGGGTGTGTTTGGAACATTTTGTCACCAGCCGACTCCAAAATTCAGCTGTTCCCCATCTCAGCCCAGAAAGCAGGTAGAACAACTTTTGTGGTGTCTTTCAGATGCCTACCAAGGTAGTGTAAAAACTTCCAACAGAACTCTTGTCTGGCACCTTCCCCGGTGGAGTTGTGCATGGGGTGTGTTTGGAATATTTTGTCACCGGCCGAGTCCAAAATTCAGCGATTCCCCATCTCAGCCCAGAAAGCAGGTAGAACAACTTTCGTGGTGTCCTTTTGATGCCTACCGGAGCAATGTAAAAACTACCAACAGAACTCGTCCCTGGCACCTTCGCTAGTGGAGTTGTGCATGGGGTGTGTTTGGAACATTTTTTCACCAGCCGAGTCCAAAATTCAGCGGTTCCCCATCTCAGCCCAGAAAGCAGGTAGAACAACTTTTGTGGTGTCTTTCAGATGCCTACTGGAGCAATGTAAAAACTACCAGGAGAACTCCTGTCTGGCACCTTCCCCGGTGGAGTTGTGCATGGGGTGTGTTTGGAACATTTTGTCACCGGCCGAGTCCAAAATTCAGCGGTTCCCCATCTCAGCCCAGAAAGCAGGTAAAACAACTTTTGTGGTGTCTTTCAGGTGCCTACCAAAGTAGTGTAAAAACTACCAGGAGAACTCCTGTCTGGCACCTTCCCCGGTGGAGTTGTGCAGGGGGTGTGTTTGGAACATTTTGTCACCAGCCAAGTCCAAAATTCAGCGGTTCCCCATCTCAGCCCAGAAAGCAGGTAGAACAACTTTTGTGGTGCCTTTCAGATGCCTACCAAGGTAGTGTAAAAACTACTAAGAGAACTCCTGTCTGGCACCTTCCCCGGTGGAGTTGTGCAGGGGGTGTGTTTGGAACATTTTGTCACCGGCCGAGTCCAAAATTCAGCTGTTCCCCATCTCAGCCCAGAAAGCAGGTAGAACAACTTTTGTGGTGTCTTTCAGATGCCTACCGGAGCAAAGTAAAAACTACCAGGAGAACTCCTGTCTGGCACCTTCCCCGGTGGAGTTGTACATGGGGTGTGTTTGGAACATTTTGTCACCAGCCGAGTCCAAAATTCAGCGGTTCCCCATC
Organism: Falco biarmicus; assembly: GCF_023638135.1. NCBI lineage: Eukaryota > Metazoa > Chordata > Aves > Falconiformes > Falconidae > Falco > Falco biarmicus. The sequence goes on along the minus strand of NW_026611689.1, from coordinate 230,555 downwards.
TCAGCCCAGAAAGCAGGTAGAACAACTTTTGTGGTGTCTTTCAGGTGCCTACCGGAGCAATGTAAAAACTTCCAACAGAACTCCTGTCTGGCACCTTCCCCGGTGGAGTTGTACATGGGGTGTGTTTGGAACATTTTGTCACCGGCCGACTCCAAAATTCAGCGGTTCCCCATCTCAGCCCAGAAAGCAGGTAGAACAACTCTTGTGGTGTCTTTCAGGTGCCTACCAAGGTAGTGTAAAAACTACCAGGAGAACTCCTTTCTGGCACCTTCCCCGGTGGAATTGTGCATGGGGTGTTTTTGGAACATTTTGTCACCGGCCGACTCCAAAATTCAGCGATTCCCCATCTCAGCCCAGAAAGCAGGTAGAACAACTTTTGTGGTGCCTTTCAGCTGCCTACCAAGGTAGTGTAAAAACTATCAAGAGAACTCCTGTCTGGCACCTTCCCCGGTGGAGTTGTGCAGGGGGTGTGTTTGGAACATTTTGTCACCGGCCGAGTCCAAAATTCAGCGATTCCCCATCTCAGCCCAGAAAGCAGGTAGAACAACTTTCGTGGTGTCCTTTTGATGCCTACCGGAGCAATGTAAAAACTACCAACAGAACTCGTCCCTGGCACCTTCGCTAGTGGAGTTGTGCATGGGGTGTGTTTGGAACATTTTGTCTCCGGCCGAGTCCAAAATTCAGCGGTTCCCCATCTCAGCCCAGAAAGCAGGTAGAACAACTTTTGTGGTGTCTTTTTGATGCCTACCGGAGCAATGTAAAAACTACCAGGAGAACTCCTGTCTGGCACCTTCCCCGGTGGAGTTGTGCATGGGGTGTTTTTGGAACATTTTGTCACCGGCCGAGTCCAAAATTCAGCGGTTCCCCATCTCAGCCCAGAAAGCAGGTAAAACAACTTTTGTGGTGTCTTTCAGGTGCCTACCAAGGTAGTGTAAAAACTTCCAACAGAACTCTTGTCTGGCACCTTCCCCGGTGGAGTTGTGCAGGGGGTGTGTTTGGAACATTTTGTCACCAGCCAAGTCCAAAATTCAGCGATTCCCCATCTCAGCCCAGAAAGCAGGTAGAACAACTTTTGTGGTGTCTTTCAGATGCCTACCGGAGCAAAGTAAAAACTACCAGGAGAACTCCTGTCTGGCACCTTCCCCGGTGGAGTTGTGCATGGGGTGTGTTTGGAACATTTTGTCACCAGCCGAGTCCAAAATTCAGCGGTTCCCCATCTCAGCCCAGAAAGCAGGTAGAACAACTTTTGTGGTGTCTTTCAGGTGCCTACCGGAGCAATGTAAAAACTTCCAACAGAACTCCTGTCTGGCACCTTCCCCGGTGGAGTTGTACATGGGGTGTGTTTGGAACATTTTGTCACCGGCCGACTCCAAAATTCAGCGGTTCCCCATCTCAGCCCAGAAAGCAGGTAAAACAACTTTTGTGGTGTCTTTCAGGTGCCTACCAAGGTAGTGTAAAAACTACCAGGAGAACTCGTTTCTGGCACCTTCCCCGGTGGAGTTGTGCATGGGGTGTGTTTGGAACATTTTGTCACCAGCCGACTCCAAAATTCAGCTGTTCCCCATCTCAGCCCAGAAAGCAGGTAGAACAACTTTTGTGGTGCCTTTCAAATGCCTACCAAGGTAGTGTAAAAACTATCAAGAGAACTCTTGTCTGGCACCTTCCCCGGTGGAGTTGTGCATGGGGTGTGTTTGGAACATTTTGTCACCGGCCGAGTCCAAAATTCAGCGGTTCCCCATCTCAGCCCAGAAAGCAGGTAGAACAACATTTGTGGTGCCTTTCAGGTGCCTACCAAGGTAGTGTAAAAACTTCCAACAGAATTCCTTCCTGGCACCTTCCCCGGTGGAGTTGTGCAGGGGGTGTGTTTGGAACATTTTGTCACCAGCCGAGTCCAAAATTCAGCGGATCCCCATCTCAGCCCAGAAAGCAGGTAGAACAACTTTTGTGGTGTCTTTCAGATGCCTACCGGAGCAATGTAAAAACTACCAACAGAATTCCTTCCTGGCACCTTCGCTAGTGGAGTTGTGCATGGCGTGTATTTATTAAAATTTTGTCACCACCCGAGTCCAAAATTCAGCGGTTCCCCATCTCAGCCCAGAAAGCAGGTAGAACAACTTTTGTGGTGTCTTTCAGATGCCTACCGGAGCAATGTAAAAACTACCAGGAGAACTTCTGTCTGGCACCTTCCCCGGTGGAGTTGTGCATGGGGTGTGTTTGGAACATTTTGTCACCGGCCGAGTCCAAAATTCAGCGGTTCCCCATCTCAGCCCAGAAAGCAGGTAGAACAACTTTTGTGGTGTCTTTCAGATGCCTACCGGAGCAATGTAAAAATACCAACAGAATTCGTTCCTGGCACCTTCGCTAGTGGAGTTGTGCATGGGGTGTATTTATTAAAATTTTGTCACCAGCTGAGTCCAAAATTCAGCTGTTCCCCATCTCAGCCCAGAAAGCAGGTAGAACAACTTTTGTGGTGCCTTTCAAATGCCTACCAAGGTAGTGTAAAAACTATCAAGAGAACTCTTGTCTGGCACCTTCCCCGGTGGAGTTGTGCATGGGGTGTGTTTGGAACATTTTGTCACCGGCCGAGTCCAAAATTCAGCGGTTCCCCATCTCAGCCCAGAAAGCAGGTAGAACAACATTTGTGGTGCCTTTCAGGTGCCTACCAAGGTAGTGTAAAAACTTCCAACAGAATTCCTTCCTGGCACCTTCCCCGGTGGAGTTGTGCAGGGGGTGTGTTTGGAACATTTTGTCACCAGCCGAGTCCAAAATTCAGCGGATCCCCATCTCAGCCCAGAAAGCAGGTAGAACAACTTTTGTGGTGTCTTTCAGATGCCTACCGGAGCAATGTAAAAACTACCAACAGAATTCCTTCCTGGCACCTTCGCTAGTGGAGTTGTGCATGGCGTGTATTTATTAAAATTTTGTCACCACCCGAGTCCAAAATTCAGCGGTTCCCCATCTCAGCCCAGAAAGCAGGTAGAACAACTTTTGTGGTGTCTTTCAGATGCCTACCGGAGCAATGTAAAAACTACCAGGAGAACTTCTGTCTGGCACCTTCCCCGGTGGAGTTGTGCATGGGGTGTGTTTGGAACATTTTGTCACCGGCCGAGTCCAAAATTCAGCGGTTCCCCATCTCAGCCCAGAAAGCAGGTAGAACAACTTTTGTGGTGTCTTTCAGATGCCTACCGGAGCAATGTAAAAACTACCAGGAGAACTCGTTTCTGGCACCTTCCCCGGTGGAGTTGTGCAGGGGGTGTGTTTGGAACATTTTGTCACCAGCCGAGTCCAAAATTCAGCGGTTCCCCATCTCAGCCCAGAAAGCAGGTAGAACAACTTTTGTGGTGCCTTTCAGCTGCCTACCAAGGTAGTGTAAAAACTTCCAACAGAACTCTTGTCTGGCACATTCCCCGGTGGAGTTGTGCAGGGGGTGTATTTATTAAAATTTTGTCACCAGCCGAGTCCAAAATTCAGCTGCTCCCCATCTCAGCCCAGAAAGCAGGAAGAACAACTTTTGTGGTGCCTTTCAAATGCCTACCAAGGTAGTGTAAAAACTAGCAAGAGAACTCTTGTCTGGCACCTTCCCCGGTGGAGTTGTGCAGGGGGTGTGTTTGGAATATTTTGTCACCAGCCCAGTCCAAAATTCAGCTGTTCCCCATCTCAGCCCAGAAAGCAGGTAGAACAACTTTTGTGGTGTCTTTCAGGTGCCTACCAAGGTAGTGTAAAAACTATCAAGAGAACTCTTGTCTGGCACCTTCCCCGGTGGAGTTGTGCAGGGGGTGTGTTTGGAACATTTTGTCACCAGCCGACTCTAAAATTCAGCGGTTCCCCATCTCAGCCCAGAAAGCAGGTAGAACAACTTTTGTAGTGTCTTTTTGATGCCTACCGGAGCAATGTAAAAACTACCAACAGAACTCGTCCCTGGCACCTTCGCTAGTGGAGTTGTGCATGGGGTGTATTTATTAAAATTTTGTCACCAGCCGAGTCCAAAATTCAGCTGTTCCCCATCTCAGCCCAGAAAGCAGGTAGAAGAACTTTTGTGGTGCCTTTCAGATGCCTAGCAAGGTAGTGAAAAAACTACCAGGAAAACTCCTTTCTGGCACCTTCCCCGGTGGAGTTGTGCAGGGGGTGTGTTTGGAACATTTTGTCACCAGCCGACTCCAAAATTCAGCTGTTCCCCATCTCAGCCCAGAAAGCAGGTAGAACAACTTTTGTGGTGTCTTTCAGATGCCTACCAAGGTAGTGTAAAAACTACCAACAGAACTCCTGTCTGGCACCTTCCCCGGTGGAGTTGTGCATGGGGTGTGTTTGGAACATTTTGTCACCGGCCGAGTCCAAAATTCAGCGGTTCCCCATCTCAGCCCAGAAAGCAGGTAGAACAACTTTTGTGGTGTCTTTCAGATGCCTACCGGAGCAATGTAAAAACTACCAGGAGAACTCCTGTCTGGCACCTTCCCCGGTGGAGTTGTGCATGGGCTGTGTTTGGAACATTTTGCCACCGGCCGAGTCCAAAATTCAGCGGTTCCCCATCTCAGCCCAGAAAGCAGGAAGAACAACTTTTGTGGTGCCTTTCAGGTGCCTACCGGAGCAATGTAAAAACTGCCAACAGAATTCGTTCTTGGCACCTTCGCTAGTGGAGTTGTGCATGGGGTGTATTTATTAAAATTTTGTCACCAGCCGAGTCCAAAATTCAGCGGTTCCCCATCTCAGCCCAGAAAGCAGGCAGAACAACTTTTGTGGTGTCTTTCAGGTGCCTACCAATGTAGTGTAAAAACTACTAAGAGAACTCCTGTCTGGCACCTTCCCCGGTGGAGTTGTGCATGGGATGTGTTTGGAACATTTTGTCACCAGCCGACTCCAAAATTCAGCGGTTCCCCATCTCAGCCCAGAAAGCAGGTAGAACAACTTTTGTGGTGTCTTTCAGATGCCTACCAAGGTAGTGTAAAAACTATTAAGAGAACTCCTGTCTGGCACCTTCCCCGGTGGAGTTGTGCATGGGGTGTGTTTGGAACATTTTGTCACCGGCCGAGTCCAAAATTCAGCGGTTCCCCATCTCAGCCCAGAAAGCAGGTAAAACAACTTTTGTGGTGTCTTTCAGGTGCCTACCGGAGCAATGTAAAAACTTCCAACAGAACTCCTTTCTGGCACATTCCCTGGTGGAGTTGTGCAGGGGGTGTGTTTGGAACATTTCGTCACCAGCCAAGTCCAAAATTCAGCGGTTCCCCATCTCAGCCCAGAAAGCAGGTAGAACAACTTTTGTGGTGTCTTTCAGATGCCTACCAAGGTAGTGTAAAAACTACCAGGAGAACTCTTGTCTGGCACCTTCCCCGGTGGAGTTGTGCATGGGGTGTGTTTGGAATATTTTGTCACCGGCCGACTCCAAAATTCAGCGATTCCCCATCTCAGCCCAGAAAGCAGGTAGAACAACGTTCGTGGTGTCCTTTTGATGCCTACCGGAGCAATGTAAAAACTACCAACAGAACTCGTCCCTGTCACCTTCGCTAGTGGAGTTGTGCATGGGGTGTGTTTGGAACATTTTTTCACCAGCCGAGTCCAAAATTCAGCGGTTCCCCATCTCAGCCCAGAAAGCAGGTAGAACAACTTTTGTGGTGTCTTTCAGATGCCTAGCAAGGTAGTGTAAAAACTACCAGGAGAACTCCTGTCTGGCACCTTCCCCGGTGGAGTTGTGCATGGGGTGTGTTTGGAACATTTTGTCACCGGCCGAGTCCAAAATTCAGCGGTTCCCCATCTCATCCCAGAAAGTAGGAAGAACAACTTTTGTAGTGTCTTTTTGATGCCTACCGGAGCAATGTAAAAACTACCAACAGAATTCCTTCCTGGCACCTTCGCTAGTGGAGTTGTGCATGGGGTGTATTTATTAAAATTTTGTCACCAGCCGACTCCAAAATTTAGATGTTCCCCATCTCAGCCCAGAAAGCAGGTAGAACAACTTTTGTGGTGCCTTTCAAATGCCTACCAAGGTAGTGTAAAAACTATCAAGAGAACTCTTGTCTGGCACCTTCCCCGGTGGAGTTGTGCATGGGGTGTGTTTGGAACATTTTGTCACCGGCCGACTCCAAAATTCAGCGGTTCCCCATCTCAGCCCAGAAAGCAGGTAGAACAACTTTTGTGGTGCCTTTCAAATGCCTACCAAGGTAGTGTAAAAACTTCCAACAGAATTCCTTCCTGGCACCTTCCCCGGTGGAGTTGTGCAGGGGGTGTGTTTGGAACATTTTGTCACCAGCCGAGTCCAAAATTCAGCGGATCCCCATCTCAGCCCAGAAAGCAGGTAGAACAACTTTTGTGGTGTCTTTCAGATGCCTACCGGAGCAATGTAAAAACTACCAGGAGAACTCCTCTCTGGCACCTTCGCTAGTGGAGTTGTGCATGGCGTGTATTTATTAAAATTTTGTCACCACCCGAGTCCAAAATTCAGCGGTTCCCCATCTCAGCCCAGAAAGCAGGTAGAACAACTTTTGTGGTGTCTTTCAGATGCCTACCGGAGCAATGTAAAAACTACCAGGAGAACTTCTGTCTGGCACCTTGCCCGGTGGAGTTGTGCATGGGGTGTGTTTGGAACATTTTGTCACCGGCCGAGTCCAAAATTCAGCGGTTCCCCATCTCAGCCCAGAAAGCAGGTAGAACAACTTTTGTGGTGTCTTTCAGATGCCTACCGGAGCAATGTAAAAACTACCAACAGAACTCCTGTCTGGCACCTTCCCCGGTGGAGTTGTGCAGGGGGTGTGTTTGGAACATTTTGTCACCAGCCGAGTCCAAAATTCAGCGGTTCCCCATCTCAGCCCAGAAAGCAGGTAGAACAACTTTTGTGGTGTCTTTCAGGTGCCTACCAAGGTAGTGTAAAAACTAGCAAGAGAACTCTTGTCTGGCACATTCCCCGGTGGAGTTGTGCAGGGGGTGTATTTATTAAAATTTTGTCACCAGCCGAGTCCAAAATTCAGCTGCTCCCCATCTCAGCCCAGAAAGCAGGAAGAACAACTTTTGTGGTGCCTTTCAAATGCCTACCAAGGTAGTGTAAAAACTAGCAAGAGAACTCTTGTCTGGCACCTTCCCCGGTGGAGTTGTGCAGGGGGTGTGTTTGGAATATTTTGTCACCAGCCCAGTCCAAAATTCAGCTGTTCCCCATCTCAGCCCAGAAAGCAGGTAGAACAACTTTTGTGGTGTCTTTCAGGTGCCTACCAAGGTAGTGTAAAAACTATCAAGAGAACTCTTGTCTGGCACCTTCCCCGGTGGAGTTGTGCAGGGGGTGTGTTTGGAACATTTTGTCACCAGCCGAGTCCAAAATTCAGCTGTTCCCCATCTCAGCCCAGAAAGCAGGTAGAACAACTTTTGTGGTGTCTTTCAGATGCCTACCGGAGCAATGTAAAAACTACCAGGAGAACTCCTGTCTGGCACCTTCCCCGGTGGAGTTGTGCATGGGGTGTGTTTGGAACATTTTGTCACCGGCCGAGTCCAAAATTCAGCGGTTCCCCATCTCAGCCCAGAAAGCAGGTAGAACAACTTTTGTAGTGTCTTTTTGATGCCTACCGGAGCAATGTAAAAACTACCAACAGAACTCGTCCCTGGCACCTTCGCTAGTGGAGTTGTGCATGGGGTGTATTTATTAAAATTTTGTCACCAGCCGAGTCCAAAATTCAGCTGTTCCCCATCTCAGCCCAGAAAGAAGGTAGAACAACTTTTGTGGTGCCTTTCAGATGCCTAGCAAGGTAGTGTAAAAACTACCAGGAAAACTCCTTTCTGGCACCTTCCCCGGTGGAGTTGTGCATGGGGTGTGTTTGGAACATTTTGTCACCAGCCGACTCCAAAATTCAGCTGTTCCCCATCTCAGCCCAGAAAGCAGGTAGAACAACTTTTGTGGTGTCTTTCAGATGCCTACCAAGGTAGTGTAAAAACTATTAAGAGAACTCCTGTCTGGCACCTTCCCCGGTGGAGTTGTGCATGGGGTGTGTTTGGAACATTTTGTCACCGGCCGAGTCCAAAATTCAGCGGTTCCCCATCTCAGCCCAGAAAGCAGGTAGAACAACTTTTGTGGTGTCTTTCAGATGCCTACCGGAGCAATGTAAAAACTACCAGGAGAACTCCTGTCTGGCACCTTCCCCGGTGGAGTTGTGCATGGGCTGTGTTTGGAACATTTTGCCACCGGCCGAGTCCAAAATTCAGCGGTTCCCCATCTCAGCCCAGAAAGCAGGAAGAACAACTTTTGTGGTGCCTTTCAGGTGCCTACCGGAGCAATGTAAAAACTACCAACAGAATTCGTTCTTGGCACCTTCGCTAGTGGAGTTGTGCATGGGGTGTATTTATTAAAATTTTGTCACCAGCCGAGTCCAAAATTCAGCTGTTCCCCATCTCAGCCCAGAAAGCAGGCAGAACAACTTTTGTGGTGTCTTTCAGGTGCCTACCAATGTAGTGTAAAAACTACTAAGAGAACTCCTGTCTGGCACCTTCCCCGGTGGAGTTGTGCATGGGGTGTGTTTGGAACATTTTGTCACCGGCCGACTCCAAAATTCAGCGGTTCCCCATCTCAGCCCAGAAAGCAGGTAGAACAACTTTTGTGGTGCCTTTCAAATGCCTACCAAGGTAGTGTAAAAACTTCCAACAGAATTCCTTCCTGGCACCTTCCCCGGTGGAGTTGTGCAGGGGGTGTGTTTGGAACATTTTGTCACCAGCCGAGTCCAAAATTCAGCGGATCCCCATCTCAGCCCAGAAAGCAGGTAGAACAACTTTTGTGGTGTCTTTCAGATGCCTACCGGAGCAATGTAAAAACTACCAGGAGAACTCCTCTCTGGCACCTTCCCCGGTGGAGTTGTGCATGGCGTGTATTTATTAAAATTTTGTCACCACCCGAGTCCAAAATTCAGCGGTTCCCCATCTCAGCCCAGAAAGCAGGTAGAACAACTTTTGTGGTGTCTTTCAGATGCCTACCGGAGCAATGTAAAAACTACCAGGAGAACTTCTGTCTGGCACCTTGCCCGGTGGAGTTGTGCATGGGGTGTGTTTGGAACATTTTGTCACCGGCCGAGTCCAAAATTCAGCGGTTCCCCATCTCAGCCCAGAAAGCAGGTAGAACAACTTTTGTGGTGTCTTTCAGATGCCTACCGGAGCAATGTAAAAACTACCAACAGAACTCCTGTCTGGCACCTTCCCCGGTAAAGTTGTGCATGGGGTGTGTTTGGAACATTTTGTCACCAGCCGAGTCCAAAATTCAGCGGTTCCCCATCTCAGCCCAGAAAGCAGGTAGAACAACTTTTGTGGTGTCTTTCAGGTGCCTACCAAGGTAGTGTAAAAACTAGCAAGAGAACTCTTGTCTGGCACATTCCCCGGTGGAGTTGTGCAGGGGGTGTATTTATTAAAATTTTGTCACCAGCCGAGTCCAAAATTCAGCTGCTCCCCATCTCAGCCCAGAAAGCAGGAAGAACAACTTTTGTGGTGCCTTTCAAATGCCTACCAAGGTAGTGTAAAAACTAGCAAGAGAACTCTTGTCTGGCACCTTCCCCGGTGGAGTTGTGCAGGGGGTGTGTTTGGAATATTTTGTCACCAGCCCAGTCCAAAATTCAGCTGTTCCCCATCTCAGCCCAGAAAGCAGGTAGAACAACTTTTGTGGTGTCTTTCAGGTGCCTACCAAGGTAGTGTAAAAACTATCAAGAGAACTCTTGTCTGGCACCTTCCCCGGTGGAGTTGTGCAGGGGGTGTGTTTGGAACATTTTGTCACCAGCCGAGTCCAAAATTCAGCTGTTCCCCATCTCAGCCCAGAAAGCAGGTAGAACAACTTTTGTGGTGTCTTTCAGATGCCTACCGGAGCAATGTAAAAACTACCAGGAGAACTCCTGTCTGGCACCTTCCCCGGTGGAGTTGTGCATGGGGTGTGTTTGGAACATTTTGTCACCGGCCGAGTCCAAAATTCAGCGGTTCCCCATCTCAGCCCAGAAAGCAGGTAGAACAACTTTTGTAGTGTCTTTTTGATGCCTACCGGAGCAATGTAAAAACTACCAACAGAACTCGTCCCTGGCACCTTCGCTAGTGGAGTTGTGCATGGGGTGTATTTATTAAAATTTTGTCACCAGCCGAGTCCAAAATTCAGCTGTTCCCCATCTCAGCCCAGAAAGAAGGTAGAACAACTTTTGTGGTGCCTTTCAGATGCCTAGCAAGGTAGTGTAAAAACTATCAAGAGAACTCCTTTCTGGCACCTTCCCCGGTGGAGTTGTGCATGGGGTGTGTTTGGAACATTTTGTCACCAGCCGAGTCCAAAATTCAGCGGTTCCCCATCTCAGCCCAGAAAGCAGGTAGAACAACTTTTGTGGTGTCTTTCAGATGCCTACCAAGGTAGTGTAAAAACTATTAAGAGAACTCCTGTCTGGCACCTTCCCCGGTGGAGTTGTGCATGGGGTGTGTTTGGAACATTTTGTCACCGGCCGAGTCCAAAATTCAGCGGTTCCCCATCTCAGCCCAGAAAGCAGGTAGAACAACTTTTGTGGTGTCTTTCAGATGCCTACCGGAGCAATGTAAAAACTACCAGGAGAACTCCTGTCTGGCACCTTCCCCGGTGGAGTTGTGCATGGGCTGTGTTTGGAACATTTTGCCACCGGCCGAGTCCAAAATTCAGCGGTTCCCCATCTCAGCCCAGAAAGCAGGAAGAACAACTTTTGTGGTGCCTTTCAGGTGCCTACCGGAGCAATGTAAAAACTACCAACAGAATTCGTTCTTGGCACCTTCGCTAGTGGAGTTGTGCATGGGGTGTATTTATTAAAATTTTGTCACCAGCCGAGTCCAAAATTCAGCTGTTCCCCATCTCAGCCCAGAAAGCAGGCAGAACAACTTTTGTGGTGTCTTTCAGGTGCCTACCAATGTAGTGTAAAAACTACTAAGAGAACTCCTGTCTGGCACCTTCCCCGGTGGAATTGTGCATGGGGTGTGTTTGGAACATTTTGTCACCGGCCGAGTCCAAAATTCAGCGGTTCCCCATCTCAGCCCAGAAAGCAGGTAGAACAACTTTTGTAGTGTCTTTTTGATGCCTACCGGAGCAATGTAAAAACTACCAACAGAACTCGTCCCTGGCACCTTCGCTAGTGGAGTTGTGCATGGGGTGTATTTATTAAAATTTTGTCACCAGCCGAGTCCAAAATTCAGCTGTTCCCCATCTCAGCCCAGAAAGAAGGTAGAAGAACTTTTGTGGTGCCTTTCAGATGCCTAGCAAGGTAGTGTAAAAACTACCAGGAAAACTCCTTTCTGGCACCTTCCCCGGTGGAGTTGTGCATGGGGTGTGTTTGGAACATTTTGTCACCAGCCGACTCCAAAATTCAGCTGTTCCCCATCTCAGCCCAGAAAGCAGGTAGAACAACTTTTGTGGTGTCTTTCAGATGCCTACCAAGGTAGTGTAAAAACTATTAAGAGAACTCCTGTCTGGCACCTTCCCCGGTGGAGTTGTGCATGGGGTGTGTTTGGAACATTTTGTCACCGGCCGAGTCCAAAATTCAGCGGTTCCCCATCTCAGCCCAGAAAGCAGGTAGAACAACTTTTGTGGTGTCTTTCAGATGCCTACCGGAGCAATGTAAAAACTACCAGGAGAACTCCTGTCTGGCACCTTCCCCGGTGGAGTTGTGCATGGGCTGTGTTTGGAACATTTTGCCACCGGCCGAGTCCAAAATTCAGCGGTTCCCCATCTCAGCCCAGAAAGCAGGAAGAACAACTTTTGTGGTGCCTTTCAGGTGCCTACCGGAGCAATGTAAAAACTACCAACAGAATTCGTTCTTGGCACCTTCGCTAGTGGAGTTGTGCATGGGGTGTATTTATTAAAATTTTGTCACCAGCCGAGTCCAAAATTCAGCTGTTCCCCATCTCAGCCCAGAAAGCAGGCAGAACAACTTTTGTGGTGTCTTTCAGGTGCCTACCAATGTAGTGTAAAAACTACTAAGAGAACTCCTGTCTGGCACCTTCCCCGGTGGAGTTGTGCATGGGATGTGTTTGGAACATTTTGTCACCAGCCGACTCCAAAATTCAGCGGTTCCCCATCTCAGCCCAGAAAGCAGGTAGAACAACTTTTGTGGTGTCTTTCAGATGCCTACCAAGGTAGTGTAAAAACTATTAAGAGAACTCCTGTCTGGCACCTTCCCCGGTGGAGTTGTGCAGGGGGTGTGTTTGGAACATTTCGTCACCAGCCAAGTCCAAAATTCAGCGGTTCCCCATCTCAGCCCAGAAAGCAGGTAGAACAACTTTTGTGGTGTCTTTCAGATGCCTACCAATGTAGTGTAAAAACTACCAGGAGAACTCCTGTCTGGCACCTTCCCCGGTGGAGTTGTGCATGGGGTGTGTTTGGAACATTTTGTCACCAGCCGAGTCCAAAATTCAGCGGTTCCCCATCTCAGCCCAGAAAGCAGGTAGAACAACTTTTGTGGTGTCTTTGAGGTGCCTAGCAAGGTAGTGTAAAAATTACGAGGAGAACTCCTTTCTGGCACCTTCCCCGGTGGAGTTGTGCATGGGGTGTGTTTGGAACATTTTGTCACCAGCCGACTCCAAAATTCAGCAGTTCCCCATCTCAGCCCAGAATCCAGGTAAAACAACTTTTGTGGTGTCTTTCAGGTGCCTACCAAGGTAGTGTAAAAACTGCCAACAGAACTCTTGTCTGGCACCTTCCCCGGTGGAGTTGTGCAGGGGGTGTGTTTGGAACATTTTGTCACCAGCCGACTCCAAAATTCAGCTGTTCCCCATCTCAGCCCAGAAAGCAGGTAGAACAACTTTTGTGGTGTCTTTCAGGTGCCTACCAAGGTAGTGTAAAAACTACTAAGAGAACTCCTGTCTGGCACCTTCCCCGGTGGAGTTGTGCATGGGGTGTGTTTGGAACATTTTGTCACCAGCCGAGTCCAAAATTCAGCGGTTCCCCATCTCAGCCCAGAAAGCAGGTAGAACAACTTTTGTGGTGTCTTTTTGATGCCTACCGGAGCAATGTAAAAACTACCAACAGAATTCGTTCTTGGCACCTTCGCTAGTGGAGTTGTGCATGGGGTGTATTTATTAAAATTTTGTCACCAGCCGAGTCCAAAATTCAGCTGTTCCCCATCTCAGCCCAGAAAGCAGGCAGAACAACTTTTGTGGTGTCTTTCAGATGCCTACCAAGGTAGTGTAAAAACTATTAAGAGAACTCCTGTCTGGCACCTTCCCCGGTGGAGTTGTGCATGGGGTGTGTTTGGAACATTTTGTCACCGGCCGAGTCCAAAATTCAGCGGTTCCCCATCTCAGCCCAGAAAGCAGGTAGAACAACTTTTGTGGTGTCTTTCAGATGCCTACCGGAGCAATGTAAAAACTACCAGGGGAACTCCTGTCTGGCACCTTCCCCGGTGGAGTTGTGCATGGGCTGTGTTTGGAACATTTTGCCACCGGCCGAGTCCAAAATTCAGCGGTTCCCCATCTCAGCCCAGAAAGCAGGAAGAACAACTTTTGTGGTGCCTTTCAGGTGCCTACCGGAGCAATGTAAAAACTACCAACAGAATTCGTTCTTGGCACCTTCGCTAGTGGAGTTGTGCATGGGGTGTATTTATTAAAATTTTGTCACCAGCCGAGTCCAAAATTCAGCTGTTCCCCATCTCAGCCCAGAAAGCAGGCAGAACAACTTTTGTGGTGTCTTTCAGGTGCCTACCAATGTAGTGTAAAAACTACTAAGAGAACTCCTGTCTGGCACCTTCCCCGGTGGAGTTGTGCATGGGATGTGTTTGGAACATTTTGTCACCAGCCGACTCCAAAATTCAGCGGTTCCCCATCTCAGCCCAGAAAGCAGGTAGAACAACTTTTGTGGTGTCTTTCAGATGCCTACCAAGGTAGTGTAAAAACTATTAAGAGAACTCCTGTCTGGCACCTTCCCCGGTGGAGTTGTGCAGGGGGTGTGTTTGGAACATTTCGTCACCAGCCAAGTCCAAAATTCAGCGGTTCCCCATCTCAGCCCAGAAAGCAGGTAGAACAACTTTTGTGGTGTCTTTCAGATGCCTACCAATGTAGTGTAAAAACTACCAGGAGAACTCCTGTCTGGCACCTTCCCCGGTGGAGTTGTGCATGGGGTGTGTTTGGAACATTTTGTCACCAGCCGAGTCCAAAATTCAGCGGTTCCCCATCTCAGCCCAGAAAGCAGGTAGAACAACTTTTGTGGTGTCTTTGAGGTGCCTAGCAAGGTAGTGTAAAAATTACGAGGAGAACTCCTTTCTGGCACCTTCCCCGGTGGAGTTGTGCATGGGGTGTGTTTGGAACATTTTGTCACCAGCCGACTCCAAAATTCAGCAGTTCCCCATCTCAGCCCAGAATCCAGGTAAAACAACTTTTGTGGTGTCTTTCAGGTGCCTACCAAGGTAGTGTAAAAACTGCCAACAGAACTCTTGTCTGGCACCTTCCCCGGTGGAGTTGTGCAGGGGGTGTGTTTGGAACATTTTGTCACCAGCCGACTCCAAAATTCAGCTGTTCCCCATCTCAGCCCAGAAAGCAGGTAGAACAACTTTTGTGGTGTCTTTCAGGTGCCTACCAAGGTAGTGTAAAAACTACTAAGAGAACTCCTGTCTGGCACCTTCCCCGGTGGAGTTGTGCATGGGGTGTGTTTGGAACATTTTGTCACCAGCCGAGTCCAAAATTCAGCGGTTCCCCATCTCAGCCCAGAAAGCAGGTAGAACAACTTTTGTGGTGTCTTTTTGATGCCTACCGGAGCAATGTAAAAACTACCAACAGAATTCCTTCCTGGCACCTTCGCTAGTGGAGTTGTGCATGGGGTGTATTTATTAAAATTTTGTCACCAGCCGAGTCCAAAATTCAGCTGTTCCCCATCTCAGCCCAGAAAGCAGGTAGAACAACTTTTGTGGTGCCTTTCAGCTGCCTACCATGGTAGTGTAAAAACTACTAAGAGAACTCCTGTCTGGCACCTTCCCCGGTGGAGTTGTGCATGGGGTGTGTTTGGAACATTTTGTCACCAGCCGACTCCAAAATTCAGCGGTTCCCCATCTCAGCCCAGAAAGCAGGTAGAACAACTTTTGTGGTGTCTTTCAGATGCCTACCAATGTAGTGTAAAAACTACCAGGAGAACTCCTGTCTGGCACCTTCCCCGGTGGAGTTGTGCATGGGGTGTGTTTGGAACATTTTGTCACCAGCCGACTCCAAAATTCAGCGGTTCCCCATCTCAGCCCAGAAAGCAGGTAGAACAACTTTTGTGGTGCCTTTCAGCTGCCTACCATGGTAGTATAAAAACCACTAAGAGAACTCCTGTCTGGCACCTTCCCCGGTGGAGTTGTGCATGGGGTGTGTTTGGAACATTTTGTCACCGGCCGAGTCCAAAATTCAGCGGTTCCCCATCTCAGCCCAGAAAGCAGGTAGAACAACTTTTGTGGTGTCTTTCAGATGCCTACCGGAGCAATGTAAAAACTACCAGGAGAACTCCTGTCTGGCACCTTCCCCGGTGGAGTTGTGCATGGGGTGTGTTTGGAACATTTTGTCACCAGCCGAGTCCAAAATTCAGCTGTTCCCCATCTCAGCCCAGAAAGCAGGTAGAACAACGTTCGTGGTGTCCTTTTGATGCCTACCGGAGCAATGTAAAAACTACCAACAGAACTCGTCCCTGGCACCTTCGCTAGTGGAGTTGTGCATGGGGTGTGTTTGGAACATTTTGTCACCAGCCGAGTCCAAAATTCAGCGGTTCCCCATCTCAGCCCAGAAAGCAGGTAGAACAACTTTTGTGGTGTCTTTCAGATGCCTACCGGAGCAATGTAAAAACTACCAGGGGAACTCCTGTCTGGCACCTTCCCCGGTGGAGTTGTGCATGGGCTGTGTTTGGAACATTTTGCCACCGGCCGAGTCCAAAATTCAGCGGTTCCCCATCTCAGCCCAGAAAGCAGGAAGAACAACTTTTGTGGTGCCTTTCAGGTGCCTACCGGAGCAATGTAAAAACTACCAACAGAATTCGTTCTTGGCACCTTCGCTAGTGGAGTTGTGCATGGGGTGTATTTATTAAAATTTTGTCACCAGCCGAGTCCAAAATTCAGCTGTTCCCCATCTCAGCCCAGAAAGCAGGCAGAACAACTTTTGTGGTGTCTTTCAGGTGCCTACCAATGTAGTGTAAAAACTACTAAGAGAACTCCTGTCTGGCACCTTCCCCGGTGGAGTTGTGCATGGGATGTGTTTGGAACATTTTGTCACCAGCCGACTCCAAAATTCAGCGGTTCCCCATCTCAGCCCAGAAAGCAGGTAGAACAACTTTTGTGGTGTCTTTCAGATGCCTACCAAGGTAGTGTAAAAACTATTAAGAGAACTCCTGTCTGGCACCTTCCCCGGTGGAGTTGTGCAGGGGGTGTGTTTGGAACATTTCGTCACCAGCCGAGTCCAAAATTCAGCGGTTCCCCATCTCAGCCCAGAAAGCAGGTAGAACAACTTTTGTGGTGTCTTTCAGATGCCTACCAATGTAGTGTAAAAACTACCAGGAGAACTCCTGTCTGGCACCTTCCCCGGTGGAGTTGTGCATGGGGTGTGTTTGGAACATTTTGTCACCAGCCGAGTCCAAAATTCAGCGGTTCCCCATCTCAGCCCAGAAAGCAGGTAGAACAACTTTTGTGGTGTCTTTGAGGTGCCTAGCAAGGTAGTGTAAAAATTACGAGGAGAACTCCTTTCTGGCACCTTCCCCGGTGGAGTTGTGCATGGGGTGTGTTTGGAACATTTTGTCACCAGCCGACTCCAAAATTCAGCAGTTCCCCATCTCAGCCCAGAATCCAGGTAAAACAACTTTTGTGGTGTCTTTCAGGTGCCTACCAAGGTAGTGTAAAAACTGCCAACAGAACTCTTGTCTGGCACCTTCCCCGGTGGAGTTGTGCAGGGGGTGTGTTTGGAACATTTTGTCACCAGCCGACTCCAAAATTCAGCTGTTCCCCATCTCAGCCCAGAAAGCAGGTAGAACAACTTTTGTGGTGTCTTTCAGGTGCCTACCAAGGTAGTGTAAAAACTACTAAGAGAACTCCTGTCTGGCACCTTCCCCGGTGGAGTTGTGCATGGGGTGTGTTTGGAACATTTTGTCACCAGCCGAGTCCAAAATTCAGCGGTTCCCCATCTCAGCCCAGAAAGCAGGTAGAACAACTTTTGTGGTGTCTTTTTGATGCCTACCGGAGCAATGTAAAAACTACCAACAGAATTCCTTCCTGGCACCTTCGCTAGTGGAGTTGTGCATGGGGTGTATTTATTAAAATTTTGTCACCAGCCGAGTCCAAAATTCAGCTGTTCCCCATCTCAGCCCAGAAAGCAGGTAGAACAACTTTTGTGGTGCCTTTCAGCTGCCTACCATGGTAGTGTAAAAACTACTAAGAGAACTCCTGTCTGGCACCTTCCCCGGTGGAGTTGTGCATGGGGTGTGTTTGGAACATTTTGTCACCAGCCGACTCCAAAATTCAGCGGTTCCCCATCTCAGCCCAGAAAGCAGGTAGAACAACTTTTGTGGTGTCTTTCAGATGCCTACCAATGTAGTGTAAAAACTACCAGGAGAACTCCTGTCTGGCACCTTCCCCGGTGGAGTTGTGCATGGGGTGTGTTTGGAACATTTTGTCACCAGCCGACTCCAAAATTCAGCGGTTCCCCATCTCAGCCCAGAAAGCAGGTAGAACAACTTTTGTGGTGCCTTTCAGCTGCCTACCATGGTAGTATAAAAACCACTAAGAGAACTCCTGTCTGGCACCTTCCCCGGTGGAGTTGTGCATGGGGTGTGTTTGGAACATTTTGTCACCGGCCGAGTCCAAAATTCAGCGGTTCCCCATCTCAGCCCAGAAAGCAGGTAGAACAACTTTTGTGGTGTCTTTCAGATGCCTACCGGAGCAATGTAAAAACTACCAGGAGAACTCCTGTCTGGCACCTTCCCCGGTGGAGTTGTGCATGGGGTGTGTTTGGAACATTTTGTCACCAGCCGAGTCCAAAATTCAGCTGTTCCCCATCTCAGCCCAGAAAGCAGGTAGAACAACGTTCGTGGTGTCCTTTTGATGCCTACCGGAGCAATGTAAAAACTACCAACAGAACTCGTCCCTGGCACCTTCGCTAGTGGAGTTGTGCATGGGGTGTGTTTGGAACATTTTGTCACCAGCCGAGTCCAAAATTCAGCGGTTCCCCATCTCAGCCCAGAAAGCAGGTAGAACAACTTTTGTGGTGTCTTTCAGATGCCTAGCAAGGTAGTGTAAAAACTACCAGGAGAACTCCTGTCTGGCACCTTCCCCGGTGGAGTTGTGCATGGGCTGTGTTAGGAACATTTTGTCACCGGCCGAGTCCAAAATTCAGCGGTTCCCCATCTCATCCCAGAAAGTAGGAAGAACAACTTTTGTAGTGTCTTTTTGATGCCTACCGGAGCAATGTAAAAACTACCAACAGAATTCCTTCCTGGCACCTTCGCTAGTGGAGTTGTGCATGGGGTGTATTTATTAAAATTTTGTCACCAGCCGACTCCAAAATTTAGATGTTCCCCATCTCAGCCCAGAAAGCAGGTAGAACAACTTTTGTGGTGCCTTTCAAATGCCTACCAAGGTAGTGTAAAAACTATCAAGAGAACTCTTGTCTGGCACCTTCCCCGGTGGAGTTGTGCATGGGGTGTGTTTGGAACATTTTGTCACCGGCCGACTCCAAAATTCAGTGGTTCCCCATCTCAGCCCAGAAAGCAGGTAGAACAACATTTGTGGTGCCTTTCAGGTGCCTACCAAGGTAGTGTAAAAACTTCCAACAGAATTCCTTCCTGGCACCTTCCCCGGTGGAGTTGTGCAGGGGGTGTGTTTGGAACATTTTGTCACCAGCCGAGTCCAAAATTCAGCGGATCCCCATCTCAGCCCAGAAAGCAGGTAGAACAACTTTTGTGGTGTCTTTCAGATGCCTACCGGAGCAATGTAAAAACTACCAGGAGAACTCCTCTCTGGCACCTTCGCTAGTGGAGTTGTGCATGGCGTGTATTTATTAAAATTTTGTCACCACCCGAGTCCAAAATTCAGCGGTTCCCCATCTCAGCCCAGAAAGCAGGTAGAACAACTTTTGTGGTGTCTTTCAGATGCCTACCGGAGCAATGTAAAAACTACCAGGAGAACTTCTGTCTGGCACCTTGCCCGGTGGAGTTGTGCATGGGGTGTGTTTGGAACATTTTGTCACCGGCCGAGTCCAAAATTCAGCGGTTCCCCATCTCAGCCCAGAAAGCAGGTAGAACAACTTTTGTGGTGTCTTTCAGATGCCTACCGGAGCAATGTAAAAACTACTAAGAGAACTCCTGTCTGGCACCTTCCCCGGTGGAGTTGTGCAGGGGGTGTGTTTGGAACATTTTGTCACCAGCCGAGTCCAAAATTCAGCGGTTCCCCATCTCAGCCCAGAAAGCAGGTAGAACAACTTTTGTGGTGTCTTTCAGGTGCCTACCAAGGTAGTGTAAAAACTTCCAACAGAACTCTTGTCTGGCACATTCCCCGGTGGAGTTGTGCAGGGGGTGTATTTATTAAAATTTTGTCACCAGCCGAGTCCAAAATTCAGCTGCTCCCCATCTCAGCCCAGAAAGCAGGAAGAACAACTTTTGTGGTGCCTTTCAAATGCCTACCAAGGTAGTGTAAAAACTAGCAAGAGAACTCTTGTCTGGCACCTTCCCCGGTGGAGTTGTGCAGGGGGTGTGTTTGGAATATTTTGTCACCAGCCCAGTCCAAAATTCAGCTGTTCCCCATCTCAGCCCAGAAAGCAGGTAGAACAACTTTTGTGGTGTCTTTCAGGTGCCTACCAAGGTAGTGTAAAAACTATCAAGAGAACTCTTGTCTGGCACCTTCCCCGGTGGAGTTGTGCAGGGGGTGTGTTTGGAACATTTTGTCACCAGCCGAGTCCAAAATTCAGCTGTTCCCCATCTCAGCCCAGAAAGCAGGTAGAACAACTTTTGTGGTGTCTTTCAGATGCCTACCGGAGCAAAGTAAAAACTACCAGGAGAACTCCTGTCTGGCACCTTCCCCGGTGGAGTTGTGCATGGGGTGTGTTTGGAACATTTTGTCACCGGCCGAGTCCAAAATTCAGCGGTTCCCCATCTCAGCCCAGAAAGCAGGTAGAACAACTTTTGTAGTGTCTTTTTGATGCCTACCGGAGCAATGTAAAAACTACCAACAGAACTCATCCTGGCACCTTCGCTAGTGGAGTTGTGCATGGGGTGTATTTATTAAAATTTTGTCACCAGCCGACTCCAAAATTCAGCTGTTCCCCATCTCAGCCCAGAAAGAAGGTAGAAGAACTTTTGTGGTGCCTTTCAGATGCCTAGCAAGGTAGTGTAAAAACTACCAGGAAAACTCGTTTCTGGCACCTTCCCCGGTGGAGTTGTGCAGGGGGTGTGTTTGGAACATTTTGTCACCAGCCGACTCCAAAATTCAGCTGTTCCCCATCTCAGCCCAGAAAGCAGGTAGAACAACTTTTGTGGTGTCTTTCAGATGCCTACCAAGGTAGTGTAAAAACTATTAAGAGAACTCCTGTCTGGCACCTTCCCCGGTGGAGTTGTGCATGGGGTGTGTTTGGAACATTTTGTCACCGGCCGAGTCCAAAATTCAGCGGTTCCCCATCTCAGCCCAGAAAGCAGGTAGAACAACTTTTGTGGTGTCTTTCAGATGCCTACCGGAGCAATGTAAAAACTACCAGGAGAACTCCTGTCTGGCACCTTCCCCGGTGGAGTTGTGCATGGGCTGTGTTTGGAACATTTTGCCACCGGCCGAGTCCAAAATTCAGCGGTTCCCCATCTCAGCCCAGAAAGCAGGAAGAACAACTTTTGTGGTGCCTTTCAGGTGCCTACCGGAGCAATGTAAAAACTACCAACAGAATTCGTTCTTGGCACCTTCGCTAGTGGAGTTGTGCATGGGGTGTATTTATTAAAATTATGTCACCAGCCGAGTCCAAAATTCAGCTGTTCCCCATCTCAGCCCAGAAAGCAGGCAGAACAACTTTTGTGGTGTCTTTCAGGTGCCTACCAATGTAGTGTAAAAACTACTAAGAGAACTCCTGTCTGGCACCTTCCCCGGTGGAGTTGTGCATGGGATGTGTTTGGAACATTTTGTCACCAGCCGACTCCAAAATTCAGCGGTTCCCCATCTCAGCCCAGAAAGCAGGTAGAACAACTTTTGTGGTGTCTTTCAGATGCCTACCAAGGTAGTGTAAAAACTATTAAGAGAACTCCTGTCTGGCACCTTCCCCGGTGGAGTTGTGCAGGGGGTGTGTTTGGAACATTTCGTCACCAGCCAAGTCCAAAATTCAGCGGTTCCCCATCTCAGCCCAGAAAGCAGGTAGAACAACTTTTGTGGTGCCTTTCAGCTGCCTACCAAGGAAGTGTAAAAACTTCCAACAGAACTCTTGTCTGGCACCTTCCCCGGTGGAGTTGTGCATGGGGTGTGTTTGGAACATTTTGTCACCAGCCGACTCCAAAATTCAGCTGTTCCCCATCTCAGCCCAGAAAGCAGGTAAAACAACTTTTGTGGTGTCTTTCAGGTGCCTACCAAGGTAGTGAAAAAACTACTAAAAGCACTCCTTTCTGTCATCTTCTCCGGTGGAGTTGTGCATGGGGTGTGTTTGGAACATTTTGTCACCGGCCGACTCCAAAATTCAGCGGTTCCCCATCTCAGCCCAGAAAGCAGGAAGAACAACTTTTGTAGTGTCTTTTTGATGCCTACCGGAGCAATGTAAAAACTACCAACAGAATTCCTTCCTGGCACCTTCGCTAGTGGAGTTGTGCATGGGGTGTATTTATTAAAATTTTGTCACCAGCCGAGTCCAAAATTCAGCGGTTCCCCATCTCAGCCCAGAAAGCAGGTAGAAGAACTTTTGTGGTGTCTTTCAGATGCCTACCGGAGCAATGTAAAAACTACCAGGAGAACTCCTGTCTGGCACCTTCCCCGGTGGAGTTGTGCATGGGGTGTATTTATTAAAATTTTGTCACCGGCCGAGTCCAAAATTCAGCGGTTCCCCATCTCAGCCCAGAAAGCAGGTAGAACAACTTTTGTGGTGTCTTTCAGATGCCTACCAAGGTAGTGTAAAAACTATCAAGAGAACTCTTGTCTGGCACCTTCCCCGGTGGAGTTGTGCATGGGGTGTGTTTGGAACATTTTGTCACCAGCCGAGTCCAAAATTCAGCGGTTCCCCATCTCAGCCCAGAAAGCAGGTAGAACAACTTTTGTGGTGTCTTTCAGATGCCTACCGGAGCAATGTAAAAACTACCAGGAGAACTCGTTTCTGGCACCTTCCCCGGTGGAGTTGTGCATGGGGTGTGTTTGGAACATTTTTTCACCAGCCGACTCCAAAATTCAGCGGTTCCCCATCTCAGCCCAGAAAGCAGGTAGAACAACTTTTGTAGTGTCTTTTTGATGCCTACCGGAGCAATGTAAAAACTACCAACAGAATTCCTTCCTGGCACCTTCGCTAGTGGAGTTGTGCATGGGGTGTATTTATTAAAATTTTGTCACCAGCCGAGTCCAAAATTCAGCTGTTCCCCATCTCAGCCCAGAAAGCAGGTAAAACAACTTTTGTGGTGTCTTTCAGGTGCCTACCAAGGTAGTGTAAAAACTACCAGGAGAACTCTTGTCTGGACCTTCCCCGGTGGAGTTGTGCATGGGGTGTTTTTGGAACATTTCGTCACCAGCCGAGTCCAAAATTCAGCTGTTCCCCATCTCAGCCCAGAAAGCAGGTAGAACAACTTTTGTGGTGTCTTTCAAATGCCTACCAAGGTAGTGTAAAAACTACCAGGAGAACTCCTGTCTGGCACCTTCCCCGGTGGATTTGTGCATGGGGTGTGTTTGGAATATTTTGTCACCGGCCGAGTCCAAAATTCAGCGATTCCCCATCTCAGCCCAGAAAGCAGGTAGAACAACTTTCGTGGTGTCCTTTTGATGCCTACCGGAGCAATGTAAAAACTACCAACAGAACTCTTCCCTGGCACCTTCGCTAGTGGAGTTGTGCATGGGGTGTGTTTGGAACATTTTTTCACCAGCCGAGTCCAAAATTCAGCGGTTCCCCATCTCAGCCCAGAAAGCAGGTAGAACAACTTTTGTGGTGTCTTTCAGATGCCTACCGGAGCAATGTAAAAACTACCAGGAGAACTCCTCTCTGGCACCTTCCCCGGTGGAGTTGTGCATGGGCTGTGTTAGGAACATTTTGTCACCGGCCGAGTCCAAAATTCAGCGGTTCCCCATCTCATCCCAGAAAGCAGGAAGAACAACTTTTGTAGTGTCTTTTTGATGCCTACCGGAGCAATGTAAAAACTACCAACAGAATTCCTTCCTGGCACCTTCCCCGGTGGAGTTGTGCATGGGGTGTATTTATTAAAATTTTGTCACCAGCCGACTCCAAAATTTAGATGTTCCCCATCTCAGCCCAGAAAGCAGGTAGAACAACTTTTGTGGTGCCTTTCAAATGCCTACCAAGGTAGTGTAAAAACTATCAAGAGAACTCTTGTCTGGCTCCTTCCCCGGTGGAGTTGTGCATGGGGTGTGTTTGGAACATTTTGTCACCGGCCGAGTCCAAAATTCAGCGGTTCCCCATCTCAGCCCAGAAAGCAGTTAAAACAACTTTTGTGGTGCCTTTCAGCTGCCTTCCAAGGTAGTGTAAAAACTTCCAACAGAATTCCTTCCTGGCACCTTCCCCGGTGGAGTTGTGCAGGGGGTGTGTTTGGAACATTTTGTCACCAGCCGAGTCCAAAATTCAGCGGATCCCCATCTCAGCCCAGAAAGCAGGTAGAACAACTTTTGTGGTGTCTTTCAGATGCCTACCGGAGCAATGTAAAAACTACCAGGAGAACTCCTCTCTGGCACCTTCGCTAGTGGAGTTGTGCATGGCGTGTATTTATTAAAATTTTGTCACCACCCGAGTCCAAAATTCAGCGGTTCCCCATCTCAGCCCAGAAAGCAGGTAGAACAACTTTTGTGGTGTCTTTCAGATGCCTACCAAGGTAGTGTAAAAACTATCAAGAGAACTCCTGTCTGGCACCTTCCCCGGTGGAGTTGTGCATGGGGTGTGTTTGGAACATTTTGTCACCGGCCGACTCCAAAATTCAGCTGTTCCCCATCTCAGCCCAGAAAGCAGGTAGAACAACTTTTGTGGTGCCTTTCAGATGCCTACCAAGATAGTGTAAAAACTACCAGGAGAACTCCTGTCTGGCACCTTCCCCGGTGGAGTTGTGCATGGGGTGTGTTTGGAACATTTTGTCACCAGCCGACTCCAAAATTCAGCTGTTCCCCATCTCAGCCCAGAAAGCAGGTAGAACAACTTTTGTGGTGTCTTTCAGGTGCCTACCAAGGTAGTGTAAAAACTTCCAACAGAACTCTTGTCTGGCACATTCCCCGGTGGAGTTGTGCAGGGGGTGTATTTATTAATTTTTGTCACCAGCCGAGTCCAAAATTCAGCTGCTCCCCATCTCAGCCCAGAAAGCAGGAAGAACAACTTTTGTGGTGCCTTTCAAATGCCTACCAAGGTAGTGTAAAAACTAGCAAGAGAACTCTTGTCTGGCACCTTCCCCGGTGGAGTTGTGCATGGGGTGTGTTTGGAATATTTTGTCACCAGCCCAGTACAAAATTCAGCTGTTCCCCATCTGAGCCCAGAAAGCAGGTAAAACAACTTTTGTGGTGTCTTTCGGGTGCCTACCAAGGTAGTGTAAAAACTATCAAGAGAACTCTTGTCTGCCACCTTCCCCGGTGGAGTTGTGCATGGGGTGTGTTTGGAACATTTTGTCACCAGCCGAGTCCAAAATTCAGCGGTTCCCCATCTCAGCCCAGAAAGCAGGAAGAAAAAACTTTTGTGGTGTCTTTCAGGTGCCTACCAAGGTAGTGTAAAAACTACCAGGAGAACTCCTTTCTGGCACCTTCCCCGGTGGAGTTGTGCAAGGGGTGTTTTTGGAACATTTTGTCACCAGCCGACTCCAAAATTCAGCGGTTCCCCATCTCAGCCCATAAAGCAGGTAGAACAACTTTTGTGGTGCCTTTCAGCTGCCTACCATGGTAGTGTAAAAACTATCAAGAGAACTCTTGTCTGGCACCTTCCCCGGTGGAGTTGTGCATGGGGTGTGTTTGGAACATTTTGTCACCAGCCGAGTCCAAAATTCAGCGGTTCCCCATCTCAGCCCAGAAAGCAGGTAGAACAACTTTTGTGGTGTCTTTCAGATGCCTACCGGAGCAATGTAAAAACTACCAGGAGAACTCCTGTCTGGCACCTTCCCCGGTGGAGTTGTGCATGGGGTGTGTTTGGAACATTTTGTCACCGGCCGAGTCCAAAATTCAGCGGTTCCCCATCTCAGCCCAGAAAGCAGGTAGAACAACTTTTGTAGTGTCTTTTTGATGCCTACCGGAGCAATGTAAAAACTACCAACAGAATTCGTTCTTGGCACCTTCGCTAGTGGAGTTGTGCATGGGGTGTATTTATTAAAATATTGTCTCCAGCCGACTCCAAAATTCAGCTGTTCCCCATCTCAGCCCAGAAAGCAGGTAGAACAACTTTTGTGGTGTCTTTCAGATGCCTACCAAGGTAGTGTAAAAACTATTAAGAGAACTCCAGTCTGGCACCTTCCCCGGTGGAGTTGTGCATGGGCTGTGTTTGGAACATTTTGTCACCGGCCGACTCCAAAATTCAGCGGTTCCCCATCTCAGCCCAGAAAGCAGGTAAAACAACTTTTGTGGTGTCTTTCAGGTGCCTACCAGGGTAGTGTAAAAACTTCCAACAGAACTCGTTCCTGGCACCTTCCCCGGTGGAGTTGTGCATGGGGTGTGTTTGGAACATTTTGTCACCAGCCGAGTCCAAAATTCAGCGGTTCCCCATCTCAGCCCAGAAAGCAGGTAGAACAACTTTTGTGGTGTCTTTCAGGTGCCTACCAAGGTAGTGTAAAAACTACCAGGAGAACTCCTGTCTGGCACCTTCCCCGGTGGAGTTGTGCATGGGGTGTGTTTGGAACATTTTCTCACTGGCCGAGTCCAAAATTCAGCGGTTCCCCATCTCAGCCCAGAAAGCAGGTAGAACAACTTTTGTGGTGTCTTTTTGATGCCTACCGGAGCAATGTAAAAACTACCAACAGAATTCGTTCTTGGCACCTTCGCTAGTGGAGTTGTGCATGGGGTGTATTTATTAAAATTTTGTCACCAGCCGAGTCCAAAATTCAGCTGTTCCCCATCTCAGCCCAGAAAGCAGGTAGAACAACTTTTGTGGTGTCTTTCAGATGCCTACCGGAGCAATGTAAAAACTACCAGGAGAACTCCTGTCTGGCACCTTCCCCGGTGGAGTTGTGCATGGGGTGTGTTTGGAACATTTTGTCACCGGCCGAGTCCAAAATTCAGCGGTTCCCCATCTCAGCCCAGAAAGCAGGTAGAACAACTTTTGTAGTGTCTTTTTGATGCCTACCGGAGCAATGTAAAAACTACCAACAGAATTCCTTCCTGGCACCTTCCCCGGTGGAGTTGTGCATGGGGTGTATTTATTAAAATTTTGTCACCAGCCGAGTCCAAAATTCAGCTGTTCCCCATCTCAGCCCAGAAAGCAGGTAGAACAACTTTTGTGGTGCCTTTCAAATGCCTACCAAGGTAGTGTAAAAACTTTTAACAGAACTCTTGTCTGGCACCTTCCCCGGTGGAGTTGTGCATGGGGTGTGTTTGGAACATTTTGTCACCAGCCGAGTCCAAAATTCAGCTGCTCCCCATCTCAGCCCAGAAAGCAGGTAAAACAACTTTTGTGGTGTCTTTCAGGTGCCTACCAAGGTAGTGTAAAAACTACCAGGAGAACTCTTGTCTGGCACCTTCCCCGGTGGAGTTGTGCAGGGGGTGTGTTTGGAACATTTTGTCACCAGCCGAGTCCAAAATTCAGCTGTTCCCCATCTCAGCCCAGAAAGCATGTAGAACAACTTTTGTGGTGTCTTTCAGGTGCCTACCAAGGTAGTGTAAAAACTTCCAACAGAACTCGTTCCTGGCACCTTCCCCGGTGGAGTTGTGCATGGGGTGTGTTTGGAACATTTTGTCACCAGCCGACTCCAAAATTCAGCGGTTCCCCATCTCAGCCCAGAAAGCAGGTAGAACAACTTTTGTGGTGTCTTTCAGATGCCTACCAAGGTAGTGTAAAAACTACCAACAGAACTCCTGTCTGGCACCTTCCCCGGTGGAGTTGTGCATGGGGTGTGTTTGGAACATTTTGTCACCGGCCGAGTCCAAAATTCAGCGGTTCCCCATCTCAGCCCAGAAAGCAGGTAGAACAACTTTTGTAGTGTCTTTTTGATGCCTACCGGAGCAATGTAAAAACTACCAACAGAATTCCTTCCTGGCACCTTCCCCGGTGGAGTTGTGCATGGGGTGTATTTATTAAAATTTTGTCACCAGCCGAGTCCAAAATTCAGCTGTTCCCCATCTCAGCCCAGAAAGCAGGTAGAACAACTTTTGTGGTGTCTTTCAGATGCCTACTGGAGCAATGTAAAAACTACCAGGAGAACTCCTGTCTGGCACCTTCCCCGGTGGAGTTGTGCATGGGGTGTGTTTGGAACATTTTGTCACCAGCCGAGTCCAAAATTCAGCTGCTCCCCATCTCAGCCCAGAAAGCAGGTAAAACAACTTTTGTGGTGTCTTTCAGGTGCCTACCAAGGTAGTGTAAAAACTACCAGGAGAACTCTTGTCTGGCACATTCCTTGGTGGAGTTGTGCAGGGGGTGTGTTTGGAACATTTTGTCACCGGCCGAGTCCAAAATTCAGCGGTTCCCCATCTCAGCCCAGAAAGCAGGTAGAACAACTTTTGTGGTGTCTTTCAGGTGCCTACCAAGGTAGTGTAAAAACTACCAACAGAACTCCTGTCTGGCACCTTCCCCGGTGGAGTTGTGCAGGGGGTGTGTTTGGAACATTTTGTCACCAGCCGAGTCCAAAATTCAGCGGTTCCCCATCTCAGCCCAGAAAGCAGGTAGAACAACTTTTGTGGTGTCTTTCAGATGCCTACTGGAGCAATGTAAAAACTACCAGGAGAACTCCTGTCTGGCACCTTCCCCGGTGGAGTTGTGCATGGGGTGTGTTTGGAACATTTTGTCACCAGCCGAGTCCAAAATTCAGCTGCTCCCCATCTCAGCCCAGAAAGCAGGTAAAACAACTTTTGTGGTGTCTTTCAGGTGCCTACCAAGGTAGTGTAAAAACTACCAGGAGAACTCTTGTCTGGCACATTCCCCGGTGGAGTTGTGCAGGGGGTGTGTTTGGAACATTTTGTCACCAGCCGAGTCCAAAATTCAGCTGTTCCCCATCTCAGCCCAGAAAGCATGTAGAACAACTTTTGTGGTGTCTTTCAGGTGCCTACCAAGGTAGTGTAAAAACTTCCAACAGAACTCGTTCCTGGCACCTTCCCCGGTGGAGTTGTGCATGGGGTGTGTTTGGAACATTTTGTCACCAGCCGACTCCAAAATTCAGCGGTTCCCCATCTCAGCCCAGAAAGCAGGCAGAACAACTTTTGTGGTGTCTTTCAGCTGCCTACCAAGGTAGTGTAAAAACTACCAACAGAACTCGTTTCTGGCACCTTCCCCGGTGGAGTTGTGCATGGGGTGTGTTTGGAACATTTTGTCACCAGCCGAGTCCAAAATTCAGCGGTTCCCCATCTCAGCCCAGAAAGCAGGTAGAACAACTTTTGTGGTGTCTTTTTGATGCCTACCGGAGCAATGTAAAAACTACCAACAGAATTCCTTCCTGGCACCTTCGCTAGTGGAGTTGTGCATGGGGTGTATTTATTAAAATTTTGTCACCAGCCGAGTCCAAAATTCAGCTGTTCCCCATCTCAGCCCAGAAAGCAGGTAGAACAACTTTTGTGGTGTCTTTCAGATGCCTACCGGAGCAATGTAAAAACTACCAGGAGAACTCGTTTCTGGCACCTTCCCCGGTGGAGTTGTGCATGGGGTGTGTTTGGAACATTTTGTCACCAGCCGACTCCAAAATTCAGCGGTTCCCCATCTCAGCCCAGAAAGCAGGTAGAACAACTTTTGTAGTGTCTTTTTGATGCCTACCGGAGCAATGTAAAAACTACCAACAGAATTCCTTCCTGGCACCTTCGCTAGTGGAGTTGTGCATGGGGTGTATTTATTAAAATTTTGTCACCAGCCGAGTCCAAAATTCAGCTGTTCCCCATCTCAGCCCAGAAAGCAGGTAAAACAACTTTTCTGGTGTCTTTCAGGTGCCTACCAAGGTAGTGTAAAAACTACCAGGAGAACTCTTGTCTAGACCTTCCCTGGTGGAGTTGTGCATGGGGTGTTTTTGGAACATTTCGTCACCAGCCGAGTCCAAAATTCAGCTGTTCCCCATCTCAGCCCAGAAAGCAGGTAGAACAACTTTTGTGGTGTCTTTCAAATGCCTACCAAGGTAGTGTAAAAACTACCAGGAGAACTCCTGTCTGGCACCTTCCCCGGTGGAGTTGTGCAGGGGGTGTGTTTGGAACATTTTGTCACCAGCCGAGTCCAAAATTCAGCTGCTCCCCATCTCAGCCCAGAAAGCAGGTAGAACAACTTTTGTGGTGTCTTTCAGGTGCCTACCAAGGTAGTGTAAAAACTATTAAGAGAACTCCAGTCTGGCACCTTCCCCGGTGGAGTTGTGCATGGGGTGTGTTTGGAACATTTTTTCACCGGCCGACTCCAAAAGTCATCGGTTCCCCATCTCAGCCGAGAAAGCAGGTAAAACAACTTTTGTGGTGCCTTTCAGCTGCCTACCAAGGTAGTGTAAAAACTTCCAACAGAACTCGTTCCTGGCACCTTCCCCGGTGGAGTTGTGCATGGGGTGTGTTTGGAACATTTTGTCACCAGCCGAGTCCAAAATTCAGCGGTTCCCCATCTCAGCCCAGAAAGCAGGTAGAACAACTTTTGTGGTGCCTTTCAGGTGCCTACCAAGATAGTGTAAAAACTACTAAGAGAACTCTTGTCTGGCACCTTCCCCGGTGGAGTTGTGCATGGGGTGTGTTTGGAACATTTTGTCACCAGCCGAGTCCAAAATTCAGCGGTTCCCCATCTCAGCCCAGAAAGCAGGTAGAACAACTTTTGTGGTGTCTTTCAGGTGCCTACCAAGGTAGTGTAAAAACTACCAACAGAACTCCTGTCTGGCACCTTCCCCGGTGGAGTTGTGCAGGGGGTGTGTTTGGAACATTTTGTCACCAGCCGAGTCCAAAATTCAGCTGTTCCCCATCTCAGCCCAGAAAGCAGGTAGAACAACTTTTGTGGTGTCTTTTTGATGCCTACCGGAGCAATGTAAAAACTACCAACAGAATTCGTTCTTGGCACCTTCGCTAGTGGAGTTGTGCATGGGGTGTATTTATTAAAATTTTGTCACCAGCCGAGTCCAAAATTCAGCTGTTCCCCATCTCAGCCCAGAAAGCAGGTAGAACAACTTTTGTGGTGCCTTTCAGGTGCCTACCAAGGTAGTGTAAAACTACCAGGAGAACTCCTTTCTGGCACCTTCCCCGGTGGAGTTGTGCATGGGGTGTGTTTGGAACATTTCGTCACCAGCCGAGTCCAAAATTCAGCTGTTCCCCATCTCAGCCCAGAAAGCAGGTAGAACAACTTTTGTGGTGTCTTTCAGATGCCTACCGGAGCAATGTAAAAAGTACCAACAGAATTCGTTCTTGGCACCTTCGCTAGTGGAGTTGTGCATGGGGTGTATTTATTAAAATTTTGTCACCAGCCGAGTCCAAAATTCAGCTGTTCCCCATCTCAGCCCAGAAAGCAGGTAGAACAACTTTTGTGGTGCCTTTCAGGTGCCTACCAAGGTAGTGTAAAAACTACCAACAGAACTCCTGTCTGGCACCTTCCCCGGTGGAGTTGTGCAGGGGGTGTGTTTGGAACATTTTGTCACCAGCCGAGTCCAAAATTCAGCGGTTCCCCATCTCAGCCCTGAAAGCAGGTAGAACAACTTTTGTGGTGTCTTTTTGATGCCTACCGGAGCAATGTAAAAACTACCAACAGAATTCCTTCCTGGCACCTTCGCTAGTGGAGTTGTGCATGGCGTGTATTTATTAAAATTTTGTCACCAGCCGAGTCCAAAATTCAGATGTTCCCCATCTCAGCCCAGAAAGCAGGTAAAACAACTTTTGTGGTGTCTTTCAGGTGCCTACCAAGGTAGTGTAAAAACTATCAAGAGAACTCTTGTCTGGACCTTCCCCGGTGGAGTTGTGCATGGGGTGTATTTATTAAAATTTTGTCACCAGCTGAGTCCAAAATTCAGCTGTTCCCCATCTCAGCCCAGAAAGCAGGTAGAACAACTTTTGTGGTGCCTTT
Source organism: Falco biarmicus (assembly GCF_023638135.1). Taxonomy (NCBI): domain Eukaryota; kingdom Metazoa; phylum Chordata; class Aves; order Falconiformes; family Falconidae; genus Falco; species Falco biarmicus. The sequence continues at coordinate 199,331 of NW_026611689.1, read as the reverse complement.
CAAATGCCTACCAAGGTAGTGTAAAAACTATCAAGAGAACTCTTGTCTGGACCTTCCCCGGTGGAGTTGTGCATGGGGTGTGTTTGGAACATTTCGTCACCAGCCCAGTCCAAAATTCAGCTGTTCCCCATCTCAGCCCAGAAAGCAGGTAAAACAACTTTTGTGGTGCCTTTCAGCTGCCTACCAAGGTAGTGTAAAAACTATTAAGAGAACTCCTGTCTGGCACCTTCCCCGGTGGAGTTGTGCAGGGGGTGTGTTTGGAACATTTTGTCACCGGCCGAGTCCAAAATTCAGCGGTACCCCATCTCAGCCCAGAAAGCAGGTAAAACAACTTTTGTGGTGTCTTTCAGATGCCTACCGGAGCAATGTAAAAACTACCAACAGAATTCGTTCTTGGCACCTTCGCTAGTGGAGTTGTGCATGGGGTGTATTTATTAAAATTTTGTCACCAGCCGAGTCCAAAATTCAGCTGTTCCCCATCTCAGCCCAGAAAGCAGGCAGAACAACTTTTGTGGTGTCTTTCAGGTGCCTACCAAGGTAGTGTAAAAACTACCAACAGAACTCCTGTCTGGCACCTTCCCCGGTGGAGTTGTGCAGGGGGTGTGTTTGGAACATTTTGTCACCAGCCAAGTCCAAAATTCAGCGATTCCCCATCTCAGCCCAGAAAGCAGGTAGAACAACTTTTGTGGTGTCTTTCAGATGCCTACCGGAGCAAAGTAAAAACTACCAGGAGAACTCCTGTCTGGCACCTTCCCCGGTGGAGTTGTGCATGGGGTGTGTTTGGAACATTTTGTCACCAGCCGACTCCAAAATTCAGCGGTTCCCCATCTCAGCCCAGAAAGCAGGTAGAACAACTTTTGTGGTGTCTTTCAGGTGCCTACCGGAGCAATGTAAAAACTTCCAACAGAACTCCTGTCTGGCACCTTCCCCGGTGGAGTTGTGCATGGGGTGTGTTTGGAACATTTTTTCACCGGCAGAGTCCAAAATTCAGCGGTTCCCCATCTCAGCCCAGAAAGCAGGTAAAACAACTTTTGTGGTGTCTTTCAGGTGCCTACCAAGGTAGTGTAAAAACTACCAGGAGAACTCCTTTCTGGCACCTTCCCCGGTGGAATTGTGCATGGGGTGTTTTTGGAACATTTTGTCACCAGCCGACTCCAAAATTCAGCGATTCCCCATCTCAGCCCAGAAAGCAGGTAAAACAACTTTTGTGGTGCCTTTCAGCTGCCTACCAAGGTAGTGTAAAAACTATTAAGAGAACTCCTGTCTGGCACCTTCCCCGGTGGAGTTGTGCATGGGGTGTGTTTGGAACATTTTGTCACCAGCCGAGTCCAAAATTCAGCTGTTCCCCATCTCAGCCCAGAAAGCAGGTAGAACAACTTTTGTGGTGTCTTTCAGGTGCCTACCAAGGTAGTGTAAAAACTACCAGGAGAACTCCTTTCTGGCACCTTCGCTACTGGAGTTGTGCATGGGGTGTGTTTGGAATATTTTGTCACCGGCCGAGTCCAAAATTCAGCGATTCCCCATCTCAGCCCAGAAAGCAGGTAGAACAACTTTCGTGGTGTCCTTTTGATGCCTACCGGAGCAATGTAAAAACTACCAACAGAACTCGTCCCTGGCACCTTCGCTAGTGGAGTTGTGCATGGGGTGTGTTTGGAACATTTTTTCACCAGCCGAGTCCAAAATTCAGCGGTTCCCCATCTCAGCCCAGAAAGCAGGTAGAACAACTTTTGTGGTGTCTTTCAGATGCCTACCGGAGCAATGTAAAAACTACCAGGAGAACTCCTGTCTGGCACCTTCCCCGGTGGAGTTGTGCATGGGCTGTGTTAGGAACATTTTGTCACCGGCCGAGTCCAAAATTCAGCGGTTCCCCATCTCATCCCAGAAAGCAGGAAGAACAACTTTTGTAGTGTCTTTTTGATGCCTACCGGAGCAATGTAAAATCTACCAACAGAATTCCTTCCTGGCACCTTCGCTAGTGGAGTTGTGCATGGGGTGTATTTATTAAAATTTTGTCACCAGCCGACTCCAAAATTTAGATGTTCCCCATCTCAGCCCAGAAAGCAGGTAGAACAACTTTTGTGGTGCCTTTCAAATGCCTACCAAGGTAGTGTAAAAACTATCAAGAGAACTCTTGTCTGGCACCTTCCCCGGTGAAGTTGTGCATGGGGTGTGTTTGGAACATTTTGTCACCGGCCGACTCCAAAATTCAGCGGTTCCCCATCTCAGCCCAGAAAGCAGTTAAAACAACTTTTGTGGTGCCTTTCAGCTGCCTACCAAGGTAGTGTAAAAACTTCAAGCAGAATTCCTTCCTGGCACCTTCCCCGGTGGAGTTGTGCATGGGGTGTGTTTGGAACATTTTGTCACCAGCCGAGTCCAAAATTCAGCGGATCCCCATCTCAGCCCAGAAAGCAGGTAGAACAACTTTTGTGGTGTCTTTCAGATGCCTACCGGAGCAATGTAAAAACTACCAGGAGAACTCCTGTCTGGCACCTTCGCTAGTGGAGTTGTGCATGGCGTGTATTTATTAAAATTTTGTCACCACCCGAGTCCAAAATTCAGCGGTTCCCCATCTCAGCCCAGAAAGCAGGTAGAACAACTTTTGTGGTGTCTTTCAGATGCCTACCAAGGTAGTGTAAAAAACTATCAAGAGAACTCCTGTCTGGCACCTTCCCCGGTGGAGTTGTGCATGGGGTGTGTTTGGAACATTTTGTCACTGACCGACTCCAAAATTCAGCTGTTCCCCATCTCAGCCCAGAAAGCAGGTAGAACAACTTTTGTGGTGTCTTTCAGATGCCTACCGGAGCAATGTAAAAACCACCAGGAGAACTTCTTTCTGGCACCTTCCCCGGTGGAGTTGTGCATGGGGTGTGTTTGGAACATTTTGTCACCAGCCGACTCCAAAATTCAGCTGTTCCCCATCTCAGCCCAGAAAGCAGGTAGAACAACTTTTGTGGTGTCTTTCAGGTGCCTACCAAGGTAGTGTAAAAACTTCCAACAGAACTCTTGTCTGGCACATTCCCCGGTGGAGTTGTGCAGGGGGTGTATTTATTAATTTTTGTCACCAGCCGAGTCCAAAATTCAGCTGCTCCCCATCTCAGCCCAGAAAGCAGGAAGAACAATTTTGTGGTGCCTTTCAAATGCCTACCAAGGTAGTGTAAAAACTAGCAAGAGAACTCTTGTCTGGCACCTTCCCCGGTGGAGTTGTGCATGGGGTGTGTTTGGAATATTTTGTCACCAGCCCAGTACAAAATTCAGCTGTTCCCCATCTCAGCCCAGAAAGCAGGTAAAACAACTTTTGTGGTGTCTTTCAGGTGCCTACCAAGGTAGTGTAAAAACTATCAAGAGAACTCTTGTCTGGCACCTTCCCCGGTGGAGTTGTGCATGGGGTGTGTTTGGAACATTTTGTCACCAGCCGAGTCCAAAATTCAGCGGTTCCCCATCTCAGCCCAGAAAGCAGGAAGAAAAAACTTTTGTGGTGTCTTTCAGGTGCCTACCAAGGTAGTGTAAAAACTACCAGGAGAACTCCTTTCTGGCACCTTCGCTACTGGAGTTATGCATGGGGTGTTTTTGGAACATTTCTTCACCAGCCGACTCCAAAATTCAGCGGTTCCCCATCTCAGCCCATAAAGCAGGTAGAACAACTTTTGTGGTGCCTTTCAGCTGCCTACCATGGTAGTGTAAAAACTATCAAGAGAACTCTTGTCTGGCACATTCCCCGGTGGAGTTGTGCAGGGGGTGTGTTTGGAACATTTTGTCACCAGCCGAGTCCAAAATTCAGCGGTTCCCCATCTCAGCCCAGAAAGCAGGTAGAACAACTTTTGTGGTGTCTTTCAGATGCCTACCGGAGCAATGTAAAAACTACCAGGAGAACTCCTGTCTGGCACCTTCCCCGGTGGAGTTGTGCATGGGGTGTGTTTGGAACATTTTGTCACCCGGCCGAGTCCAAAATTCAGCGGTTCCCCATCTCAGCCCTGAAAGCAGGTAGAACAACTTTTGTAGTGTCTTTTTGATGCCTACCGGAGCAATGTAAAAACTATCAACAGAATTCCTTCCTGGCACCTTCCCCGGTGGAGTTGTGCATGGGGTGTATTTATTAAATTTTGTCTCCAGCCGACTCCAAAATTCAGCTGTTCCCCATCTCAGCCCAGAAAGCAGGTAGAACAACTTTTGTGGTGTCTTTCAGATGCCTACCAAGGTAGTGTAAAAACTATCAAGAGAACTCTTGTCTGGCACCTTCCCCGGTGGAGTTGTGCATGGGCTGTGTTTGGAACATTTTGTCACCGGCCGACTCCAAAATTCAGCGGTTCCCCATCTCAGCCCAGAAAGCAGGTAAAACAACTTTTGTGGTGTCTTTCAGGTGCCTACCAGGGTAGTGTAAAAACTTCCAACAGAACTCGTGTCTGGCACCTTCCCCGGTGGAGTTGTGCATGGGGTGTGTTTGGAACATTTTGTCACCAGCCGAGTCCAAAATTCAGCTGTTCCCCATCTCAGCCCAGAAAGCAGGTAGAACAACTTTTGTGGTGTCTTTCAGATGCCTACCAAGGTAGTGTAAAAACTATTAAGAGAACTCCTGTGTGGCACCTTCCCCGGTGGAGTTGTGCATGGGCTGTGTTTGGAACATTTTGTCACCGGCCGACTCCAAAATTCAGCGGTTCCCCATCTCAGCCCAGAAAGCAGGTAGAACAACTTTTGTGGTGTCTTTCAGGTGCCTACCAGGGTAGTGTAAAAACTTCCAACAGAACTCGTTCCTGGCACCTTCCCCGGTGGAGTTGTGCATGGGGTGTGTTTGGAACATTTTGTCACAGCCGAGTCCAAAATTCAGCGGTTCCCCATCTCAGCCCAGAAAGCAGGTAGAACAACTTTTGTGGTGTCTTTCAGGTGCCTACAAAGGTAGTGTAAAAACTACCAGGAGAACTCCTTTCTGGCACCTTCCCCGGTGGAGTTGTGCATGGGGTGTGTTTGGAACATTTTGTCACCGGCCGAGTCCAAAATTCAGCGGTTCCCCATCTCAGCCCAGAAAGCAGGTAGAACAACTTTTGTAGTGTCTTTTTGATGCCTACCGGAGCAATGTAAAAACTACCAACAGAATTCCTTCCTGGCACCTTCGCTAGTGGAGTTGTGCATGGGGTGTATTTATTAAAATTTGTCACCAGCCGAGTCCAAAATTCAGCTGTTCCCCATCTCAGCCCAGAAAGCAGGTAGAACAACTTTTGTGGTGTCTTTCAGATGCCTACCGGAGCAATGTAAAAACTACCAGGAGAACTCCTGTCTGGCACCTTCCCCGGTGGAGTTGTGCATGGGGTGTGTTTGGAACATTTTGTCACCAGCCGAGTCCAAAATTCAGCGGTTCCCCATCTCAGCCCAGAAAGCAGGTAGAACAACTTTTGTGGTGTCTTTCAGATGCCTACCGGAGCAATGTAAAAACTACCAACAGAATTCCTTCCTGGCACCTTCCCCGGTGGAGTTGTGCATGGGGTGTATTTATTAAAATTTTGTCACCAGCCGAGTCCAAAATTCAGCTGTTCCCCATCTCAGCCCAGAAAGCAGGTAGAACAACTTTTGTGGTGCCTTTCAAATGCCTACCAAGGTAGTGTAAAAACTATCAAGAGAACTCTTGTCTGGCACCTTCCCCGGTGGAGTTGTGCATGGGGTGTGTTTGGAACATTTTGTCACCAGCCGAGTCCAAAATTCAGCTGTTCCCATCTCAGCCCAGAAAGCAGGTAAAACAACTTTTGTGGTGTCTTTCAGGTGCCTACCAAGGTAGTGTAAAAACTACCAGGAGAACTCTTGTCTGGCACCTTCCCGGTGGAGTTGTGCATGGGGTGTGTTTGGAACATTTTGTCACCAGCCGAGTCCAAAATTCAGCTGTTCCCCATCTCAGCCCAGAAAGCAGGTAGAACAACTTTTGTGGTGTCTTTCAGATGCCTACCAAGGTAGTGTAAAAACTTCCAACAGAACTCGTTTCTGGCACCTTCCCCGGTGGAGTTGTGCATGGGGTGTGTTTGGAACATTTTGTCACCAGCCGACTCCAAAATTCAGCGGTTCCCCATCTCAGCCCAGAAAGCAGGTAGAACAACTTTTGTGGTGTCTTTCAGGTGCCTACCAAGGTAGTGTAAAAACTACCAGGAGAACTCTTGTCTGGACCTTCCCTGGTGGAGTTGTGCATGGGGTGTTTTTGGAACATTTCGTCACCAGCCGAGTCCAAAATTCAGCTGTTCCCCATCTCAGCCCAGAAAGCAGGTAGAACAACTTTTGTGGTGTCTTTCAAATGCCTACCAAGGTAGTGTAAAAACTACCAGGAGAACTCCTGTCTGGCACCTTCCCCGGTGGATTTGTGCATGGGGTGTGTTTGGAATATTTTGTCACCGGCCGAGTCCAAAATTCAGCGATTACCCATCTCAGCCCAGAAAGCAGGTAGAACAACTTTCGTGGTGTCCTTTTGATGCCTACCGGAGCAATGTAAAAACTACCAACAGAACTCTTCCCTGGCACCTTCGCTAGTGGAGTTGTGCATGGGGTGTGTTTGGAACATTTTTTCACCAGCCGAGTCCAAAATTCAGCGGTTCCCCATCTCAGCCCAGAAAGCAGGTAGAACAACTTTTGTGGTGTCTTTCAGATGCCTACCGGAGCAATGTAAAAACTACCAGGAGAACTCCTCTCTGGCACCTTCCCCGGTGGAGTTGTGCATGGGCTGTGTTAGGAACATTTTGTCACCGGCCGAGTCCAAAATTCAGCGGTTCCCCATCTCATCCCAGAAAGCAGGAAGAACAACTTTTGTAGTGTCTTTTTGATGCCTACCGGAGCAATGTAAAAACTACCAACAGAATTCCTTCCTGGCACCTTCCCCGGTGGAGTTGTGCATGGGGTGTATTTATTAAAATTTTGTCACCAGCCGACTCCAACATTTAGATGTTCCCCATCTCAGCCCAGAAAGCAGGTAGAACAACTTTTGTGGTGCCTTTCAAATGCCTACCAAGGTAGTGTAAAAACTATCAAGAGAACTCTTGTCTGGCACCTTCCCCGGTGGAGTTGTGCATGGGGTGTGTTTGGAACATTTTGTCACCGGCCGACTCCAAAATTCAGCGGTTCCCCATCTCAGCCCAGAAAGCAGTTAAAACAACTTTTGTGGTGCCTTTCAGCTGCCTTCCAAGGTAGTGTAAAAACTTCCAACAGAATTCCTTCCTGGCACCTTCCCCGGTGGAGTTGTGCAGGGGGTGTGTTTGGAACATTTTGTCACCAGCCGAGTCCAAAATTCAGCGGATCCCCATCTCAGCCCAGAAAGCAGGTAGAACAACTTTTGTGGTGTCTTTCAGATGCCTACCGGAGCAATGTAAAAACTACCCACAGAATTCCTTCCTGGCACCTTCGCTAGTGGAGTTGTGCATGGGGTGTATTTATTAAAATTTTGTCACCACCCGAGTCCAAAATTCAGCGTTCCCCATCTCAGCCCAGAAAGCAGGTAGAACAACTTTTGTGGTGTCTTTCAGATGCCTACCAAGGTAGTGTAAAACTATCAAGAGAACTCCTGTCTGGCACCTTCCCCGGTGGAATTGTGCATGGGGTGTGTTTGGAACATTTTGTCACCGGCCGACTCCAAAATTCAGCTGTTCCCCATCTCAGCCCAGAAAGCAGGTAGAACAACTTTTGTGGTGCCTTTCAGATGCCTACCAAGATAGTGTAAAAACTACCAACAGAACTCCTGTCTGGCACCTTCCCCGGTGGAGTTGTGCATGGGGTGTGTTTGGAACATTTTGTCACCAGCCGACTCCAAAATTCAGCTGTTCCCCATCTCAGCCCAGAAAGCAGGTAGAACAACTTTTGTGGTGTCTTTCAGGTGCCTACCAAGGTAGTGTAAAAACTTCCAACAGAACTCTTGTCTGGCACATTCCCCGGTGGAGTTGTGCAGGGGGTGTATTTATTAATTTTTGTCACCAGCCGAGTCCAAAATTCAGCTGCTCCCCATCTCAGCCCAGAAAGCAGGAAGAACAACTTTTGTGGTGCCTTTCAAATGCCTACCAAGGTAGTGTAAAAATTAGCAAGAGAACTCTTGTCTGGCACCTTCCCCGGTGGAGTTGTGCATGGGGTGTGTTTGGAATATTTTGTCACCAGCCCAGTACAAAATTCAGCTGTTCCCCATCTGAGCCCAGAAAGCAGGTAAAACAACTTTTGTGGTGTCTTTCAGGTGCCTACCAAGGTAGTGTAAAAACTATCAAGAGAACTCTTGTCTGCCACCTTCCCCGGTGGAGTTGTGCATGGGGTGTGTTTGGAACATTTTGTCACCAGCCGAGTCCAAAATTCAGCGGTTCCCCATCTCAGCCCAGAAAGCAGGAAGAAAAAACTTTTGTGGTGTCTTTCAGGTGCCTACCAAGGTAGTGTAAAAACTACCAGGAGAACTCCTTTCTGGCACCTTCGCTACTGGAGTTATGCATGGGGTGTTTTTGGAACATTTTGTCACCAGCCGACTCCAAAATTCAGCGGTTCCCCATCTCAGCCCATAAAGCAGGTAGAACAACTTTTGTGGTGCCTTTCAGCTGCCTACCATGGTAGTGTAAAAACTATCAAGAGAACTCTTGTCTGGCACCTTCCCCGGTGGAGTTGTGCATGGGGTGTGTTTGGAACATTTTGTCACCAGCCGAGTCCAAAATTCAGCGGTTCCCCATCTCAGCCCAGAAAGCAGGTAGAACAACTTTTGTGGTGTCTTTCAGATGCCTACCGGAGCAATGTAAAAACTACCAGGAGAACTCCTGTCTGGCACCTTCCCCGGTGGAGTTGTGCATGGGGTGTGTTTGGAACATTTTGTCACCGGCCGAGTCCAAAATTCAGCGGTTCCCCATCTCAGCCCAGAAAGCAGGTAGAACAACTTTTGTAGTGTCTTTTTGATGCCTACCGGAGCAATGTAAAAACTACCAACAGAATTCCTTCCTGGCACCTTCCCCGGTGGAGTTGTGCATGGGGTGTATTTATTAAAATTTTGTCTCCAGCCGACTCCAAAATTCAGCTGTTCCCCATCTCAGCCCAGAAAGCAGGTAGAACAACTTTTGTGGTGTCTTTCAGATGCCTACCAAGGTAGTGTAAAAACTATTAAGAGAACTCCAGTCTGGCACCTTCCCCGGTGGAGTTGTGCATGGGCTGTGTTTGGAACATTTTGTCACCGGCCGACTCCAAAATTCAGCGGTTCCCCATCTCAGCCCAGAAAGCAGGTAAAACAACTTTTGTGGTGTCTTTCAGGTGCCTACCAGGGTAGTGTAAAAACTTCCAACAGAACTCGTTCCTGGCACCTTCCCCGGTGGAGTTGTGCATGGGGTGTGTTTGGAACATTTTGTCACCAGCCGAGTCCAAAATTCAGCGGTTCCCCATCTCAGCCCAGAAAGCAGGTAGAACAACTTTTGTGGTGTCTTTCAGGTGCCTACCAAGGTAGTGTAAAAACTACCAGGAGAACTCCTGTCTGGCACCTTCCCCGGTGGAGTTGTGCATGGGGTGTGTTTGGAACATTTTGTCACCGGCCGAGTCCAAAATTCAGCGGTTCCCCATCTCAGCCCAGAAAGCAGGTAGAACAACTTTTGTAGTGTCTTTTTGATGCCTACCGGAGCAATGTAAAAACTACCAACAGAATTCCTTCCTGGCACCTTCGCTAGTGGAGTTGTGCATGGGGTGTATTTATTAAAATTTTGTCACCAGCCGAGTCCAAAATTCAGCTGTTCCCCATCTCAGCCCAGAAAGCAGGTAGAACAACTTTTGTGGTGTCTTTCAGATGCCTACCGGAGCAATGTAAAAACTACCAGGAGAACTCCTGTCTGGCACCTTCCCCGGTGGAGTTGTGCATGGGGTGTGTTTGGAACATTTTGTCACCGGCCGAGTCCAAAATTCAGCGGTTCCCCATCTCAGCCCAGAAAGCAGGTAGAACAACTTTTGTAGTGTCTTTTTGATGCCTACCGGAGCAATGTAAAAACTACCAACAGAATTCCTTCCTGGCACCTTCCCCGGTGGAGTTGTGCATGGGGTGTATTTATTAAAATTTTGTCACCAGCCGAGTCCAAAATTCAGCTGTTCCCCATCTCAGCCCAGAAAGCAGGTAGAACAACTTTTGTGGTGCCTTTCAAATGCCTACCAAGGTAGTGTAAAAACTTTTAACAGAACTCTTGTCTGGCACCTTCCCCGGTGGAGTTGTGCATGGGGTGTGTTTGGAACATTTTGTCACCAGCCGAGTCCAAAATTCAGCTGCTCCCCATCTCAGCCCAGAAAGCAGGTAAAACAACTTTTGTGGTGTCTTTCAGGTGCCTACCAAGGTAGTGTAAAAACTACCAGGAGAACTCTTGTCTGGCACATTCCCCGGTGGAGTTGTGCATGGGGTGTGTTTGGAACATTTTGTCACCAGCCGAGTCCAAAATTCAGCTGTTCCCCATCTCAGCCCAGAAAGCATGTAGAACAACTTTTGTGGTGTCTTTCAGGTGCCTACCAAGGTAGTGTAAAAACTTCCAACAGAACTCGTTCCTGGCACCTTCCCCGGTGGAGTTGTGCATGGGGTGTGTTTGGAACATTTTGTCACCAGCCGACTCCAAAATTCAGCGGTTCCCCATCTCAGCCCAGAAAGCAGGTAGAACAACTTTTGTGGTGTCTTTCAGATGCCTACCAAGGTAGTGTAAAAACTACCAACAGAACTCCTGTCTGGCACCTTCCCCGGTGGAGTTGTGCATGGGGTGTGTTTGGAACATTTTGTCACCGGCCGAGTCCAAAATTCAGCGGTTCCCCATCTCAGCCCAGAAAGCAGGTAGAACAACTTTTGTAGTGTCTTTTTGATGCCTACCGGAGCAATGTAAAAACTACCAACAGAATTCCTTCCTGGCACCTTCCCCGGTGGAGTTGTGCATGGGGTGTATTTATTAAAATTTTGTCACCAGCCGAGTCCAAAATTCAGCTGTTCCCCATCTCAGCCCAGAAAGCAGGTAGAACAACTTTTGTGGTGCCTTTCAAATGCCTACCAAGGTAGTGTAAAAACTATCAAGAGAACTCTTGTCTGGCACCTTCCCCGGTGGAGTTGTGCATGGGGTGTGTTTGGAACATTTTGTCACCAGCCGAGTCCAAAATTCAGCTGCTCCCCATCTCAGCCCAGAAAGCAGGTAAAACAACTTTTGTGGTGTCTTTCAGGTGCCTACCAAGGTAGTGTAAAAACTACCAGGAGAACTCTTGTCTGGCACATTCCCCGGTGGAGTTGTGCAGGGGGTGTGTTTGGAACATTTTGTCACCAGCCGAGTCCAAAATTCAGCGGTTCCCCATCTCAGCCCAGAAAGCAGGTAGAACAACTTTTGTGGTGTCTTTTTGATGCCTACCGGAGCAATGTAAAAACTACCAACAGAATTCCTTCCTGGCACCATCGCTAGTGGAGTTGTGCATGGGGTGTATTTATTAAAATTTTGTCACCAGCCGAGTCCAAAATTCAGCGGTTCCCCATCTCAGCCCAGAAAGCAGGTAGAACAACTTTTGTGGTGTCTTTCAGGTGCCTACCAAGGTAGTGTAAAAACTACCAGGAGAACTCCTGTCTGGCACCTTCCCCGGTGGAGTTGTGCATGGGGTGTGTTTGGAACATTTTGTCACCGGCCGAGTCCAAAATTCAGCGGTTCCCCATCTCAGCCCAGAAAGCAGGTAGAACAACTTTTGTAGTGTCTTTTTGATGCCTACCGGAGCAATGTAAAAACTACCAACAGAATTCCTTCCTGGCACCTTCGCTAGTGGAGTTGTGCATGGGGTGTATTTATTAAAATTTTGTCACCAGCCGAGTCCAAAATTCAGCTGTTCCCCATCTCAGCCCAGAAAGCAGGTAGAACAACTTTTGTGGTGTCTTTCAGATGCCTACCGGAGCAATGTAAAAACTACCAGGAGAACTCCTGTCTGGCACCTTCCCCGGTGGAGTTGTGCATGGGGTGTGTTTGGAACATTTTGTCACCGGCCGAGTCCAAAATTCAGCGGTTCCCCATCTCAGCCCAGAAAGCAGGTAGAACAACTTTTGTAGTGTCTTTTTGATGCCTACCGGAGCAATGTAAAAACTACCAACAGAATTCCTTCCTGGCACCTTCCCCGGTGGAGTTGTGCATGGGGTGTATTTATTAAAATTTTGTCACCAGCCGAGTCCAAAATTCAGCTGTTCCCCATCTCAGCCCAGAAAGCAGGTAGAACAACTTTTGTGGTGCCTTTCAAATGCCTACCAAGGTAGTGTAAAAACTTTTAACAGAACTCTTGTCTGGCACCTTCCCCGGTGGAGTTGTGCATGGGGTGTGTTTGGAACATTTTGTCACCAGCCGAGTCCAAAATTCAGCTGCTCCCCATCTCAGCCCAGAAAGCAGGTAAAACAACTTTTGTGGTGTCTTTCAGGTGCCTACCAAGGTAGTGTAAAAACTACCAGGAGAACTCTTGTCTGGCACATTCCCCGGTGGAGTTGTGCATGGGGTGTGTTTGGAACATTTTGTCACCAGCCGAGTCCAAAATTCAGCTGTTCCCCATCTCAGCCCAGAAAGCATGTAGAACAACTTTTGTGGTGTCTTTCAGGTGCCTACCAAGGTAGTGTAAAAACTTCCAACAGAACTCGTTCCTGGCACCTTCCCCGGTGGAGTTGTGCATGGGGTGTGTTTGGAACATTTTGTCACCAGCCGACTCCAAAATTCAGCGGTTCCCCATCTCAGCCCAGAAAGCAGGTAGAACAACTTTTGTGGTGTCTTTCAGATGCCTACCAAGGTAGTGTAAAAACTACCAACAGAACTCCTGTCTGGCACCTTCCCTGGTGGAGTTGTGCATGGGGTGTGTTTGGAACATTTTGTCACCGGCCGAGTCCAAAATTCAGCGGTTCCCCATCTCAGCCCAGAAAGCAGGTAGAACAACTTTTGTAGTGTCTTTTTGATGCCTACCGGAGCAATGTAAAAACTACCAACAGAATTCCTTCCTGGCACCTTCCCCGGTGGAGTTGTGCATGGGGTGTATTTATTAAAATTTTGTCACCAGCCGAGTCCAAAATTCAGCTGTTCCCCATCTCAGCCCAGAAAGCAGGTAGAACAACTTTTGTGGTGCCTTTCAAATGCCTACCAAGGTAGTGTAAAAACTATCAAGAGAACTCTTGTCTGGCACCTTCCCCGGTGGAGTTGTGCATGGGGTGTGTTTGGAACATTTTGTCACCAGCCGAGTCCAAAATTCAGCTGCTCCCCATCTCAGCCCAGAAAGCAGGTAAAACAACTTTTGTGGTGTCTTTCAGGTGCCTACCAAGGTAGTGTAAAAACTACCAGGAGAACTCTTGTCTGGCACATTCCCCGGTGGAGTTGTGCAGGGGGTGTGTTTGGAACATTTTGTCACCAGCCGAGTCCAAAATTCAGCGGTTCCCCATCTCAGCCCAGAAAGCAGGTAGAACAACTTTTGTGGTGTCTTTTTGATGCCTACCGGAGCAATGTAAAAACTACCAACAGAATTCCTTCCTGGCACCATCGCTAGTGGAGTTGTGCATGGGGTGTATTTATTAAAATTTTGTCACCAGCCGAGTCCAAAATTCAGCGGTTCCCCATCTCAGCCCAGAAAGCAGGTAGAACAACTTTTGTGGTGTCTTTCAGGTGCCTACCAAGGTAGTGTAAAAACTACCAGGAGAACTCCTGTCTGGCACCTTCCCCGGTGGAGTTGTGCATGGGGTGTGTTTGGAACATTTTGTCACCGGCCGAGTCCAAAATTCAGCGGTTCCCCATCTCAGCCCAGAAAGCAGGTAGAACAACTTTTGTAGTGTCTTTTTGATGCCTACCGGAGCAATGTAAAAACTACCAACAGAATTCCTTCCTGGCACCTTCGCTAGTGGAGTTGTGCATGGGGTGTATTTATTAAAATTTTGTCACCAGCCGAGTCCAAAATTCAGCTGTTCCCCATCTCAGCCCAGAAAGCAGGTAGAACAACTTTTGTGGTGTCTTTCAGATGCCTACCGGAGCAATGTAAAAACTACCAGGAGAACTCCTGTCTGGCACCTTCCCCGGTGGAGTTGTGCATGGGGTGTGTTTGGAACATTTTGTCACCGGCCGAGTCCAAAATTCAGCGGTTCCCCATCTCAGCCCAGAAAGCAGGTAGAACAACTTTTGTAGTGTCTTTTTGATGCCTACCGGAGCAATGTAAAAACTACCAACAGAATTCCTTCCTGGCACCTTCCCCGGTGGAGTTGTGCATGGGGTGTATTTATTAAAATTTTGTCACCAGCCGAGTCCAAAATTCAGCTGTTCCCCATCTCAGCCCAGAAAGCAGGTAGAACAACTTTTGTGGTGCCTTTCAAATGCCTACCAAGGTAGTGTAAAAACTTTTAACAGAACTCTTGTCTGGCACCTTCCCCGGTGGAGTTGTGCATGGGGTGTGTTTGGAACATTTTGTCACCAGCCGAGTCCAAAATTCAGCTGCTCCCCATCTCAGCCCAGAAAGCAGGTAAAACAACTTTTGTGGTGTCTTTCAGGTGCCTACCAAGGTAGTGTAAAAACTACCAGGAGAACTCTTGTCTGGCACATTCCCCGGTGGAGTTGTGCATGGGGTGTGTTTGGAACATTTTGTCACCAGCCGAGTCCAAAATTCAGCTGTTCCCCATCTCAGCCCAGAAAGCATGTAGAACAACTTTTGTGGTGTCTTTCAGGTGCCTACCAAGGTAGTGTAAAAACTTCCAACAGAACTCGTTCCTGGCACCTTCCCCGGTGGAGTTGTGCATGGGGTGTGTTTGGAACATTTTGTCACCAGCCGACTCCAAAATTCAGCGGTTCCCCATCTCAGCCCAGAAAGCAGGTAGAACAACTTTTGTGGTGTCTTTCAGATGCCTACCAAGGTAGTGTAAAAACTACCAACAGAACTCCTGTCTGGCACCTTCCCTGGTGGAGTTGTGCATGGGGTGTGTTTGGAACATTTTGTCACCGGCCGAGTCCAAAATTCAGCGGTTCCCCATCTCAGCCCAGAAAGCAGGTAGAACAACTTTTGTAGTGTCTTTTTGATGCCTACCGGAGCAATGTAAAAACTACCAACAGAATTCCTTCCTGGCACCTTCCCCGGTGGAGTTGTGCATGGGGTGTATTTATTAAAATTTTGTCACCAGCCGAGTCCAAAATTCAGCTGTTCCCCATCTCAGCCCAGAAAGCAGGTAGAACAACTTTTGTGGTGCCTTTCAAATGCCTACCAAGGTAGTGTAAAAACTATCAAGAGAACTCTTGTCTGGCACCTTCCCCGGTGGAGTTGTGCATGGGGTGTGTTTGGAACATTTTGTCACCAGCCGAGTCCAAAATTCAGCTGCTCCCCATCTCAGCCCAGAAAGCAGGTAAAACAACTTTTGTGGTGTCTTTCAGGTGCCTACCAAGGTAGTGTAAAAACTACCAGGAGAACTCTTGTCTGGCACCTTCCCCGGTGGAGTTGTGCAGGGGGTGTGTTTGGAACATTTTGTCACCGGCCGAGTCCAAAATTCAGCGGTTCCCCATCTCAGCCCAGAAAGCAGGTAGAACAACTTTTGTAGTGTCTTTTTGATGCCTACCGGAGCAATGTAAAAACTACCAACAGAATTCCTTCCTGGCACCTTCCCCGGTGGAGTTGTGCATGGGGTGTATTTATTAAAATTTTGTCACCAGCCGAGTCCAAAATTCAGCTGTTCCCCATCTCAGCCCAGAAAGCAGGTAGAACAACTTTTGTGGTGCCTTTCAAATGCCTACCAAGGTAGTGTAAAAACTTTTAACAGAACTCTTGTCTGGCACCTTCCCCGGTGGAGTTGTGCATGGGGTGTGTTTGGAACATTTTGTCACCAGCCGAGTCCAAAATTCAGCTGCTCCCCATCTCAGCCCAGAAAGCAGGTAAAACAACTTTTGTGGTGTCTTTCAGGTGCCTACCAAGGTAGTGTAAAAACTACCAGGAGAACTCTTGTCTGGCACATTCCCCGGTGGAGTTGTGCATGGGGTGTGTTTGGAACATTTTGTCACCAGCCGAGTCCAAAATTCAGCTGTTCCCCATCTCAGCCCAGAAAGCATGTAGAACAACTTTTGTGGTGTCTTTCAGGTGCCTACCAAGGTAGTGTAAAAACTTCCAACAGAACTCGTTCCTGGCACCTTCCCCGGTGGAGTTGTGCATGGGGTGTGTTTGGAACATTTTGTCACCAGCCGACTCCAAAATTCAGCGGTTCCCCATCTCAGCCCAGAAAGCAGGTAGAACAACTTTTGTGGTGTCTTTCAGATGCCTACCAAGGTAGTGTAAAAACTACCAACAGAACTCCTGTCTGGCACCTTCCCCGGTGGAGTTGTGCATGGGGTGTGTTTGGAACATTTTGTCACCGGCCGAGTCCAAAATTCAGCGGTTCCCCATCTCAGCCCAGAAAGCAGGTAGAACAACTTTTGTAGTGTCTTTTTGATGCCTACCGGAGCAATGTAAAAACTACCAACAGAACTCCTGTCTGGCACCTTCCCTGGTGGAGTTGTGCATGGGGTGTATTTATTAAAATTTTGTCACCAGCCGAGTCCAAAATTCAGCTGTTCCCCATCTCAGCCCAGAAAGCAGGTAGAACAACTTTTGTGGTGCCTTTCAAATGCCTACCAAGGTAGTGTAAAAACTATCAAGAGAACTCTTGTCTGGCACCTTCCCCGGTGGAGTTGTGCATGGGGTGTGTTTGGAACATTTTGTCACCAGCCGAGTCCAAAATTCAGCTGCTCCCCATCTCAGCCCAGAAAGCAGGTAAAACAACTTTTGTGGTGTCTTTCAGGTGCCTACCAAGGTAGTGTAAAAACTACCAGGAGAACTCTTGTCTGGCACATTCCCCGGTGGAGTTGTGCAGGGGGTGTGTTTGGAACATTTTGTCACCAGCCGAGTCCAAAATTCAGCTGTTCCCCATCTCAGCCCAGAAAGCAGGTAGAACAACTTTTGTGGTGTCTTTCAGGTGCCTACCAAGGTAGTGTAAAAACTTCCAACAGAACTCGTTCCTGGCACCTTCCCCGGTGGAGTTGTGCATGGGGTGTGTTTGGAACATTTTGTCACCAGCCGACTCCAAAATTCAGCGGTTCCCCATCTCAGCCCAGAAAGCAGGTAGAACAACTTTTGTGGTGTCTTTCAGGTGCCTACCAAGGTAGTGTAAAAACTACCAACAGAACTCCTGTCTGGCACCTTCCCCGGTGGAGTTGTGCATGGGCTGTGTTTGGAACATTTTGTCACCAGCCGAGTCCAAAATTCAGCGGTTCCCCATCTCAGCCCAGAAAGCAGGTAGAACAACTTTTGTGGTGTCTTTTTGATGCCTACCGGAGCAATGTAAAAACTACCAACAGAATTCCTTCCTGGCACCTTCCCTAGTGGAGTTGTGCATGGGGTGTATTTATTAAAATTTTGTCACCAGCCGAGTCCAAAATTCAGCTGTTCCCCATCTCAGCCCAGAAAGCAGGTAGAACAACTTTTGTGGTGTCTTTCAGATGCCTACCGGAGCAATGTAAAAACTACCAGGAGAACTCGTTTCTGGCACCTTCCCCGGTGGAGTTGTGCATGGGGTGTGTTTGGAACATTTTGTCACCAGCCGACTCCAAAATTCAGCGGTTCCCCATCTCAGCCCAGAAAGCAGGTAGAACAACTTTTGTAGTGTCTTTTTGATGCCTACCGGAGCAATGTAAAAACTACCAACAGAATTCCTTCCTGGCACCTTCGCTAGTGGAGTTGTGCATGGGGTGTATTTATTAAAATTTTGTCACCGGCCGACTCCAAAATTCAGCTGTTCCCCATCTCAGCCCAGAAAGCAGGTAAAACAACTTTTCTGGTGTCTTTCAGGTGCCTACCAAGGTAGTGTAAAAACTACCAGGAGAACTCTTGTCTGGACCTTCCCTGGTGGAGTTGTGCATGGGGTGTTTTTGGAACATTTCGTCACCAGCCGAGTCCAAAATTCAGCTGTTCCCCATCTCAGCCCAGAAAGCAGGTAGAACAACTTTTGTGGTTTCTTTCAAATGCCTACCAAGGTAGTGTAAAAACTACCAGGAGAACTCCTCTCTGGCACCTTCCCCGGTGGAGTTGTGCAGGGGGTGTGTTTGGAACATTTTGTCACCAGCCGAGTCCAAAATTCAGCTGCTCCCCATCTCAGCCCAGAAAGCAGGTAGAACAACTTTTGTGGTGTCTTTCAGGTGCCTACCAAGGTAGTGTAAAAACTATTAAGAGAACTCCAGTCTGGCACCTTCCCCGGTGGAGTTGTGCATGGGGTGTGTTTGGAACATTTTGTCACCGGCCGACTCCAAAAGTCATCGGTTCCCCATCTCAGCCGAGAAAGCAGGTAAAACAACTTTTGTGGTGCCTTTCAGCTGCCTACCAAGGTAGTGTAAAAACTTCCAACAGAACTCGTTCCTGGCACCTTCCCCGGTGGAGTTGTGCATGGGGTGTGTTTGGAACATTTTGTCACCAGCCGACTCCAAAATTCAGCGGTTCCCCATCTCAGCCCAGAAAGCAGGTAGAACAACTTTTGTGGTGTCTTTCAGGTGCCTACCGGAGCAATGTAAAAACTACTAAGAGAACTCTTGTCTGGCACCTTCCCTGGTGGAGTTGTGCATGGGGTGTGTTTGGAACATTTTGTCACCAGCCGAGTCCAAAATTCAGCGGTTCCCCATCTCAGCCCAGAAAGCAGGTAGAACAACTTTTGTGGTGTCTTTCAGATGCCTACCAAGGTAGTGTAAAAACTACCAACAGAACTCCTGTCTGGCACCTTCCCCGGTGGAGTTGTGCAGGGGGTGTGTTTGGAACATTTTGTCACCAGCCGAGTCCAAAATTCAGCGGTTCCCCATCTCAGCCCAGAAAGCAGGTAGAACAACTTTTGTGGTGTCTTTTTGATGCCTACCGGAGCAATGTAAAAACTACCAACAGAATTCCTTCCTGGCACCTTCGCTAGTGGAGTTGTGCATGGGGTGTATTTATTAAAATTTTGTCACCAGCCGAGTCCAAAATTCAGCTGTTCCCCATCTCAGCCCAGAAAGCAGGTAGAACAACTTTTGTGGTGCCTTTCAGGTGCCTACCAAGGTAGTGTAAAACTACCAGGAGAACTCCTTTCTGGCACCTTCCCCGGTGGAGTTGTGCATGGGGTGTGTTTGGAACATTTCGTCACCAGCCGAGTCCAAAATTCAGCTGTTCCCCATCTCAGCCCAGAAAGCAGGTAGAACAACTTTTGTGGTGTCTTTCAGATGCCTACCGGAGCAATGTAAAAAGTACCAACAGAATTCGTTCTTGGCACCTTCGCTAGTGGAGTTGTGCATGGGGTGTATTTATTAAAATTTTGTCACCAGCCGAGTCCAAAATTCAGCTGTTCCCCATCTCAGCCCAGAAAGCAGGTAGAACAACTTTTGTGGTGCCTTTCAGGTGCCTACCAAGGTAGTGTAAAAACTACCAACAGAACTCCTGTCTGGCACCTTCCCCGGTGGAGTTGTGCAGGGGGTGTGTTTGGAACATTTTGTCACCAGCCGAGTCCAAAATTCAGCGGTTCCCCATCTCAGCCCTGAAAGCAGGTAGAACAACTTTTGTGGTGTCTTTTTGATGCCTACCGGAGCAATGTAAAAACTACCAACAGAATTCCTTCCTGGCACCTTCGCTAGTGGAGTTGTGCATGGCGTGTATTTATTAAAATTTTGTCACCAGCCGAGTCCAAAATTCAGATGTTCCCCATCTCAGCCCAGAAAGCAGGTAAAACAACTTTTGTGGTGTCTTTCAGGTGCCTACCAAGGTAGTGTAAAAACTATCAAGAGAACTCTTGTCTGGACCTTCCCCGGTGGAGTTGTGCATGGGGTGTGTTTGGAACATTTCGTCACCAGCCGAGTCCAAAATTCAGCTGTTCCCCATCTCAGCCCAGAAAGCAGGTAAAACAACTTTTGTGGTGTCTTTCAAATGCCTACCAAGGAAGTGTAAAAACTACCAGGAGAACTCCTTTCTGGCACCTTCCCCGGTGGAGTTGTGCATGGGGTGTGTTTGGAACATTTTGTCACCAGCCAAGTCCAAAATTCAGCTGTTCCCCATCTCAGCCCAGAAAGCAGGTAGAACAACTTTTGTGGTGTCTTTCAGATGCCTACCAAGGTAGTGTAAAAACTATTAAGAGAACTCCTGTCTGGCACCTTCCCCGGTGGAGTTGTGCATGGGGTGTGTTTGGAACATTTTGTCACCGGCCGACTCCAAAATTCAGCGGTTCCCCATCTCAGCCCAGAAAGCAGGTAAAACAACTTTTGTGGTGTCTTTCAGATGCCTACCGGAGCAATGTAAAAACTACCAACAGAATTCGTTCTTGGCACCTTCGCTAGTGGAGTTGTGCATGGGGTGTATTTATTAAAATTTTGTCACCAGCCGAGTCCAAAATTCAGCTGTTCCCCATCTCAGCCCAGAAAGCAGGCAGAACAACTTTTGTGGTGTCTTTCAGGTGCCTACCAAGGTAGTGTAAAAACTACCAACAGAACTCCTGTCTGGCACCTTCCCCGGTGGAGTTGTGCAGGGGGTGTTTTTGGAACATTTTGTCACCAGCCGACTCCAAAATTCAGCTGTTCCCCATCTCAGCCCAGAAAGCAGGTAGAACAACTTTTGTGGTGTCTTTCAGATGCCTACCAAGGTAGTGTAAAAACTATTAAGAGAACTCCTGTCTGGCACCTTCCCCGGTGGAGTTGTGCATGGGGTGTGTTAAGAACATTTTGTCACCGGCCGAGTCCAAAATTCAGCGGTTCCCCATCTCAGCCCAGAAAGCAGGTAGAACAACTTTTGTGGTGTCTTTCAGATGCCTACCGGAGCAATGTAAAAACTACCAACAGAATTCGTTCTTGGCACCTTCGCTAGTGGAGTTGTGCATGGGGTGTATTTATTAAAATTTTGTCACCAGCCGAGTCCAAAATTCAGCTGTTCCCCATCTCAGCCCAGAAAGCAGGTAGAACAACTTTTGTGGTGTCTTTCAGATGCCTACCGGAGCAATGTAAAAACTACCAGGAGAACTCCTTTCTGGCACCTTTCCCGGTGGAGTTGTGCATGGGGTGTGTTTGGAACATTTTGTCACCAGCCGACTCCAAAATTCAGCGGTTCCCCATCTCAGCCCAGAAAGCAGGTAGAACAACTTTTGTAGTGTCTTTTTGATG
The DNA here is from genome assembly GCF_023638135.1 of Falco biarmicus. Lineage (NCBI taxonomy): Eukaryota > Metazoa > Chordata > Aves > Falconiformes > Falconidae > Falco > Falco biarmicus. The sequence continues at coordinate 178,251 of NW_026611689.1, read as the reverse complement.
CCTACCGGAGCAATGTAAAAACTACCAACAGAATTCCTTCCTGGCACCTTCGCTAGTGGAGTTGTGCATGGGGTGTATTTATTAAAATTTTGTCACCAGCCAAGTCCAAAATTCAGCTGTTCCCCATCTCAGCCCAGAAAGCAGGTAAAACAACTTTTGTGGTGTCTTTCAGGTGCCTACCAAGGTAGTGTAAAAACTACCAACAGAACTCCTGTCTGGCACCTTCCCCGGTGGAGTTGTGCAGGGGGTGTGTTTGGAACATTTTGTCACCAGCCGACTCCAAAATTCAGCTGTTCCCCATCTCAGCCCAGAAAGCAGGTAGAACAACATTTGTGGTGTCTTTTTGATGCCTACCGGAGCAATGTAAAAACTACCAACAGAATTCCTTCCTGGCACCTTCGCTAGTGGAGTTGTGCATGGGGTGTATTTATTAAAATTTTGTCACCAGCCGAGTCCAAAATTCAGCGATTCCCCATCTCAGCCCAGAAAGCAGGTAAAACAACTTTTGTGGTGTCTTTCAAATGCCTACCAAGGTAGTGTAAAAACTACCAGGAGAACTCCTGTCTGGCACCTTCCCCGGTGGAGTTGTGCAGGGGGTGTGTTTGGAACATTTTGTCACCAGCCGACTCCAAAATTCAGCTGTTCCCCATCTCAGCCCAGAAAGCAGGTAGAACAACTTTTGTGGTGTCTTTCAGATGCCTACCAAGGTAGTGTAAAAACTATTAAGAGAACTCCTGTCTGGCACCTTCCCCGGTGGAGTTGTGCAGGGGGGTGTGTTTGGAACATTTTGTCACCAGCCGAGTCCAAAATTCAGCGGTTCCCCATCTCAGCCCAGAAAGCAGGTAGAACAACTTTTGTGGTGTCTTTCAGATGCCTACCGGAGCAATGTAAAAACTACCAACAGAATTCGTTCTTGGCACCTTCGCTAGTGGAGTTGTGCATGGGGTGTATTTATTAAAATTTTGTCACCAGCTGAGTCCAAAATTCAGCTGTTCCCCATCTCAGCCCAGAAAGCAGGTAGAACAACTTTTGTGGTGTCTTTCAGATGCCTACCAAGGTAGTGTAAAAACTATTAAGAGAACTCCAGTCTGGCACCTTCCCCGGTGGAGTTGTGCAGGGGGTGTGTTTGGAACATTTTGTCACCAGCCGAGTCCAAAATTCAGCGGTTCCCCATCTCAGCCCAGAAAGCAGGTAGAACAACTTTTGTAGTGTCTTTTTGATGCCTACCGGAGCAATGTAAAAACTACCAACAGAATTCCTTCCTGGCACCTTCGCTAGTGGAGTTGTGCATGGGGTGTATTTATTAAAATTTTGTCAGCAGCCGAGTCCAAAATTCAGCTGTTCCCCATCTCAGCCCAGAAAGCAGGTAAAACAACTTTTGTGGTGTCTTTCAGGTGCCTACCAAGGTAGTGTAAAAACTACCAGGAGAACTCTTGTCTGGACCTTCCCTGGTGGAGTTGTGCATGGGGTGTGTTTGGAACATTTCGTCACCAGCCGACTCCAAAATTCAGCTGTTCCCCATCTCAGCCCAGAAAGCAGGTAGAACAACTTTTGTGGTGTCTTTCAGATGCCTACCAAGGTAGTGTAAAAACTACCAGGAGAACTCCTGTCTGGCACCTTCCCCGGTGGAGTTGTGCATGGGGTGTGTTTGGAACATTTTGTCACCAGCCAAGTCCAAAATTTAGTGGTTCCCCATCTCAGCCCAGAAAGCAGGTAGAACAACTTTTGTGGTGTCTTTCAGATGCCTACCAAGGTAGTGTAAAAACTATTAAGAGAACTCCTGTCTGGCACCTTCCCCGGTGGAGTTGTGCATGGGGTGTGTTTGGAACATTTTGTCACCGGCCGAGTCCAAAATTCAGCGGTTCCCCATCTCAGCCCAGAAAGCAGGTAAAACAACTTTTGTGGTGTCTTTCAGATGCCTACCGGAGCAATGTAAAAACTACCAACAGAATTCGTTCTTGGCACCTTCGCTAGTGGAGTTGTGCATGGGGTGTATTTATTAAAATTTTGTCACCAGCCGAGTCCAAAATTCAGCTGTTCCCCATCTCAGCCCAGAAAGCAGGTAGAACAACTTTTGTGGTGTCTTTCAGGTGCCTACCAAGGTAGTGTAAAAACTACCAACAGAACTCCTGTCTGGCACCTTCCCCGGTGGAGTTGTGCAGGGGGTGTGTTTGGAACATTTTGTCACCAGCCGACTCCAAAATTCAGCGGTTCCCCATCTCAGCCCAGAAAGCAGGTAGAACAACATTTGTGGTGTCTTTTTGATGCCTACCGGAGCAATGTAAAAACTACCAACAGAATTCCTTCCTGGCACCTTCGCTAGTGGAGTTGTGCATGGGGTGTATTTATTAAAATTTTGTCACCAGCCGAGTCCAAAATTCAGCGATTCCCCATCTCAGCCCAGAAAGCAGGTAAAACAACTTTTGTGGTGTCTTTCAAATGCCTACCAAGGTAGTGTAAAAACTACCAGGAGAACTCCTTTCTGGCACCTTCCCCGGTGGAGTTGTGCAGGGGGTGTGTTTGGAACATTTTGTCACCAGCCGACTCCAAAATTCAGCTGTTCCCCATCTCAGCCCAGAAAGCAGGTAGAACAACTTTTGTGGTGTCTTTCAGATGCCTACCAAGGTAGTGTAAAAACTATTAAGAGAACTCCTGTCTGGCACCTTCCCCGGTGGAGTTGTGCAGGGGGTGTGTTTGGAACATTTTGTCACCAGCCGAGTCCAAAATTCAGCGGTTCCCCATCTCAGCCCAGAAAGCAGGTAGAACAACTTTTGTGGTGTCTTTCAGATGCCTACCGGAGCAATGTAAAAACTACCAACAGAATTCGTTCTTGGCACCTTCGCTAGTGGAGTTGTGCATGGGGTGTATTTATTAAAATTTTGTCACCAGCCGAGTCCAAAATTCAGCTGTTCCCCATCTCAGCCCAGAAAGCAGGTAGAACAACTTTTGTGGTGTCTTTCAGATGCCTACCAAGGTAGTGTAAAAACTATTAAGAGAACTCCAGTCTGGCACCTTCCCCGGTGGAGTTGTGCAGGGGGTGTGTTTGGAACATTTTGTCACCAGCCGAGTCCAAAATTCAGCTGTTCCCCATCTCAGCCCAGAAAGCAGGTAGAACAACTTTTGTAGTGTCTTTTTGATGCCTACCGGAGCAATGTAAAAACTACCAACAGAATTCCTTCCTGGCACCTTCGCTAGTGGAGTTGTGCATGGGGTGTATTTATTAAAATTTTGTCAGCAGCCGAGTCCAAAATTCAGCTGTTCCACATCTCAGCCCAGAAAGCAGGTAGAACAACTTTTGTGGTGTCTTTCAGGTGCCTACCAAGGTAGTGTAAAAACTACCAGGAGAACTCTTGTCTGGACCTTCCCTGGTGGAGTTGTGCATGGGGTGTGTTTGGAACATTTCGTCACCAGCCGACTCCAAAATTCAGCTGTTCCCCATCTCAGCCCAGAAAGCAGGTAGAACAACTTTTGTGGTGTCTTTCAGATGCCTACCAAGGTAGTGTAAAAACTACCAGGAGAACTCCTGTCTGGCACCTTCCCCGGTGGAGTTGTGCATGGGGTGTGTTTGGAACATTTTGTCACCAGCCAAGTCCAAAATTTAGTGGTTCCCCATCTCAGCCCAGAAAGCAGGTAGAACAACTTTTGTGGTGTCTTTCAGATGCCTACCAAGGTAGTGTAAAAACTATTAAGAGAACTCCTGTCTGGCACCTTCCCCGGTGGAGTTGTGCATGGGGTGTGTTTGGAACATTTTGTCACCGGCCGAGTCCAAAATTCAGCGGTTCCCCATCTCAGCCCAGAAAGCAGGTAAAACAACTTTTGTGGTGTCTTTCAGATGCCTACCGGAGCAATGTAAAAACTACCAACAGAATTCGTTCTTGGCACCTTCGCTAGTGGAGTTGTGCATGGGGTGTATTTATTAAAATTTTGTCACCAGCCGAGTCCAAAATTCAGCTGTTCCCCATCTCAGCCCAGAAAGCAGGTAGAACAACTTTTGTGGTGTCTTTCAGGTGCCTACCAAGGTAGTGTAAAAACTACCAACAGAACTCCTGTCTGGCACCTTCCCCGGTGGAGTTGTGCAGGGGGTGTGTTTGGAACATTTTGTCACCAGCCGACTCCAAAATTCAGCTGTTCCCCATCTCAGCCCAGAAAGCAGGTAGAACAACATTTGTGGTGTCTTTTTGATGCCTACCGGAGCAATGTAAAAACTACCAACAGAATTCCTTCCTGGCACCTTCGCTAGTGGAGTTGTGCATGGGGTGTATTTATTAAAATTTTGTCACCAGCCGAGTCCAAAATTCAGCGATTCCCCATCTCAGCCCAGAAAGCAGGTAAAACAACTTTTGTGGTGTCTTTCAAATGCCTACCAAGGTAGAGTAAAAACTACCAGGAGAACTCCTTTCTGGCACCTTCCCCGGTGGAGTTGTGCAGGGGGTGTGTTTGGAACATTTTGTCACCAGCCGACTCCAAAATTCAGCTGTTCCCCATCTCAGCCCAGAAAGCAGGTAGAACAACTTTTGTGGTGTCTTTCAGATGCCTACCAAGGTAGTGTAAAAACTATTAAGAGAACTCCTGTCTGGCACCTTCCCCGGTGGAGTTGTGCATGGGGTGTGTTTGGAACATTTTGTCACCGGCCGAGTCCAAAATTCAGCGGTTCCCCATCTCAGCCCAGAAAGCAGGTAGAACAACTTTTGTGGTGTCTTTCAGATGCCTACCGGAGCAATGTAAAAACTACCAACAGAATTCGTCCTTGGCACCTTCGCTAGTGGAGTTGTGCATGGGGTGTATTTATTAAAATTTTGTCACCAGCCGAGTCCAAAATTCAGCTGTTCCCCATCTCAGCCCAGAAAGCAGGTAGAACAACTTTTGTGGTGTCTTTCAGGTGCCTACCAAGGTAGTGTAAAAACTACCAGGAGAACTCCTTTCTGGCACCTTCCCCGGTGGAGTTGTGCATGGGGTGTGTTTGGAACATTTTGTCACCAGCCGACTCCAAAATTCAGCGGTTCCCCATCTCAGCCCAGAAAGCAGGTAGAACAACTTTTGTAGTGTCTTTTTGATGCCTACCGGAGCAATGTAAAAACTACCAACAGAATTCCTTCCTGGCACCTTCGCTAGTGGAGTTGTGCATGGGGTGTATTTATTAAAATTTTGTCACCAGCCGAGTCCAAAATTCAGCTGTTCCCCATCTCAGCCCAGAAAGCAGGTAAAACAACTTTTGTGGTGTCTTTCAGGTGCCTACCAAGGTAGTGTAAAAACTACCAGGAGAACTCTTGTCTGGACCTTCCCTGGTGGAGTTGTGCATGGGGTGTGTTTGGAACATTTCGTCACCAGCCGAGTCCAAAATTCAGCTGTTCCCCATCTCAGCCCAGAAAGCAGGTAAAACAACTTTTGTGGTGTCTTTCAGATGCCTACCGGAGCAATGTAAAAACTACCAACAGAATTCGTTCTTGGCACCTTCGCTAGTGGAGTTGTGCATGGGGTGTATTTATTAAAATTTTGTCACCAGCCGAGTCCAAAATTCAGCTGTTCTCCATCTCAGCCCAGAAAGCAGGTAGAACAACTTTTGTGGTGCCTTTCAGGTGCCTACCAAGGTAGTGTAAAAACTACCAGGAGAACTCCTGTCTGGCACCTTCCCCGGTGGAGTTGTGCAGGGGGTGTGTTTGGAACATTTTGTCACCAGCCGACTCCAAAATTCAGCTGTTCCCCATCTCAGCCCAGAAAGCAGGTAGAACAACTTTTGTGGTGTCTTTTTGATGCCTACCGGAGCAATGTAAAAACTACCAACAGAATTCCTTCCTGGCACCTTCGCTAGTGGAGTTGTGCATGGGGTGTATTTATTAAAATTTTGTCACCAGCCGAGTCCAAAATTCAGCTGTTCCCCATCTCAGCCCAGAAAGCAGGTAGAACAACTTTTGTGGTGCCTTTCAGATGCCTACTGGAGCAATGTAAAAACTACCAGGAGAACTCCTGTCTGGCACCTTCCCCGGTGGAGTTGTGCATGGGGTGTATTTATTAAAATTTTGTCACCAGCCGACTCCAAAATTCAGCTGTTCCCCATCTCAGCCCAGAAAGCAGGTAGAACAACTTTTGTGGTGTCTTTCAGATGCCTACCAAGGTAGTGTAAAAACTTCCAACAGAACTCTTGTCTGGCGCCTTCCCCGGTGGAGTTGTGCATGGGGTGTGTTTGGAACATTTTGTCACCGGCCGAGTCCAAAATTCAGCGGTTCCCCATCTCAGCCCAGAAAGCAGGTAAAACAACTTTTGTGGTGTCTTTCAGATGCCTACCGGAGCAATGTAAAAACTACCAACAGAATTCGTTCTTGGCACCTTCGCTAGTGGAGTTGTGCATGGGGTGTATTTATTAAAATTTTGTCACCAGCCGAGTCCAAAATTCAGCTGTTCCCCATCTCAGCCCAGAAAGCAGGTAGAACAACTTTTGTGGTGTCTTTCAGGTGCCTACCAAGGTAGTGTAAAAACTACCAACAGAACTCCTGTCTGGCACCTTCCCCGGTGGAGTTGTGCAGGGGGTGTGTTTGGAACATTTTGTCACCAGCCGACTCCAAAATTCAGCGGTTCCCCATCTCAGCCCAGAAAGCAGGTAGAACAACATTTGTGGTGTCTTTTTGATGCCTACCGGAGCAATGTAAAAACTACCAACAGAATTCCTTCCTGGCACCTTCGCTAGTGGAGTTGTACATGGGGTGTATTTATTAAAATTTTGTCACCAGCCGAGTCCAAAATTCAGCGATTCCCCATCTCAGCCCAGAAAGCAGGTAAAACAACTTTTGTGGTGTCTTTCAAATGCCTACCAAGGTAGTGTAAAAACTACCAGGAGAACTCCTTTCTGGCACCTTCCCCGGTGGAGTTGTGCAGGGGGTGTGTTTGGAACATTTTGTCACCAGCCGACTCCAAAATTCAGCTGTTCCCCATCTCAGCCCAGAAAGCAGGTAGAACAACTTTTGTGGTGTCTTTCAGATGCCTACCAAGGTAGTGTAAAAACTATTAAGAGAACTCCTGTCTGGCACCTTCCCCGGTGGAGTTGTGCAGGGGGTGTGTTTGGAACATTTTGTCACCAGCCGAGTCCAAAATTCAGCGGTTCCCCATCTCAGCCCAGAAAGCAGGTAGAACAACTTTTGTGGTGTCTTTCAGATGCCTACCGGAGCAATGTAAAAACTACCAACAGAATTCGTTCTTGGCACCTTCGCTAGTGGAGTTGTGCATGGGGTGTATTTATTAAAATTTTGTCACCAGCCGAGTCCAAAATTCAGCTGTTCCCCATCTCAGCCCAGAAAGCAGGTAGAACAACTTTTGTGGTGTCTTTCAGATGCCTACCGGAGCAACATAAAAACTACCAGGAGAACTCGTTTCTGGCACCTTCCCCGGTGGAGTTGTGCATGGGGTGTGTTTGGAACATTTTGTCACCAGCCGACTCCAAAATTCAGCGGTTCCCCATCTCAGCCCAGAAAGCAGGTAGAACAACTTTTGTAGTGTCTTTTTGATGCCTACCGGAGCAATGTAAAAATTACCAACAGAATTCCTTCCTGGCACCTTCGCTAGTGGAGTTGTGCATGGGGTGTATTTATTAAAATTTTGTCACCAGCCGAGTCCAAAATTCAGCTGTTCCCCATCTCAGCCCAGAAAGCAGGTAAAACAACTTTTGTGGTGTCTTTCAGGTGCCTACCAAGGTAGTGTAAAAACTACCAGGAGAACTCTTGTCTGGACCTTCCCTGGTGGAGTTGTGCATGGGGTGTGTTTGGAACATTTCGTCACCAGCCGAGTCCAAAATTCAGCTGTTCCCCATCTCAGCCCAGAAAGCAGGTAGAACAACTTTTGTGGTGTCTTTCAGATGCCTACCGGAGCAATGTAAAAACTACCAACAGAATTCGTTCTTGGCACCTTCGCTAGTGGAGTTGTGCATGGGGTGTATTTATTAAAATTTTGTCACCAGCCGAGTCCAAAATTCAGCTGTTCCCCATCTCAGCCCAGAAAGCAGGTAGAACAACTTTTGTGGTGCCTTTCAGGTGCCTACCAAGGTAGTGTAAAAACTACCAGGAGAACTCCTGTCTGGCACCTTCCCCGGTGGAGTTGTGCAGGGGGTGTGTTTGGAACATTTTGTCACCAGCCGACTCCAAAATTCAGCTGTTCCCCATCTCAGCCCAGAAAGCAGGTAGAACAACTTTTGTGGTGTCTTTTTGATGCCTACCGGAGCAATGTAAAAACTACCAACAGAATTCCTTCCTGGCACCTTCGCTAGTGGAGTTGTGCATGGGGTGTATTTATTAAAATTCTGTCACCAGCCGAGTCCAAAATTCAGCTGTTCCCCATCTCAGCCCAGAAAGCAGGTAGAACAACTTTTGTGGTGCCTTTCAGATGCCTACTGGAGCAATGTAAAAACTACCAGGAGAACTCCTGTCTGGCACCTTCCCCGGTGGAGTTGTGCATGGGGTGTGTTTGGAACATTTTGTCACCAGCCGAGTCCAAAATTCAGCTGTTCCCCATCTCAGCCCAGAAAGCAGGCAGAACAACTTTTGTGGTGTCTTTTTGATGCCTACCGGAGCAATGTAAAAACTACCAACAGAATTCCTTCCTGGCACCTTCGCTAGTGGAGTTGTGCATGGGGTGTATTTATTAAAATTTTGTCACCAGCCGAGTCCAAAATTCAGCTGTTCCCCATCTCAGCCCAGAAAGCAGGTAGAACAACTTTTGTGGTGCCTTTCAGATGCCTACTGGAGCAATGTAAAAACTACCAGGAGAACTCGTTTCTGGCACCTTCCCCGGTGGAGTTGTGCATGGGGTGTGTTTGGAACATTTTGTCACCAGCCGAGTCCAAAATTCAGCGGTTCCCCATCTCAGCCCAGAAAGCAGGTAAAACAAGTTTTGTGGTGTCTTTCAGGTGCCTACCAAGGTAGTGTAAAAACTATCAAGAGAACTCTTGTCTGGACCTTCCCCGGTGGAGTTGTGCATGGGGTGTGTTTGGAACATTTTGTCACCAGCCGACTCCAAAATTCAGCTGTTCCCCATCTCAGCCCAGAAAGCAGGTAAAACAACTTTTGTGGTGTCTTTCAAATGCGTACCAAGGTAGTGTAAAAACTACCAGGAGAACTCCTGTCTGGCACCTTCCCCGGTGGAGTTGTGCAGGGGGTGTGTTTGGAACATTTTGTCACCAGCCGACTCCAAAATTCAGCTGTTCCCCATCTCAGCCCAGAAAGCAGGTAGAACAACTTTTGTGGTGTCTTTCAGATGCCTACCAAGGTAGTGTAAAAACTATTAAGAGAACTCCTGTCTGGCACCTTCCCCGGTGGAGTTGTGCATGGGGTGTGTTTGGAACATTTTGTCACCGGCCGACTCCAAAATTCAGCGGTTCCCCATCTCAGCCCAGAAAGCAGGTAGAACAACTTTTGTGGTGTCTTTCAGATGCCTACCGGAGCAATGTAAAAACTACCAACAGAATTCGTTCTTGGCACCTTCGCTAGTGGAGTTGTGCATGGGGTGTATTTATTAAAATATTGTCACCAGCCGAGTCCAAAATTCAGCTGTTCCCCATCTCAGCCCAGAAAGCAGGTAAAACAACTTTTGTGGTGTCTTTCAGGTGCCTACCAAGGTAGTGTAAAAACTACCAGGAGAACTCTTGTCTGGCACCTTCCCCGGTGGAGTTGTGCAGGGGGTGTGTTTGGAACATTTTGTCACCAGCCGACTCCAAAATTCAGCGGTTCCCCATCTCAGCCCAGAAAGCAGGTAGAACAACATTTGTGGTGTCTTTTTGATGCCTACCGGAGCAATGTAAAAACTACCAACAGAATTCCTTCCTGGCACCTTCGCTAGTGGAGTTGTGCATGGGGTGTGTTTATTAAAATTTTGTCACCAGCCGAGTCCAAAATTCAGCTGTTCCCCATCTCAGCCCAGAAAGCAGGTAGAACAACTTTTGTGGTGTCTTTCAGATGCCTACCGGAGCAATGTAAAAACTACCAGGAGAACTCGTTTCTGGCACCTTCCCCGGTGGAGTTGTGCATGGGGTGTGTTTGGAACATTTTGTCACCAGCCGACTCCAAAATTCAGCGGTTCCCCATCTCAGCCCAGAAAGCAGGTAGAACAACTTTTGTAGTGTCTTTTTGATGCCTACCGGAGCAATGTAAAAACTACCAACAGAATTCCTTCCTGGCACCTTCATTAGTGGAGTTGTGCATGGGGTGTATTTATTAAAATTTTGTCACCAGCCGACTCCAAAATTCAGCTGTTCCCCATCTCAGCCCAGAAAGCAGGTAAAACAAGTTTTGTGGTGTCTTTCAGGTGCCTACCAAGGTAGTGTAAAAACTATCAAGAGAACTCTTGTCTGGACCTTCCCCGGTGGAGTTGTGCATGGGGTGTGTTTAGAACATTTCGTCACCAGCCGAGTCCAAAATTCAGCTGTTCCCCATCTCAGCCCAGAAAGCAGGTAAAACAACTTTTGTGGTGTCTTTCAAATGCCTACCAAGGTAGTGTAAAAACTACCAGGAGAACTCCTTTCTGGCACCTTCCCCGGTGGAGTTGTGCAGGGGGTGTGTTTGGAACATTTTGTCACCAGCCGAGTCCAAAATTCAGTGTTCCCCATCTCAGCCCAGAAACCAGGTAGAACAACTTTTGTGGTGTCTTTCAGATGCCTACCAAGGTAGTGTAAAAACTATTAAGAGAACTCCTGTCTGGCACCTTCCCCGGTGGAGTTGTGCATGGGGTGTGTTTGGAATTTTGTCACCGGCCGAGTCCAAAATTCAGCGGTTCCCCATCTCAGCCCAGAAAGCAGGTAGAACAACTTTTGTGGTGTCTTTCAGATGCCTACCGGAGCAATGTAAAAACTACCAACAGAATTCGTTCTTGGCACCTTCGCTAGTGGAGTTGTGCATGGGGTGTATTTATTAAAATTTTGTCACCAGCCGAGTCCAAAATTCAGCTGTTCCCCATCTCAGCCCAGAAAGCAGGTAGAACAACTTTTGTGGTGTCTTTCAAATGCCTACCAAGGTAGTGTAAAAACTACTAAGAGAACTCCTGTCTGGCACCTTCCCCGGTGGAGTTGTGCATGGGGTGTGTTTGGAACATTTTGTCACCAGCCGAGTCCAAAATTCAGCTGTTCCCCATCTCAGCCCAGAAAGCAGGTAGAACAACTTTTGTGGTGTCTTTCAGATGCCTACCAAGGTAGTGTAAAAACTACCAGGAGAACTCCTTTCTGGCACCTTCCCCGGTGGAGTTGTGCATGGGGTGTGTTTGGAACATTTTGTCACCAGCCGAGTCCAAAATTCAGCGGTTCCCCATCTCAGCCCAGAAAGCAGGTAGAACAACTTTTGTGGTGCCTTTCAGCTGCCTACCAAGGTAGTGTAAAAACTACGAGGAGAACTCTTGTCTGGCACCTTCCCCGGTGGAGTTGTGCAGGGGGTGTGTTTGGAACATTTTGTCACCAGCCGACTCCAAAATTCAGCTGTTCCCCATCTCAGCCCAGAAAGCAGGTAGAACAACTTTTGTGGTGTCTTTCAGATGCCTACCAAGGTAGTGTAAAAACTATTAAGAGAACTCCAGTCTGGCACCTTCCCCGGTGGAGTTGTGCATGGGGTGTGTTTGGAACATTTTGTCACCGGCCGACTCCAAAAGTCATCGGTTCCCCATCTCAGCCCAGAAAGCAGGTAAAACAACTTTTGTGGTGTCTTTCACGTGCCTACCAAGGTAGTGTAAAAACTTCCAACAGAACTCGTTCCTGGCAACTTCCCCGGTGGAGTTGTGCATGGGGTGTGTTTGGAACATTTTGTCACCAGCCGAGTCCAAAATTCAGCGGTTCCCCATCTCAGCCCAGAAAGCAGGTAGAACAACTTTTGTGGTGCCTTTCAGGTGCGTACCAAGGTAGTGTAAAAACTACCAACAGAACTCCTGTCTGGCACCTTCCCCGGTGGAGTTGTGCATGGGGTGTGTTTGGAACATTCTGTCACCGGCCGACTCCAAAATTCAGCTGTTCCCCATCTCAGCCCAGAAAGCAGGTAGAACAACTTTTGTGGTGCCTTTCAAATGCCTACCAAGGTAGTGTAAAAACTACTAAGAGAACTCCTGTCTGGCACCTTCCCCGGTGGAGTTGTGCGGGGGGTGTGTTTGGAACATTTTGTCACCAGCCGACTCCAAAATTCAGCTGTTCCCCATCTCAGCCCAGAAAGCAGGTAGAACAACTTTTGTGGTGCCTTTCAGCTGCCTACCAAGGTAGTGTAAAAACTATTAAGAGAACTCCAGTCTGGCACCTTCCCCGGTGGAGTTGTGCATGGGGTGTGTTTGGAACATTTTGTCACCGGCCGACTCCAAAATCATCGGTTCCCCATCTCAGCCCAGAAAGCAGGTAAAACAACTTTTGTGGTGTCTTTCAGGTGCCTACCAAGGTAGTGTAAAAACTTCCAACAGAACTCCTGTCTGGCACCTTCCCCGGTGGAGTTGTGCATGGGGTGTGTTTGGAACATTTTGTCACCAGCCGAGTCCAAAATTCAGCGGTTCCCCATCTCAGCCCAGAAAGCAGGTAGAACAACTTTTGTGGTGCCTTTCAGCTGCCTACCAAGGTAGTGTAAAAACTACTAAGAGAACTCTTGTCTGGCACCTTCCCCGGTGGAGTTGTGCATGGGGTGTGTTTGGAACATTTTGTCACCAGCCGAGTCCAAAATTCAGCGGTTCCCCATCTCAGCCCAGAAAGCAGGTAGAACAACTTTTGTGGTGTCTTTCAGGTGCCTACCAAGGTAGTGTAAAAACTACCAACAGAACTCCTGTCTGGCACCTTCCCCGGTGGAGTTGTGCAGGGGGTGTGTTTGGAACATTTTGTCACCAGCCGACTCCAAAATTCAGCTGTTCCCCATCTCAGCCCAGAAAGCAGGTAGAACAACTTTTGTGGTGTCTTTTTGATGCCTACCGGAGCAATGTAAAAACTACCAACAGAATTCCTTCCTGGCACCTTCGCTAGTGGAGTTGTGCAGGGGGTGTATTTATTAAAATTTTGTCACCAGCCGAGTCCAAAATTCAGCTGTTCCCCATCTCAGCCCAGAAAGCAGGTAGAACAACTTTTGTGGTGTCTTTCAGATGCCTACCAAGGTAGTGTAAAACTATTAAGAGAACTCCTGTCTGGCACCTTCCCCGGTGGAGTTGTGCATGGGGTGTGTTTGGAACATTTTGTCACCGGCCGACTCCAAAATTCAGCGGTTCCCCATCTCAGCCCAGAAAGCAGGTAGAACAACTTTTGTGGTGTCTTTCAGATGCCTACCGGAGCAATGTAAAAACTACCAGGAGAACTCCTGTCTGGCACCTTCCCCGGTGGAGTTGTGCATGGGGTGTGTTTGGAACATTTCGTCACCAGCCGACTCCAAAATTCAGCTGTTCCCCATCTCAGCCCAGAAAGCAGGTAGAACAACTTTTGTGGTGTCTTTCAGATGCCTACCAAGGTAGTGTAAAAACTATTAAGAGAACTCCTGTCTGGCACCTTCCCCGGTGGAGTTGTGCAGGGGGTGTGTTTGGAACATTTTGTCACCAGCCGAGTCCAAAATTCAGCGGTTCCCCATCTCAGCCCAGAAAGCAGGTAGAACAACTTTTGTGGTGTCTTTTTGATGCCTACCGGAGCAATGTAAAAACTACCAACAGAATTCCTTCCTGGCACCTTCGCTAGTGGAGTTGTGCATGGGGTGTATTTATTAAAATTTTGTCACCAGCCGAGTCCAAAATTCAGCTGTTCCCCATCTCAGCCCAGAAAGCAGGTAGAACAACTTTTGTGGTGCCTTTCAGATGCCTACTGGAGCAATGTAAAAACTACCAGGAGAACTCGTTTCTGGCACCTTCCCCGGTGGAGTTGTGCATGGGGTGTGTTTGGAACATTTTGTCACCAGCCGAGTCCAAAATTCAGCGGTTCCCCATCTCAGCCCAGAAAGCAGGTAAAACAAGTTTTGTGGTGTCTTTCAGGTGCCTACCAAGGTAGTGTAAAAACTATCAAGAGAACTCTTGTCTGGACCTTCCCCGGTGGAGTTGTGCATGGGGTGTGTTTGGAACATTTTGTCACCAGCCGACTCCAAAATTCAGCTGTTCCCCATCTCAGCCCAGAAAGCAGGTAAAACAACTTTTGTGGTGTCTTTCAAATGCGTACCAAGGTAGTGTAAAAACTACCAGGAGAACTCCTGTCTGGCACCTTCCCCGGTGGAGTTGTGCAGGGGGTGTGTTTGGAACATTTTGTCACCAGCCGACTCCAAAATTCAGCTGTTCCCCATCTCAGCCCAGAAAGCAGGTAGAACAACTTTTGTGGTGTCTTTCAGATGCCTACCAAGGTAGTGTAAAAACTATTAAGAGAACTCCTGTCTGGCACCTTCCCCGGTGGAGTTGTGCATGGGGTGTGTTTGGAACATTTTGTCACCGGCCGACTCCAAAATTCAGCGGTTCCCCATCTCAGCCCAGAAAGCAGGTAGAACAACTTTTGTGGTGTCTTTCAGATGCCTACCGGAGCAATGTAAAAACTACCAACAGAATTCGTTCTTGGCACCTTCGCTAGTGGAGTTGTGCATGGGGTGTATTTATTAAAATATTGTCACCAGCCGAGTCCAAAATTCAGCTGTTCCCCATCTCAGCCCAGAAAGCAGGTAAAACAACTTTTGTGGTGTCTTTCAGGTGCCTACCAAGGTAGTGTAAAAACTACCAGGAGAACTCTTGTCTGGCACCTTCCCCGGTGGAGTTGTGCAGGGGGTGTGTTTGGAACATTTTGTCACCAGCCGACTCCAAAATTCAGCGGTTCCCCATCTCAGCCCAGAAAGCAGGTAGAACAACATTTGTGGTGTCTTTTTGATGCCTACCGGAGCAATGTAAAAACTACCAACAGAATTCCTTCCTGGCACCTTCGCTAGTGGAGTTGTGCATGGGGTGTGTTTATTAAAATTTTGTCACCAGCCGAGTCCAAAATTCAGCTGTTCCCCATCTCAGCCCAGAAAGCAGGTAGAACAACTTTTGTGGTGTCTTTCAGATGCCTACCGGAGCAATGTAAAAACTACCAGGAGAACTCGTTTCTGGCACCTTCCCCGGTGGAGTTGTGCATGGGGTGTGTTTGGAACATTTTGTCACCAGCCGAGTCCAAAATTCAGCGGTTCCCCATCTCAGCCCAGAAAGCAGGTAGAACAACTTTTGTAGTGTCTTTTTGATGCCTACCGGAGCAATGTAAAAACTACCAACAGAATTCCTTCCTGGCACCTTCATTAGTGGAGTTGTGCATGGGGTGTATTTATTAAAATTTTGTCACCAGCCGACTCCAAAATTCAGCTGTTCCCCATCTCAGCCCAGAAAGCAGGTAAAACAAGTTTTGTGGTGTCTTTCAGGTGCCTACCAAGGTAGTGTAAAAACTATCAAGAGAACTCTTGTCTGGACCTTCCCCGGTGGAGTTGTGCATGGGGTGTGTTTAGAACATTTCGTCACCAGCCGAGTCCAAAATTCAGCTGTTCCCCATCTCAGCCCAGAAAGCAGGTAAAACAACTTTTGTGGTGTCTTTCAAATGCCTACCAAGGTAGTGTAAAAACTACCAGGAGAACTCCTTTCTGGCACCTTCCCCGGTGGAGTTGTGCAGGGGGTGTGTTTGGAACATTTTGTCACCAGCCGACTCCAAAATTCAGTGTTCCCCATCTCAGCCCAGAAACCAGGTAGAACAACTTTTGTGGTGTCTTTCAGATGCCTACCAAGGTAGTGTAAAAACTATTAAGAGAACTCCTGTCTGGCACCTTCCCCGGTGGAGTTGTGCATGGGGTGTGTTTGGAATTTTGTCACCGGCCGAGTCCAAAATTCAGCGGTTCCCCATCTCAGCCCAGAAAGCAGGTAGAACAACTTTTGTGGTGTCTTTCAGATGCCTACCGGAGCAATGTAAAAACTACCAACAGAATTCGTTCTTGGCACCTTCGCTAGTGGAGTTGTGCATGGGGTGTATTTATTAAAATTTTGTCACCAGCCGAGTCCAAAATTCAGCTGTTCCCCATCTCAGCCCAGAAAGCAGGTAGAACAACTTTTGTGGTGTCTTTCAAATGCCTACCAAGGTAGTGTAAAAACTACTAAGAGAACTCCTGTCTGGCACCTTCCCCGGTGGAGTTGTGCATGGGGTGTGTTTGGAACATTTTGTCACCAGCCGAGTCCAAAATTCAGCTGTTCCCCATCTCAGCCCAGAAAGCAGGTAGAACAACTTTTGTGGTGTCTTTCAGATGCCTACCAAGGTAGTGTAAAAACTACCAGGAGAACTCCTTTCTGGCACCTTCCCCGGTGGAGTTGTGCATGGGGTGTGTTTGGAACATTTTGTCACCAGCCGAGTCCAAAATTCAGCGGTTCCCCATCTCAGCCCAGAAAGCAGGTAGAACAACTTTTGTGGTGCCTTTCAGCTGCCTACCAAGGTAGTGTAAAAACTACGAGGAGAACTCTTGTCTGGCACCTTCCCCGGTGGAGTTGTGCAGGGGGTGTGTTTGGAACATTTTGTCACCAGCCGACTCCAAAATTCAGCTGTTCCCCATCTCAGCCCAGAAAGCAGGTAGAACAACTTTTGTGGTGTCTTTCAGATGCCTACCAAGGTAGTGTAAAAACTATTAAGAGAACTCCAGTCTGGCACCTTCCCCGGTGGAGTTGTGCATGGGGTGTGTTTGGAACATTTTGTCACCGGCCGACTCCAAAAGTCATCGGTTCCCCATCTCAGCCCAGAAAGCAGGTAAAACAACTTTTGTGGTGTCTTTCACGTGCCTACCAAGGTAGTGTAAAAACTTCCAACAGAACTCGTTCCTGGCAACTTCCCCGGTGGAGTTGTGCATGGGGTGTGTTTGGAACATTTTGTCACCAGCCGAGTCCAAAATTCAGCGGTTCCCCATCTCAGCCCAGAAAGCAGGTAGAACAACTTTTGTGGTGCCTTTCAGGTGCGTACCAAGGTAGTGTAAAAACTACCAACAGAACTCCTGTCTGGCACCTTCCCCGGTGGAGTTGTGCATGGGGTGTGTTTGGAACATTCTGTCACCGGCCGACTCCAAAATTCAGCTGTTCCCCATCTCAGCCCAGAAAGCAGGTAGAACAACTTTTGTGGTGCCTTTCAAATGCCTACCAAGGTAGTGTAAAAACTACTAAGAGAACTCCTGTCTGGCACCTTCCTCGGTGGAGTTGTGCGGGGGGTGTGTTTGGAACATTTTGTCACCAGCCGACTCCAAAATTCAGCTGTTCCCCATCTCAGCCCAGAAAGCAGGTAGAACAACTTTTGTGGTGCCTTTCAGCTGCCTACCAAGGTAGTGTAAAAACTATTAAGAGAACTCCAGTCTGGCACCTTCCCCGGTGGAGTTGTGCATGGGGTGTGTTTGGAACATTTTGTCACCGGCCGACTCCAAAATCATCGGTTCCCCATCTCAGCCCAGAAAGCAGGTAAAACAACTTTTGTGGTGTCTTTCAGGTGCCTACCAAGGTAGTGTAAAAACTTCCAACAGAACTCCTGTCTGGCACCTTCCCCGGTGGAGTTGTGCAGGGGGTGTATTTATTAAAATTTTGTCACCAGCCGAGTCCAAAATTCAGCTGTTCCCCATCTCAGCCCAGAAAGCAGGTAGAACAACTTTTGTGGTGTCTTTCAGATGCCTACCAAGGTAGTGTAAAACTATTAAGAGAACTCCTGTCTGGCACCTTCCCCGGTGGAGTTGTGCATGGGGTGTGTTTGGAACATTTTGTCACCGGCCGACTCCAAAATTCAGCGGTTCCCCATCTCAGCCCAGAAAGCAGGTAGAACAACTTTTGTGGTGTCTTTCAGATGCCTACCAAGGTAGTGTAAAAACTACCAGGAGAACTCTTGTCTGGACCTTCCCTGGTGGAGTTGTGCATGGGGTGTGTTTGGAACATTTCGTCACCAGCCGAGTCCAAAATTCAGCTGTTCCCCATCTCAGCCCAGAAAGCAGGTAAAACAACTTTTGTGGTGTCTTTCAAATGCCTACCAAGGTAGTGTAAAAAGTATTAAGAGAACTCCTGTCTGGCACCTTCCCCGGTGGAGTTGTGCATGGGGTGTGTTTGGAACATTTTGTCACCAGCCGAGTCCAAAATTCAGCGGTTCCCCATCTCAGCCCAGAAAGCAGGTAGAACAACTTTTGTGGTGTCTTTCAGATGCCTACCGGAGCAATGTAAAAACTACCAACAGAATTCGTTCTTGGCACCTTCGCTAGTGGAGTTGTGCATGGGGTGTATTTATTAAAATATTGTCACCAGCCGAGTCTAAAATTCAGCTGTTCCCCATCTCAGCCCAGAAAGCAGGTAAAACAACTTTTGTGGTGTCTTTCAGGTGCCTACCAAGGTAGTGTAAAAACTACCAGGAGAACTCTTGTCTGGCACCTTCCCCGGTGGAGTTGTGCAGGGGGTGTGTTTGGAACATTTTGTCACCAGCCGACTCCAAAATTCAGCGGTTCCCCATCTCAGCCCAGAAAGCAGGTAGAACAACATTTGTGGTGTCTTTTTGATGCCTACCGGAGCAATGTAAAAACTACTAACAGAATTCCTTCCTGGCACCTTCGCTAGTGGAGTTGTGCATGGGGTGTGTTTATTAAAATTTTGTCACCAGCCGAGTCCAAAATTCAGCTGTTCCCCATCTCAGCCCAGAAAGCAGGTAGAACAACTTTTGTGGTGTCTTTCAGATGCCTACCGGAGCAATGTAAAAACTACCAGGAGAACTCGTTTCTGGCACCTTCCCCGGTGGAGTTGTGCATGGGGTGTGTTTGGAACATTTTGTCACCAGCCGAGTCCAAAATTCAGCGGTTCCCCATCTCAGCCCAGAAAGCAGGTAGAACAACTTTTGTAGTGTCTTTTTGATGCCTACCGGAGCAATGTAAAAACTACCAACAGAATTCCTTCCTGGCACCTTCATTAGTGGAGTTGTGCATGGGGTGTATTTATTAAAATTTTGTCACCAGCCGAGTCCAAAATTCAGCTGTTCCCCATCTCAGCCCAGAAAGCAGGTAGAACAACTTTTGTGGTGTCTTTCAGATGCCTACCGGAGCAATGTAAAAACTACCAGGAGAACTCCAGTCTGGCACCTTCCCCGGTGGAGTTGTGCATGGGGTGTGTTTGGAACATTTTGTCACCAGCCGAGTCCAAAATTCAGCTGTTCCCCATCTCAGCTCAGAAAGCAGGTAGAACAACTTTTGTGGTGTCTTTCAGATGCCTACCGGAGCAATGTAAAAACTACCAGGAGAACTCCTGTCTGGCACCTTCCCCGGTGGAGTTGTGCAGGGGGTGTGTTTGGAACATTTTGTCACCAGCCGAGTCCAAAATTCAGCGGTTCCCCATCTCAGCCCAGAAAGCAGGTAGAACAACTTTTGTGGTGTCTTTCAGATGCCTACAAAGGTAGTGTAAAAACTACCAGGAGAACTCCTTTCTGGCACCTTCCCCGGTGGAGTTGTGCAGGGGGTGTGTTTGGAACATTTTGTCACCGGCCGAGTCCAAAATTCAGCGGTTCCCCATCTCAGCCCAGAAAGCAGGTAAAACAACTTTTGTGGTGTCTTTCAAATGCCTACCAAGGTAGTGTAAAAACTACCAGGAGAACTCCTGTCTGGCACCTTCCCCGGTGGAGTTGTGCAGGGGGTGTGTTTGGAACATTTCGTCACCAGCCGAGTCCAAAATTCAGCGGTTCCCCATCTCAGCCCAGAAAGCAGGTAGAACAACTTTTGTGGTGTCTTTCAGATGCCTACCAAGGTAGTGTAAAAACTATTAAGAGAACTCCTGTCTGGCACCTTCCCCGGTGGAGTTGTGCATGGGGTGTGTTTGGAACATTTTGTCACCAGCCGAGGCCAAAATTCAGCGGTTCCCCATCTCAGCCCAGAAAGCAGGTAGAACAACTTTTGTGGTGTCTTTCAGGTGCCTACCAAGGTAGTGTAAAAACTACCAGGAGAACTCCTTTCTGGCACCTTCCCCGGTGGAGTTGTGCAAGGGGTGTGTTTGGAACATTTTGTCACCAGCCGAGTCCAAAATTCAGCGGTTCCCCATCTCAGCCCAGAAAGCAGGTAGAACAACTTTTGTGGTGTCTTTCAGGTGCCTACCGGAGCAATGTAAAAACTACCAACAGAACTCCTGTCTGGCACCTTCCCCGGTGGAGTTGTGCATGGGGTGTGTTTGGAACATTTTGTCACCAGCCGAGTCCAAAATTCAGCGGTTCCCCATCTCAGCCCAGAAAGCAGGTAGAACAACTTTTGTAGTGTCTTTTTGATGCCTACCGGAGCAATGTAAAAACTACCAGGAGAACTCGTTCCAGGCACCTTCGCTAGTGGAGTTGTGCATGGGGTGTATTTATTAAAATTTTGTCACCAGCCGAGTCCAAAATTCAGCTGTTCCCCATCTCAGCCCAGAAAGCAGGAGGACAAAACTTTTGTGGTGTCTTTCAGGTGCCTACCAAGGTAGTGTAAAAACTACCAGGAGAACTCCTGTCTGGCACCTTCCCCGGTGGAGTTGTGCATGGGGTGTGTTTGGAACATTTTGTCACCAGCCGAGTCCAAAATTCAGCTGTTCCCCATCTCAGCCCAGAAAGCAGGTAAAACAACTTTTGTGGTGTCTTTCAAATGCCTACCAAGGTAGTGTAAAAACTACCAGGAGAACTCCTTTCTGGCACCTTCCCTGGTGGAGTTGTGCATGGGGTGTGTTTGGAACATTTTGTCACCAGCCGAGTCCAAAATTCAGCTGTTCCCCATCTCAGCCCAGAAAGCAGGTAGAACAACTTTTGTGGTGTCTTTCAGATGCCTACCAAGGTAGTGTAAAAACTACCAGGAGAACTCCTGTCTGGCACCTTCCCCGGTGGAGTTGTGCATGGGGTGTGTTTGGAACATTTTGTCACCGGCCGACTCCAAAATTCAGCGGTTCCCCATCTCAGCCCAGAAAGCAGGTAGAACAACTTTTGTGGTGTCTTTCAGATGCCTACCGGAGCAATGTAAAAACTACCAAGAGAATTCGTTCTTGGCACCTTCGCTAGTGGAGTTGTGCATGGGGTGTATTTATTAAAATTTTGTCACCAGCCGAGTCCAAAATTCAGCTGTTCCCCATCTCAGCCCAGAAAGCAGGTAGAACAACTTTTGTGGTGCCTTTCAGGTGCCTACCAAGGTAGTGTAAAAACTACCAACAGAACTCCTGTCTGGCACCTTCCCCGGTGGAGTTGTGCATGGGGTGTGTTTGGAACATTTTGTCACCGGCCGACTCCAAAATTCAGCTGTTCCCCATCTCAGCCCAGAAAGCAGGTAGAACAACTTTTGTGGTGTCTTTCAGATGCCTACCGGAGCAATGTAAAAACTTCCAACAAAACTCGTTCCTGGCACCTTCCCCGGTGGAGTTGTGCAGGGGGTGTGTTTGGAACATTTTGTCACCAGCCGAGTCCAAAATTCAGCGGTTCCCCATCTCAGCCCAGAAAGCAGGTAGAACAACTTTTGTGGTGTCTTTTTGATGCCTACCGGAGCAATGTAAAAACTACCAACAGAATTCGTTCTTGGCACCTCCGCTAGTGGAGTTGTGCATGGGGTGTATTTATTAAAATTTTGTCACCAGCCGACTCCAAAATTCAGCTGTTCCCCATCTCAGCCCAGAAAGCAGGTAAAACAACTTTTGTGGTGTCTTTCAGGTGCCTACCAAGGTAGTGTAAGAACTATCAAGAGAACTCTTGTCTGGACCTTCCCCGGTGGAGTTGTGCATGGGGTGTGTTAAGAACATTTTGTCACCAGCCGAGTCCAAAATTCAGCGGTTCCCCATCTCAGCCCAGAAAGCAGGTAGAACAACTTTTGTGGTGTCTTTCAGATGCCTACCGGAGCAATGTAAAAACTACCAACAGAATTCGTTCTTGGCACCTTCGCTAGTGGAGTTGTGCATGGGGTGTATTTATTAAAATTTTGTCACCAGCCGAGTCCAAAATTCAGCGGTTCCCCATCTCAGCCCAGAAAGCAGGTAGAACAACTTTTGTGGTGTCTTTCAGGTGCCTACCAAGGTAGTGTAAAAGCTACCAACAGAACTCCTGTCTGGCACCTTCCCCGGTGGAGTTGTGCAGGGGGTGTGTTTGGAACATTTTGTCACCGGCCGAGTCCAAAATTCAGCGGTTCCCCATCTCAGCCCAGAAAGCAGGTAGAACAACTTTTGTGGTGTCTTTCAGATGCCTACCGGAGCAATGTAAAAACTACCAACAGAATTCGTTCTTGGCACCTTCGCTAGTGGAGTTGTGCATGGGGTGTATTTATTAAAATTTTGTCACCAGCCGAGTCCAAAATTCAGCTCTTCCCCATCTCAGCCCAGAAAGCAGGTAGAACAACTTTTGTGGTGTCTTTCAGATGCCTACCGGAGCAATGTAAAAACTACCAGGAGAACTCCTGTCTGGCACCTTCCCCGGTGGAGTTGTGCATGGGATGTGTTTGGAACATTTTGTCACCGGCCGACTCCAAAATTCAGCTGTTCCCCATCTCAGCCCAGAGAGCAGGTAGAACAACTATTGTGGTGTCTTTTTGATGCCTACAGTAGCAATGTAAAAACTACCAACAGAATTCCTTCCTGGCACCTTCGCTAGTGGAGTTGTGCATGGGGTGTATTTATTAAAATTTTGTCACCAGCCGAGTCCAAAATTCAGCTGTTCCCCATCTCAGCCCAGAAAGCAGGTAAAACAACTTTTGTGGTGTCTTTCAGATGCCTACCAAGGTAGTGTAAAAACTATTAAGAGAACTCCTGTCTGGCACCTTCCCCGGTGGAGTTGTGCAGGGGGTGTGTTTGGAACATTTTGTCACCAGCCGAGTCCAAAATTCAGCGGTTCCCCATCTCAGCCCAGAAAGCAGGTAGAACAACTTTTGTGGTGTCTTTTTGATGCCTACCGGAGCAATGTAAAAACTACCAACAGAATTCCTTCCTGGCACCTTCGCTAGTGGAGTTGTGCATGGCGTGTATTTATTAAAATTTTGTCACCAGCCGAGTCCAAAATTCAGCTGTTCCCCATCTCAGCCCAGAAAGCAGGTAAAACAACTTTTGTGGTGCCTTTCAGGTGCCTACCAAGGTAGTGTAAAAACTACCAGGAGAACTCCTGTCTGGCACCTTCCCCGGTGGAGTTGTGCAGGGGGTGTGTTTGGAACATTTTGTCACGGGCCGACTCCAAAATTCAGCTGTTCCCCATCTCAGCCCAGAAAGCAGGTAGAACAACTTTTGTGGTGTCTTTCAGATGCCTACCAAGGTAGTGGAAAAACTATTAAGAGAACTCCTGTCTGGCACCTTCCCCGGTGGAGTTGTGCATGGGGTGTGTTTGGAACATTTTGTCACCGGCCGAGTCCAAAATTCAGCGGTTCCCCATCTCAGCCCAGAAAGCAGGTAGAACAACTTTTGTGGTGTCTTTCAGATGCCTACCGGAGCAATGTAAAAACTACCAACAGAATTCGTTCTTAGCACCTTCGCTAGTGGAGTTGTGCATGGGGTGTATTTATTAAAATTTTGTCACCAGCCGAGTCCAAAATTCAGCTGTTCCCCATCTCAGCCCAGAAAGCAGGTAGAACAAGTTTTGTGGTGTCTTTCAAATGCCTACCAAGGTAGTGTAAAAACTACCAGGAGAACTCCTTTCTGGCACCTTCCCCGGTGGAGTTGTGCAGGGGGTGTGTTTGGAACATTTTGTCACCAGCCGACTCCAAAATTCAGCGGTTCCCCATCTCAGCCCAGAAAGCAGGTAGAACAACTTTTGTGGTGCCTTTCAGGTGCCTACCAAGGTAGTGTAAAAACTACTAAGAGAACTCTTGTCTGGCACCTTCACCGGTGGAGTTGTGCATGGGGTGTGTTTGGAACATTTTGTCACCAGACGAGTCCAAAATTCAGCGGTTCCCCATCTCAGCCCAGAAAGCAGGTAGAACAACTTTTGTGGTGTCTTTCAGGTGCCTACCAAGGTAGTGTAAAAACTACCAACAGAACTCCTGTCTGGCACCTTCCCCGGTGGAGTTGTGCATGGGGTGTGTTTGGAACATTTTGTCACCAGCCGACTCCAAAATTCAGCGGTTCCCCATCTCAGCCCAGAAAGCAGGTAGAACAACTTTTGTGGTGCCTTTCAGCTGCCTACCAAGATAGTGTTAAAACTACTAAGAGAACTCTTGACTGGTACCTTCCCCGGTGGAGTTGTGCATGGGGTGTGTTTGGAACATTTTGTCACCAGCCGAGTCCAAAATTCAGCGGTTCCCCATCTCAGCCCAGAAAGCAGGTAGAACAACTTTTGTGGTGTCTTTTTGATGCCTACTGGAGCAATGTAAAAACTACCAACAGAATTCCTTCCGGGCACCTTCGCTAGTGAAGTTGTGCATGGGGTGTATTTATTAAAATTTTGTCACCACCCGAGTCCAAAATTCAGCTGTTCCCCATCTCAGCCCAGAAAGCAGGTAGAACAACTTTTGTGGTGTCTTTCAGATGCCTACCGGAGCAATGTAAAAACTACCAGGAGAACTCCTGTCTGGCACCTTCCCCGGTGGAGTTGTGCATGGGGTGTGTTTGGAACATTTTGTCACCAGCCGACTCCAAAATTCAGCGGTTCCCCATCTCAGCCCAGAAAGCAGGTAGAACAACTTTTGTAGTGTCTTTCTGATGCCTACCGGAGCAATGTAAAAACTACCAACAGAATTCCTTCCTGGCACCTTCGCTAGTGGAGTTGTGCATGGGGTGTATTTATTAAAATTTTGTCACCAGCCGAGTCCAAAATTCAGCTGTTCCCCATCTCAGCCCAGAAAGCAGGTAAAACAACTTTTGTGGTGTCTTTCAGGTGCCTACCAAGGTAGTGTAAAAACTACCAGGAGAACTCTTGTCTGGACCTTCCCTGGTGGAGCTGTGCATGGGGTGTGTTTGGAACATTTCGTCACCAGCCGAGTCCAAAATTCAGCTGTTCCCCATCTCAGCCCAGAAAGCAGGTAAAACAACTTTTGTGGTGTCTTTCAGATGCCTACCAAGGTAGTGTAAAAACTACCAGGAGAACTCTTGTCTGGACCTTCCCTGGTGGAGTTGTGCATGGGGTGTGTTTGGAACATTTCGTCACCAGCCGAGTCCAAAATTCAGCGGTTCCCCATCTCAGCCCAGAAAGCAGGTAGAACAACTTTTGTGGTGTCTTTTTGATGCCTACCGGAGCAATGTAAAAACTACCAACAGAATTCCTTCCTGGCACCTTCGCTAGTGGAGTTGTGCATGGCGTGTATTTATTAAAATTTTGTCACCAGCCGAGTCCAAAATTCAGCTGTTCCCCATCTCAGCCCAGAAAGCAGGTAAAACAACTTTTGTGGTGCCTTTCAGGTGCCTACCAAGGTAGTGTAAAAACTACCAGGAGAACTCCTGTCTGGCACCTTCCCCGGTGGAGTTGTGCAGGGGGTGTGTTTGGAACATTTTGTCACGGGCCGACTCCAAAATTCAGCGATTTCCCATCTCAGCCCAGAAAGCAGGTAGAACAACTTTTGTGGTGTCTTTCAGATGCCTACCGGAGCAATGTAAAAACTACCAACAGAATTCGTTCTTGGCACCTTCGCTAGTGGAGTTGTGCATGGGGTGTATTTATTAAAATTTTGTCACCAGCCGAGTCCAGAATTCAGCTGTTCCCCATCTCAGCCCAGAAAGCAGGTAGAACAACTTTTGTGGTGTCTTTCAGATGCCTACCAAGGTAGTGTAAAAACTATTAAGAGAACTCCTGTCTGGCACCTTCCCCGGTGGAGTTGTGCATGGGGTGTGTTTGGAACATTTTGTCACCAGCCGACTCCAAAATTCAGCGGTTCCCCATCTCAGCCCAGAAAGCAGGTAGAACAACTTTTGTGGTGTCTTTCAGCTGCCTACCAAGGTAGTGTAAAAACTACTAAGAGAACTCTTGTCTGGCACCTTCACCGGTGGAGTTGTGCATGGGGTGTGTTTGGAACATTTTGTCACCAGCCGAGTCCAAAATTCAGCGGTTCCCCATCTCAGCCCAGAAAGCAGGTAGAACAACTTTTGTGGTGCCTTTCAGCTGCCTACCAAGGTAGTGTAAAAACTACCAGGAGAACTCCTGTCTGGCACCTTCCCCGGTGGAGTTGTGCAGGGGGTGTGTTTGGAACATTTTGTCACCAGCCGACTCCAAAATTCAGCTGTTCCCCATCTCAGCCCAGAAAGCAGGTAGAACAACTTTTGTGGTGCCTTTCAGCTGCCTACCAAGATAGTGTTAAAACTACTAAGAGAACTCTTGACTGGTACCTTCCCCGGTGGAGTTGTGCATGGGGTGTGTTTGGAACATTTTGTCACCAGCCGAGTCCAAAATTCAGCGGTTCCCCATCTCAGCCCAGAAAGCAGGTAGAACAACTTTTGTGGTGTCTTTTTGATGCCTACTGGAGCAATGTAAAAACTACCAACAGAATTCCTTCCGGGCACCTTCGCTAGTGAAGTTGTGCATGGGGTGTATTTATTAAAATTTTGTCACCAGCCGAGTCCAAAATTCAGCTGTTCCCCATCTCAGCCCAGAAAGCAGGTAGAACAACTTTTGTGGTGTCTTTCAGATGCCTACCGGAGCAATGTAAAAACTACCAGGAGAACTCCTGTCTGGCACCTTCCCCGGTGGAGTTGTGCATGGGGTGTGTTTGGAACATTTTGTCACCAGCCGACTCCAAAATTCAGCGGTTCCCCATCTCAGCCCAGAAAGCAGGTAGAACAACTTTTGTAGTGTCTTTCTGATGCCTACCGGAGCAATGTAAAAACTACCAACAGAATTCCTTCCTGGCACCTTCGCTAGTGGAGTTGTGCATGGGGTGTATTTATTAAAATTTTGTCACCACCCGAGTCCAAAATTCAGCGATTCCCCATCTCAGCCCAGAAAGCAGGTAGAACAACTTTTGTGGTGCCTTTCAAATGCCTACCAAGGTAGTGTAAAAACTATCAAGAGAACTCTTGTCTGGACCTTCCCTGGTGGAGCTGTGCATGGGGTGTGTTTGGAACATTTCGTCACCAGCCGAGTCCAAAATTCAGCTGTTCCCCATCTCAGCCCAGAAAGCAGGTAGAACAACTTTTGTGGTGTCTTTCAGATGCCTACCGGAGCAATGTAAAAACTACCAACAGAATTCGTTCTTGGCACCTTCGCTAGTGGAGTTGTGCATGGGGTGTATTTATTAAAATTTTGTCACCAGCCGAGTCCAAAATTCAGCTGTTCCCCATCTCAGCCCAGAAAGCAGGTAGAACAACTTTTGTGGTGCCTTTCAGGTGCCTACCAAGGTAGTGTAAAAACTACCAACAGAACTCCTGTCTGGCACCTTCCCCGGTGGAGTTGTGCATGGGGTG
The DNA here is from genome assembly GCF_023638135.1 of Falco biarmicus. Classification (NCBI taxonomy): domain Eukaryota; kingdom Metazoa; phylum Chordata; class Aves; order Falconiformes; family Falconidae; genus Falco; species Falco biarmicus. The sequence goes on along the minus strand of NW_026611689.1, from coordinate 151,002 downwards.
TGTTTGGAACATTTTGTCACCAGCCGAGTCCAAAATTCAGCGGTTCCCCATCTCAGCCCTGAAAGCAGGTAGAACAACTTTTGTGGTGTCTTTTTGATGCCTACCGGAGCAATGTAAAAACTACCAACAGAATTCCTTCCTGGCACCTTCGCTAGTGGAGTTGTGCATGGCGTGTATTTATTAAAATTTTGTCACCAGCCGAGTCCAAAATTCAGCTGTTCCCCATCTCAGCCCAGAAAGCAGGTAAAACAACTTTTGTGGTGTCTTTCAGGTGCCTACCAAGGTAGTGTAAAAACTATCAAGAGAACTCTTGTCTGGACCTTCCCCGGTGGAGTTGTGCATGGGGTGTGTTTGGAACATTTTGTCACCAGCCGAGTCCAAAATTCAGCTGTTCCCCATCTCAGCCCAGAAAGCAGGTAAAACAACTTTTGTGGTGTCTTTCAGGTGCCTACCAAGGTAGTGTAAAAACTACCAGGAGAACTCCTGTCTGGCACCTTCCCCGGTGGCGTTGTGCAGGGGGTGTGTTTGGAACATTTCGTCACCAGCCGACTCCAAAATTCAGCTGTTCCCCATCTCAGCCCAGAAAGCAGGTAGAACAACTTTTGTGGTGTCTTTCAGATGCCTACCAAGGTAGTGTAAAAACTACCAGGAGAACTCCTGTCTGGCACCTTCCCCGGTGGAGTTGTGCATGGGGTGTGTTTGGAACATTTTGTCACCGGCCGACTCCAAAATTCAGCGGTTCCCCATCTCAGCCCAGAAAGCAGGTAGAACAACTTTTGTGGTGTCTTTCAGATGCCTACCGGAGCAATGTAAAAACTACCAACAGAATTCGTTCTTGGCACCTTCGCTAGTGGAGTTGTGCATGGGGTGTATTTATTAAAATTTTGTCACCAGCCGAGTCCAAAATTCAGCTGTTCCCCATCTCAGCCCAGAAAGCAGGTAGAATAACTTTTGTGGTGTCTTTCAAATGCCTACCAAGGTAGTGTAAAAACTACCAGGAGAATTCCTTTCTGGCACCTTCCCCGGTGGAGTTGTGCATGGGGTGTGTTTGGAACATTTTGTCACCAGCCGACTCCAAAATTCAGCTGTTCCCCATCTCAGCCCAGAAAGCAGGTAGAACAACTTTTGTGGTGTCTTTCAGATGCCTACCAAGGTAGTGTAAAAACTATTAAGAGAACTCCTGTCTGGCACCTTCCCCGGTGGAGTTGTGCATGGGGTGTGTTTGGAACATTTTGTCACCAGCCGACTCCAAAATTCAGCGGTTCCCCATCTCAGCCCAGAAAGCAGGTAGAACAACTTTTGTGGTGTCTTTCAGCTGCCTACCAAGGTAGTGTAAAAACTACTAAGAGAACTCTTGTCTGGCACCTTCACCGGTGGAGTTGTGCATGGGGTGTGTTTGGAACATTTTGTCACCAGCCGAGTCCAAAATTCAGCGGTTCCCCATCTCAGCCCAGAAAGCAGGTAGAACAACTTTTGTGGTGTCTTTCAGGTGCCTACCAAGGTAGTGTAAAAACTACCAACAGAACTCCTGTCTGGCACCTTCCCCGGTGGAGTTGTGCAGGGGGTGTGTTTGGAACATTTTGTCACCAGCCGACTCCAAAATTCAGCGGTTCCCCATCTCAGCCCAGAAAGCAGGTAGAACAACTTTTGTGGTGCCTTTCAGCTGCCTACCAAGATAGTGTTAAAACTACCAGGAGAACTCCTGTCTGGCACCTTCCCCGGTGGAGTTGTGCATGGGGTGTGTTTGGAACATTTTGTCACCAGCCGAGTCCAAAATTCAGCGGTTCCCCATCTCAGCCCAGAAAGCAGGTAGAACAACTTTTGTAGTGTCTTTCTGATGCCTACCGGAGCAATGTAAAAACTACCAACAGAATTCCTTCCTGGCACCTTCGCTAGTGGAGTTGTGCATGGGGTGTATTTATTAAAATTTTGTCACCAGCCGAGTCCAAAATTCAGCTGTTCCCCATCTCAGCCCAGAAAGCAGGTAGAACAACTTTTGTGGTGTCTTTCAGGTGCCTACCAAGGTAGTGTAAAAACTACCAGGAGAACTCCTGTGTGGCACCTTCCCCGGTGGAGTTGTGCAGGGGGTGTGTTTGGAACATTTTGTCACCAGCCGAGTCCAAAATTCAGCTGTTCCCCATCTCAGCCCAGAAAGCAGGTAGAACAACTTTTGTGGTGTCTTTCAGATGCCTACCAAGGTAGTGTAAAAACTATTAAGAGAACTCCTGTCTGGCACCTTCCCCGGTGGAGTTGTGCATGGGGTGTGTTTGGAACATTTTGTCACCAGCCGACTCCAAAATTCAGCGGTTCCCCATCTCAGCCCAGAAAGCAGGTAGAACAACTTTTGTGGTGTCTTTCAGCTGCCTACCAAGGTAGTGTAAAAACTACTAAGAGAACTCTTGTCTGGCACCTTCACCGGTGGAGTTGTGCATGGGGTGTGTTTGGAACATTTTGTCACCAGCCGAGTCCAAAATTCAGCGGTTCCCCATCTCAGCCCAGAAAGCAGGTAGAACAACTTTTGTGGTGTCTTTCAGGTGCCTACCAAGGTAGTGTAAAAACTACCAGGAGAACTCTTGTCTGGACCTTCCCTGGTGGAGCTGTGCATGGGGTGTGTTTGGAACATTTCGTCACCAGCCGAGTCCAAAATTCAGAGGTTCCCCATCTCAGCCCAGAAAGCAGGTAGAACAACTTTTGTGGTGTCTTTCAGATGCCTACCGGAGCAATGTAAAAACTACCAATAGAATTCGTTCTTGGCACCTTCGCTAGTGGAGTTGTGCATGGGGTGTATTTATTAAAATTTTGTCACCAGCCGAGTCCAAAATTCAGCTGTTCCCCATCTCAGCCCAGAAAGCAGGTAGAACAACTTTTGTGGTGCCTTTCAGGTGCCTACCAAGGTAGTGTAAAAACTACCAACAGAACTCCTGTCTGGCACCTTCCCCGGTGGAGTTGTGCAGGGGGTGTGTTTGGAACATTTTGTCACCAGCCGAGTCCAAAATTCAGCGGTTCCCCATCTCAGCCCTGAAAGCAGGTAGAACAACTTTTGTGGTGTCTTTTTGATGCCTACCGGAGCAATGTAAAAACTACCAACAGAATTCCTTCCTGGCACCTTCGCTAGTGGAGTTGTGCATGGCGTGTATTTATTAAAATTTTGTCACCAGCCGACTCCAAAATTCAGCTGTTCCCCATCTCATCCCAGAAAGCAGGTAAAACAACTTTTGTGGTGTCTTTCAAATGCCTACCAAGGTAGTGTAAAAACTACCAGGAGAACTCCTTTCTGGCACCTTCCCCGGTGGAGTTGTGCAGGGGGTGTGTTTGGAACATTTTGTCACCAGCCGACTCCAAAATTCAGCTGTTCCCCATCTCAGCCCAGAAAGCAGGTAGAACAACTTTTGTGGTGTCTTTCAGATGCCTACCAAGGTAGTGTAAAAACTATTAAGAGAACTCCTGTCTGGCACCTTCCCCGGTGGAGTTGTGCATGGGGTGTGTTTGGAACATTTTGTCACCAGCCGACTCCAAAATTCAGCGGTTCCCCATCTCAGCCCAGAAAGCAGGTAGAACAACTTTTGTGGCGTCTTTCAGGTGCCTACCAAGGTAGTGTAAAAACTACTAAGAGAACTCTTGTCTGGCACCTTCACCGGTGGAGTTGTGCAGGGGGTGTGTTTGGAACATTTTGTCACCAGCCGAGTCCAAAATTCAGCGGTTCCCCATCTCAGCCCAGAAAGCAGGTAGAACAACTTTTGTGGTGTCTTTCAGGTGCCTACCAAGGTAGTGTAAAAACTACCAACAGAACTCCTGTCTGGCACCTTCCCCGGTGGAGTTGTGCAGGGGGTGTGTTTGGAACATTTTGTCACCAGCCGACTCCAAAATTCAGCTGTTCCCCATCTCAGCCCAGAAAGCAGGTAGAACAACTTTTGTGGTGCCTTTCAGCTGCCTACCAAGATAGTGTTAAAACTACTAAGAGAACTCTTGACTGGCACCTTCCCCGGTGGAGTTGTGCATGGGGTGTGTTTGGAACATTTTGTCACCAGCCGAGTCCAAAATTCAGCGGTTCCCCATCTCAGCCCAGAAAGCAGGTAGAACAACTTTTGTGGTGTCTTTTTGATGCCTACCGGAGCAATGTAAAAACTACCAACAGAATTCCTTCCGGGCACCTTCGCTAGTGAAGTTGTGCATGGGGTGTATTTATTAAAATTTTGTCACCACCCGAGTCCAAAATTCAGCTGTTCCCCATCTCAGCCCAGAAAGCAGGTAGAACAACTTTTGTGGTGTCTTTCAGATGCCTACCGGAGCAATGTAAAAACTACCAGGAGAACTCCTGTCTGGCACCTTCCCCGGTGGAGTTGTGCATGGGGTGTGTTTGGAACATTTTGTCACCGGCCGACTCCAAAATTCAGCGGTTCCCCATCTCAGCCCAGAAAGCAGGTAGAACAACTTTTGTAGTGTCTTTCTGATGCCTACCGGAGCAATGTAAAAACTACCAACAGAATTCCTTCCTGGCACCTTCGCTAGTGGAGTTGTGCATGGGGTGTATTTATTAAAATTTTGTCACCAGCCGAGTCCAAAATTCAGCTGTTCCCCATCTCAGCCCAGAAAGCAGGTAGAACAACTTTTGTGGTGTCTTTCAGGTGCCTACCAAGGTAGTGTAAAAACTACCAGGAGAACTCTTGTCTGGACCTTCCCTGGTGGAGCTTTGCATGGGGTGTGTTTGGAACATTTCGTCACCAGCCGAGTCCAAAATTCAGCTGTTCCCCATCTCAGCCCAGAAAGCAGGTAGAACAACTTTTGTGGTGTCTTTCAGATGCCTACCGGAGCAATGTAAAAACTACAAACAGAATTCGTTCTTGGCACCTTCGCTAGTGGAGTTGTGCATGGGGTGTATTTATTAAAATTTTGTCACCAGCCGAGTCCAAAATTCAGCTGTTCCCCATCTCAGCCCAGAAAGCAGGTAGAACAACTTTTGTGGTGCCTTTCAGGTGCCTACCAAGGTAGTGTAAAAACTACCAGGAGAACTCCTGTCTGGCACCTTCCCCGGTGGAGTTGTGCAGGGGGTGTGTTTGGAACATTTTGTCACCAGCCGAGTCCAAAATTCAGCGGTTCCCCATCTCAGCCCTGAAAGCAGGTAGAACAACTTTTGTGGTGTCTTTTTGATGCCTACCGGAGCAATGTAAAAACTACCAACAGAATTCGTCCCTGTCACCTTCGCTAGTGGAGTTGTGCATGGCGTGTATTTATTAAAATTTTGTCACCAGCCGAGTCCAAAATTCAGCTGTTCCCCATCTCAGCCCAGAAAGCAGGTAAAACAACTTTTGTGGTGTCTTTCAGGTGCCTACCAAGGTAGTGTAAAAACTATCAAGAGAACTCTTGTCTGGACCTTCCCCGGTGGAGTTGTGCATGGGGTGTGTTTGGAACATTTTGTCACCAGCCGAGTCCAAAATTCAGCTGTTCCCCATCTCAGCCCAGAAAGCAGGTAAAACAACTTTTGTGGTGTCTTTCAGGTGCCTACCAAGGTAGTGTAAAAACTACCAGGAGAAATCCTGTCTGGCACCTTACCCGGTGGAGTTGTGCATGGGGTGTGTTTGGAACATTTTGTCACCAGCCGACTCCAAAATTCAGCGGTTCCCCATCTCAGCCCAGAAAGCAGGTAGAACAACTTTTGTGGTGTCTTTCAGATGCCTACCAAGGTAGTGTAAAAACTATTAAGAGAACTCCTGTCTGGCACCTTCCCCGGTGGAGTTGTGCATGGGGTGTGTTTGGAACATTTTGTCACCGGCCGACTCCAAAATTCAGCGGTTCCCCATCTCAGCCCAGAAAGCAGGTAGAACAACTTTTGTGGTGTCTTTCAGATGCCTACCAAGGTAGTGTAAAAACTATTAAGAGAACTCCTTTCTGGCACCTTCCCCGGTGGAGTTGTGCATGGGGTGTGTTTGGAACATTTTGTCACCAGCCGACTCCAAAATTCAGCTGTTCCCCATCTCAGCCCAGAAAGCAGGTAGAACAACTTTTGTGGTGTCTTTCAGATGCCTACCGGAGCAATGTAAAAACTACCAACAGAATTCCTTCCTGGCACCTTCGCTAGTGGAGTTGTGCATGGCGTGTATTTATTAAAATTTTGTCAGCAGCCGAGTCCAAAATTCAGCTGTTCCCCATCTCAGCCCAGAAAGCAGGTAGAACAACTTTTGTGGTGTCTTTCAGATGCCTACTGGAGCAATGTAAAAACTACCAGGAGAACTCCTGTCTGGCACCTTCCCCGGTGGAGTTGTGCATGGGGTGTGTTTGGAACATTTTGTCACCAGCCGAGTCCAAAATTCAGCGGTTCCCCATCTCAGCCCTGAAAGCAGGTAGAACAACTTTTGTAGTGTCTTTTTGATGCCTACCGGAGCAATGTAAAAACTACCAACAGAATTCCTTCCTGGCACCTTCGCTAGTGGAGTTGTGCATGGGGTGTATTTATTAAAATTTTGTCACCAGCCGAGTCCAAAATTCAGCTGTTCCCCATCTCAGCCCAGAAAGCAGGTAAAACAACTTTTGTGGTGTCTTTCAGGTGCCTACCAAGGTAGTGTAAAAACTATCAAGAGAACTCTTGTCTGGACCTTCCCCGGTGGAGTTGTGCATGGGGTGTGTTTGGAACATTTCGTCACCAGCCGAGTCCAAAATTCAGCTGTTCCCCATCTCAGCCCAGAAAGCAGGTAAAACAACTTTTGTGGTGTCTTTCAAATGCCTACCAAGGTAGTTTAAAAACTAACAGGAGAACTCCTGTCTGGCACCTTCCCCGGTGGAGTTGTGCAGGGGGTGTGTTTGGAACATTTTGTCACCACCCGAGTCCAAAATTCAGCTGTTCCCCATCTCAGCCCAGAAAGCAGGTAGAACAACTTTTGTGGTGTCTTTCAGATGCCTACCGGAGCAATGTAAAAACTACCAGGAGAACTCCTGTCTGGCACCTTCCCCGGTGGAGTTGTGCATGGGGTGTGTTTGGAACATTTTGTCACCAGCCGACTCCAAAATTCAGCGGTTCCCCATCTCAGCCCAGAAAGCAGGTAGAACAACTTTTGTAGTGTCTTTCTGATGCCTACCGGAGCAATGTAAAAACTACCAACAGAATTCCTTCCTGGCACCTTCGCTAGTGGAGTTGTGCATGGGGTGTATTTATTAAAATTTTGTCACCAGCCGAGTCCAAAATTCAGCTGTTCCCCATCTCAGCCCAGAAAGCAGGTAAAACAACTTTTGTGGTGTCTTTCAGGTGCCTACCAAGGTAGTGTAAAAACTACCAGGAGAACTCTTGTCTGGACCTTCCCTGGTGGAGCTGTGCATGGGGTGTGTTTGGAACATTTCGTCACCAGCCGAGTCCAAAATTCAGCTGTTCCCCATCTCAGCCCAGAAAGCAGGTAAAACAACTTTTGTGGTGTCTTTCAGATGCCTACCAAGGTAGTGTAAAAACTACCAGGAGAACTCTTGTCTGGACCTTCCCTGGTGGAGTTGTGCATGGGGTGTGTTTGGAACATTTCGTCACCAGCCGAGTCCAAAATTCAGCGGTTCCCCATCTCAGCCCAGAAAGCAGGTAGAACAACTTTTGTGGTGTCTTTTTGATGCCTACCGGAGCAATGTAAAAACTACCAACAGAATTCCTTCCTGGCACCTTCGCTAGTGGAGTTGTGCATGGCGTGTATTTATTAAAATTTTGTCACCAGCCGAGTCCAAAATTCAGCTGTTCCCCATCTCAGCCCAGAAAGCAGGTAAAACAACTTTTGTGGTGCCTTTCAGGTGCCTACCAAGGTAGTGTAAAAACTACCAGGAGAACTCTTGTCTGGACCTTCCCTGGTGGAGCTGTGCATGGGGTGTGTTTGGAACATTTCGTCACCAGCCGAGTCCAAAATTCAGCTGTTCCCCATCTCAGCCCAGAAAGCAGGTAAAACAACTTTTGTGGTGTCTTTCAGATGCCTACCAAGGTAGTGTAAAAACTACCAGGAGAACTCTTGTCTGGACCTTCCCTGGTGGAGTTGTGCATGGGGTGTGTTTGGAACATTTCGTCACCAGCCGAGTCCAAAATTCAGCGGTTCCCCATCTCAGCCCAGAAAGCAGGTAGAACAACTTTTGTGGTGTCTTTTTGATGCCTACCGGAGCAATGTAAAAACTACCAACAGAATTCCTTCCTGGCACCTTCGCTAGTGGAGTTGTGCATGGCGTGTATTTATTAAAATTTTGTCACCAGCCGAGTCCAAAATTCAGCTGTTCCCCATCTCAGCCCAGAAAGCAGGTAAAACAACTTTTGTGGTGCCTTTCAGGTGCCTACCAAGGTAGTGTAAAAACTACCAGGAGAACTCCTGTCTGGCACCTTCCCCGGTGGAGTTGTGCAGGGGGTGTGTTTGGAACATTTTGTCACGGGCCGACTCCAAAATTCAGCGATTTCCCATCTCAGCCCAGAAAGCAGGTAGAACAACTTTTGTGGTGTCTTTCAGATGCCTACCGGAGCAATGTAAAAACTACCAACAGAATTCGTTCTTGGCACCTTCGCTAGTGGAGTTGTGCATGGGGTGTATTTATTAAAATTTTGTCACCAGCCGAGTCCAGAATTCAGCTGTTCCCCATCTCAGCCCAGAAAGCAGGTAGAACAACTTTTGTGGTGTCTTTCAAATGCCTACCAAGGTAGTGTAAAAACTACCAGGAGAACTCCTTTCTGGCACCTTCCCCGGTGGAGTTGTGCAGGGGGTGTGTTTGGAACATTTTGTCACCAGCCGAGTCCAAAATTCAGCTGTTCCCCATCTCAGCCCAGAAAGCAGGTAGAACAACTTTTGTGGTGTCTTTCAGATGCCTACCAAGGTAGTGTAAAAACTATTAAGAGAACTCCTGTCTGGCACCTTCCCCGGTGGAGTTGTGCATGGGGTGTGTTTGGAACATTTTGTCACCAGCCGACTCCAAAATTCAGCGGTTCCCCATCTCAGCCCAGAAAGCAGGTAGAACAACTTTTGTGGTGTCTTTCAGCTGCCTACCAAGGTAGTGTAAAAGCTACTAAGAGAACTCTTGTCTGGCACCTTCACCGGTGGAGTTGTGCATGGGGTGTGTTTGGAACATTTTGTCACCAGCCGAGTCCAAAATTCAGCGGTTCCCCATCTCAGCCCAGAAAGCAGGTAGAACAACTTTTGTGGTGCCTTTCAGCTGCCTACCAAGGTAGTGTAAAAACTACCAGGAGAACTCCTGTCTGGCACCTTCCCCGGTGGAGTTGTGCAGGGGGTGTGTTTGGAACATTTTGTCACCAGCCGACTCCAAAATTCAGCTGTTCCCCATCTCAGCCCAGAAAGCAGGTAGAACAACTTTTGTGGTGCCTTTCAGCTGCCTACCAAGATAGTGTTAAAACTACTAAGAGAACTCTTGACTGGTACCTTCCCCGGTGGAGTTGTGCATGGGGTGTGTTTGGAACATTTTGTCACCAGCCGAGTCCAAAATTCAGCGGTTCCCCATCTCAGCCCAGAAAGCAGGTAGAACAACTTTTGTGGTGTCTTTTTGATGCCTACTGGAGCAATGTAAAAACTACCAACAGAATTCCTTCCGGGCACCTTCGCTAGTGAAGTTGTGCATGGGGTGTATTTATTAAAATTTTGTCACCAGCCGAGTCCAAAATTCAGCTGTTCCCCATCTCAGCCCAGAAAGCAGGTAGAACAACTTTTGTGGTGTCTTTCAGATGCCTACCGGAGCAATGTAAAAACTACCAGGAGAACTCCTGTCTGGCACCTTCCCCGGTGGAGTTGTGCATGGGGTGTGTTTGGAACATTTTGTCACCAGCCGACTCCAAAATTCAGCGGTTCCCCATCTCAGCCCAGAAAGCAGGTAGAACAACTTTTGTAGTGTCTTTCTGATGCCTACCGGAGCAATGTAAAAACTACCAACAGAATTCCTTCCTGGCACCTTCGCTAGTGGAGTTGTGCATGGGGTGTATTTATTAAAATTTTGTCACCACCCGAGTCCAAAATTCAGCGATTCCCCATCTCAGCCCAGAAAGCAGGTAGAACAACTTTTGTGGTGCCTTTCAAATGCCTACCAAGGTAGTGTAAAAACTATCAAGAGAACTCTTGTCTGGACCTTCCCTGGTGGAGCTGTGCATGGGGTGTGTTTGGAACATTTCGTCACCAGCCGAGTCCAAAATTCAGCTGTTCCCCATCTCAGCCCAGAAAGCAGGTAGAACAACTTTTGTGGTGTCTTTCAGATGCCTACCGGAGCAATGTAAAAACTACCAACAGAATTCGTTCTTGGCACCTTCGCTAGTGGAGTTGTGCATGGGGTGTATTTATTAAAATTTTGTCACCAGCCGAGTCCAAAATTCAGCTGTTCCCCATCTCAGCCCAGAAAGCAGGTAGAACAACTTTTGTGGTGCCTTTCAGGTGCCTACCAAGGTAGTGTAAAAACTACCAACAGAACTCCTGTCTGGCACCTTCCCCGGTGGAGTTGTGCATGGGGTGTGTTTGGAACATTTTGTCACCAGCCGAGTCCAAAATTCAGCGGTTCCCCATCTCAGCCCTGAAAGCAGGTAGAACAACTTTTGTGGTGTCTTTTTGATGCCTACCGGAGCAATGTAAAAACTACCAACAGAATTCCTTCCTGGCACCTTCGCTAGTGGAGTTGTGCATGGCGTGTATTTATTAAAATTTTGTCACCAGCCGAGTCCAAAATTCAGCTGTTCCCCATCTCAGCCCAGAAAGCAGGTAAAACAACTTTTGTGGTGTCTTTCAGGTGCCTACCAAGGTAGTGTAAAAACTATCAAGAGAACTCTTGTCTGGACCTTCCCCGGTGGAGTTGTGCATGGGGTGTGTTTGGAACATTTTGTCACCAGCCGAGTCCAAAATTCAGCTGTTCCCCATCTCAGCCCAGAAAGCAGGTAAAACAACTTTTGTGGTGTCTTTCAGGTGCCTACCAAGGTAGTGTAAAAACTACCAGGAGAACTCCTGTCTGGCACCTTCCCCGGTGGCGTTGTGCAGGGGGTGTGTTTGGAACATTTCGTCACCAGCCGACTCCAAAATTCAGCTGTTCCCCATCTCAGCCCAGAAAGCAGGTAGAACAACTTTTGTGGTGTCTTTCAGATGCCTACCAAGGTAGTGTAAAAACTACCAGGAGAACTCCTGTCTGGCACCTTCCCCGGTGGAGTTGTGCATGGGGTGTGTTTGGAACATTTTGTCACCGGCCGACTCCAAAATTCAGCGGTTCCCCATCTCAGCCCAGAAAGCAGGTAGAACAACTTTTGTGGTGTCTTTCAGATGCCTACCGGAGCAATGTAAAAACTACCAACAGAATTCGTTCTTGGCACCTTCGCTAGTGGAGTTGTGCATGGGGTGTATTTATTAAAATTTTGTCACCAGCCGAGTCCAAAATTCAGCTGTTCCCCATCTCAGCCCAGAAAGCAGGTAGAATAACTTTTGTGGTGTCTTTCAAATGCCTACCAAGGTAGTGTAAAAACTACCAGGAGAATTCCTTTCTGGCACCTTCCCCGGTGGAGTTGTGCATGGGGTGTGTTTGGAACATTTTGTCACCAGCCGACTCCAAAATTCAGCTGTTCCCCATCTCAGCCCAGAAAGCAGGTAGAACAACTTTTGTGGTGTCTTTCAGATGCCTACCAAGGTAGTGTAAAAACTATTAAGAGAACTCCTGTCTGGCACCTTCCCCGGTGGAGTTGTGCATGGGGTGTGTTTGGAACATTTTGTCACCAGCCGACTCCAAAATTCAGCGGTTCCCCATCTCAGCCCAGAAAGCAGGTAGAACAACTTTTGTGGTGTCTTTCAGCTGCCTACCAAGGTAGTGTAAAAACTACTAAGAGAACTCTTGTCTGGCACCTTCACCGGTGGAGTTGTGCATGGGGTGTGTTTGGAACATTTTGTCACCAGCCGAGTCCAAAATTCAGCGGTTCCCCATCTCAGCCCAGAAAGCAGGTAGAACAACTTTTGTGGTGTCTTTCAGGTGCCTACCAAGGTAGTGTAAAAACTACCAACAGAACTCCTGTCTGGCACCTTCCCCGGTGGAGTTGTGCAGGGGGTGTGTTTGGAACATTTTGTCACCAGCCGACTCCAAAATTCAGCGGTTCCCCATCTCAGCCCAGAAAGCAGGTAGAACAACTTTTGTGGTGCCTTTCAGCTGCCTACCAAGATAGTGTTAAAACTACCAGGAGAACTCCTGTCTGGCACCTTCCCCGGTGGAGTTGTGCATGGGGTGTGTTTGGAACATTTTGTCACCAGCCGAGTCCAAAATTCAGCGGTTCCCCATCTCAGCCCAGAAAGCAGGTAGAACAACTTTTGTGGTGTCTTTTTTATGCCTACCGGAGCAATGTAAAAACTACCAACAGAATTCCTTCCGGGCACCTTCGCTAGTGAAGTTGTGCATGGGGTGTATTTATTAAAATTTTGTCACCACCCGAGTCCACAATTTCAGCTGTTCCCCATCTCAGCCCAGAAAGCAGGTAGAACAACTTTTGTGGTGTCTTTCAGATGCCTACCGGAGCAATGTAAAAACTACCAGGAGAACTCCTGTCTGGCACCTTCCCCGGTGGAGTTGTGCATGGGGTGTGTTTGGAACATTTTGTCACCAGCCGAGTCCAAAATTCAGCGGTTCCCCATCTCAGCCCAGAAAGCAGGTAGAACAACTTTTGTAGTGTCTTTCTGATGCCTACCGGAGCAATGTAAAAACTACCAACAGAATTCCTTCCTGGCACCTTCGCTAGTGGAGTTGTGCATGGGGTGTATTTATTAAAATTTTGTCACCAGCCGAGTCCAAAATTCAGCTGTTCCCCATCTCAGCCCAGAAAGCAGGTAGAACAACTTTTGTGGTGTCTTTCAGGTGCCTACCAAGGTAGTGTAAAAACTACCAGGAGAACTCCTGTGTGGCACCTTCCCCGGTGGAGTTGTGCAGGGGGTGTGTTTGGAACATTTTGTCACCAGCCGAGTCCAAAATTCAGCTGTTCCCCATCTCAGCCCAGAAAGCAGGTAGAACAACTTTTGTGGTGTCTTTCAGATGCCTACCAAGGTAGTGTAAAAACTATTAAGAGAACTCCTGTCTGGCACCTTCCCCGGTGGAGTTGTGCATGGGGTGTGTTTGGAACATTTTGTCACCAGCCGACTCCAAAATTCAGCGGTTCCCCATCTCAGCCCAGAAAGCAGGTAGAACAACTTTTGTGGTGTCTTTCAGCTGCCTACCAAGGTAGTGTAAAAACTACTAAGAGAACTCTTGTCTGGCACCTTCACCGGTGGAGTTGTGCATGGGGTGTGTTTGGAACATTTTGTCACCAGCCGAGTCCAAAATTCAGCGGTTCCCCATCTCAGCCCAGAAAGCAGGTAGAACAACTTTTGTGGTGTCTTTCAGGTGCCTACCAAGGTAGTGTAAAAACTACCAGGAGAACTCTTGTCTGGACCTTCCCTGGTGGAGCTGTGCATGGGGTGTGTTTGGAACATTTCGTCACCAGCCGAGTCCAAAATTCAGAGGTTCCCCATCTCAGCCCAGAAAGCAGGTAGAACAACTTTTGTGGTGTCTTTCAGATGCCTACCGGAGCAATGTAAAAACTACCAATAGAATTCGTTCTTGGCACCTTCGCTAGTGGAGTTGTGCATGGGGTGTATTTATTAAAATTTTGTCACCAGCCGAGTCCAAAATTCAGCTGTTCCCCATCTCAGCCCAGAAAGCAGGTAGAACAACTTTTGTGGTGCCTTTCAGGTGCCTACCAAGGTAGTGTAAAAACTACCAACAGAACTCCTGTCTGGCACCTTCCCCGGTGGAGTTGTGCAGGGGGTGTGTTTGGAACATTTTGTCACCAGCCGAGTCCAAAATTCAGCGGTTCCCCATCTCAGCCCTGAAAGCAGGTAGAACAACTTTTGTGGTGTCTTTTTGATGCCTACCGGAGCAATGTAAAAACTACCAACAGAATTCCTTCCTGGCACCTTCGCTAGTGGAGTTGTGCATGGCGTGTATTTATTAAAATTTTGTCACCAGCCGACTCCAAAATTCAGCTGTTCCCCATCTCATCCCAGAAAGCAGGTAAAACAACTTTTGTGGTGTCTTTCAAATGCCTACCAAGGTAGTGTAAAAACTACCAGGAGAACTCCTTTCTGGCACCTTCCCCGGTGGAGTTGTGCAGGGGGTGTGTTTGGAACATTTTGTCACCAGCCGACTCCAAAATTCAGCTGTTCCCCATCTCAGCCCAGAAAGCAGGTAGAACAACTTTTGTGGTGTCTTTCAGATGCCTACCAAGGTAGTGTAAAAACTATTAAGAGAACTCCTGTCTGGCACCTTCCCCGGTGGAGTTGTGCATGGGGTGTGTTTGGAACATTTTGTCACCAGCCGAGTCCAAAATTCAGCGGTTCCCCATCTCAGCCCAGAAAGCAGGTAGAACAACTTTTGTGGCGTCTTTCAGGTGCCTACCAAGGTAGTGTAAAAACTACTAAGAGAACTCTTGTCTGGCACCTTCACCGGTGGAGTTGTGCAGGGGGTGTGTTTGGAACATTTTGTCACCAGCCGAGTCCAAAATTCAGCGGTTCCCCATCTCAGCCCAGAAAGCAGGTAGAACAACTTTTGTGGTGTCTTTCAGGTGCCTACCAAGGTAGTGTAAAAACTACCAACAGAACTCCTGTCTGGCACCTTCCCCGGTGGAGTTGTGCAGGGGGTGTGTTTGGAACATTTTGTCACCAGCCGACTCCAAAATTCAGCTGTTCCCCATCTCAGCCCAGAAAGCAGGTAGAACAACTTTTGTGGTGCCTTTCAGCTGCCTACCAAGATAGTGTTAAAACTACTAAGAGAACTCTTGACTGGCACCTTCCCCGGTGGAGTTGTGCATGGGGTGTGTTTGGAACATTTTGTCACCAGCCGAGTCCAAAATTCAGCGGTTCCCCATCTCAGCCCAGAAAGCAGGTAGAACAACTTTTGTGGTGTCTTTTTGATGCCTACCGGAGCAATGTAAAAACTACCAACAGAATTCCTTCCGGGCACCTTCGCTAGTGAAGTTGTGCATGGGGTGTATTTATTAAAATTTTGTCACCACCCGAGTCCAAAATTCAGCTGTTCCCCATCTCAGCCCAGAAAGCAGGTAGAACAACTTTTGTGGTGTCTTTCAGATGCCTACCGGAGCAATGTAAAAACTACCAGGAGAACTCCTGTCTGGCACCTTCCCCGGTGGAGTTGTGCATGGGGTGTGTTTGGAACATTTTGTCACCGGCCGACTCCAAAATTCAGCGGTTCCCCATCTCAGCCCAGAAAGCAGGTAGAACAACTTTTGTAGTGTCTTTCTGATGCCTACCGGAGCAATGTAAAAACTACCAACAGAATTCCTTCCTGGCACCTTCGCTAGTGGAGTTGTGCATGGGGTGTATTTATTAAAATTTTGTCACCAGCCGAGTCCAAAATTCAGCTGTTCCCCATCTCAGCCCAGAAAGCAGGTAGAACAACTTTTGTGGTGTCTTTCAGGTGCCTACCAAGGTAGTGTAAAAACTACCAGGAGAACTCTTGTCTGGACCTTCCCTGGTGGAGCTTTGCATGGGGTGTGTTTGGAACATTTCGTCACCAGCCGAGTCCAAAATTCAGCTGTTCCCCATCTCAGCCCAGAAAGCAGGTAGAACAACTTTTGTGGTGTCTTTCAGATGCCTACCGGAGCAATGTAAAAACTACAAACAGAATTCGTTCTTGGCACCTTCGCTAGTGGAGTTGTGCATGGGGTGTATTTATTAAAATTTTGTCACCAGCCGAGTCCAAAATTCAGCTGTTCCCCATCTCAGCCCAGAAAGCAGGTAGAACAACTTTTGTGGTGCCTTTCAGGTGCCTACCAAGGTAGTGTAAAAACTACCAGGAGAACTCCTGTCTGGCACCTTCCCCGGTGGAGTTGTGCAGGGGGTGTGTTTGGAACATTTTGTCACCAGCCGAGTCCAAAATTCAGCGGTTCCCCATCTCAGCCCTGAAAGCAGGTAGAACAACTTTTGTGGTGTCTTTTTGATGCCTACCGGAGCAATGTAAAAACTACCAACAGAATTCGTCCCTGTCACCTTCGCTAGTGGAGTTGTGCATGGCGTGTATTTATTAAAATTTTGTCACCAGCCGAGTCCAAAATTCAGCTGTTCCCCATCTCAGCCCAGAAAGCAGGTAAAACAACTTTTGTGGTGTCTTTCAGGTGCCTACCAAGGTAGTGTAAAAACTATCAAGAGAACTCTTGTCTGGACCTTCCCCGGTGGAGTTGTGCATGGGGTGTGTTTGGAACATTTTGTCACCAGCCGAGTCCAAAATTCAGCTGTTCCCCATCTCAGCCCAGAAAGCAGGTAAAACAACTTTTGTGGTGTCTTTCAGGTGCCTACCAAGGTAGTGTAAAAACTACCAGGAGAAATCCTGTCTGGCACCTTACCCGGTGGAGTTGTGCATGGGGTGTGTTTGGAACATTTTGTCACCAGCCGACTCCAAAATTCAGCGGTTCCCCATCTCAGCCCAGAAAGCAGGTAGAACAACTTTTGTGGTGTCTTTCAGATGCCTACCAAGGTAGTGTAAAAACTATTAAGAGAACTCCTGTCTGGCACCTTCCCCGGTGGAGTTGTGCATGGGGTGTGTTTGGAACATTTTGTCACCGGCCGACTCCAAAATTCAGCGGTTCCCCATCTCAGCCCAGAAAGCAGGTAGAACAACTTTTGTGGTGTCTTTCAGATGCCTACCAAGGTAGTGTAAAAACTATTAAGAGAACTCCTTTCTGGCACCTTCCCCGGTGGAGTTGTGCATGGGGTGTGTTTGGAACATTTTGTCACCAGCCGACTCCAAAATTCAGCTGTTCCCCATCTCAGCCCAGAAAGCAGGTAGAACAACTTTTGTGGTGTCTTTCAGATGCCTACCGGAGCAATGTAAAAACTACCAACAGAATTCCTTCCTGGCACCTTCGCTAGTGGAGTTGTGCATGGCGTGTATTTATTAAAATTTTGTCAGCAGCCGAGTCCAAAATTCAGCTGTTCCCCATCTCAGCCCAGAAAGCAGGTAGAACAACTTTTGTGGTGTCTTTCAGATGCCTACTGGAGCAATGTAAAAACTACCAGGAGAACTCCTGTCTGGCACCTTCCCCGGTGGAGTTGTGCATGGGGTGTGTTTGGAACATTTTGTCACCAGCCGAGTCCAAAATTCAGCGGTTCCCCATCTCAGCCCTGAAAGCAGGTAGAACAACTTTTGTAGTGTCTTTTTGATGCCTACCGGAGCAATGTAAAAACTACCAACAGAATTCCTTCCTGGCACCTTCGCTAGTGGAGTTGTGCATGGGGTGTATTTATTAAAATTTTGTCACCAGCCGAGTCCAAAATTCAGCTGTTCCCCATCTCAGCCCAGAAAGCAGGTAAAACAACTTTTGTGGTGTCTTTCAGGTGCCTACCAAGGTAGTGTAAAAACTATCAAGAGAACTCTTGTCTGGACCTTCCCCGGTGGAGTTGTGCATGGGGTGTGTTTGGAACATTTCGTCACCAGCCGAGTCCAAAATTCAGCTGTTCCCCATCTCAGCCCAGAAAGCAGGTAAAACAACTTTTGTGGTGTCTTTCAAATGCCTACCAAGGTAGTTTAAAAACTAACAGGAGAACTCCTGTCTGGCACCTTCCCCGGTGGAGTTGTGCAGGGGGTGTGTTTGGAACATTTTGTCACCAGCCGACTCCAAAATTCAGCTGTTCCCCATCTCAGCCCAGAAAGCAGGTAGAACAACTTTTGTGGTGTCTTTCAGCTGCCTACCAAGGTAGTGTAAAAACTACTAAGAGAACTCTTGTCTGGCACCTTCCCCGGTGGAGTTGTGCATGGGGTGTGTTTGGAACATTTTGTCACCGGCCGACTCCAAAATTCAGCGGTTCCCCATCTCAGCCCAGAAAGCAGGTAGAACAACTTTTGTGGTGTCTTTCAGATGCCTACCGGAGCAATGTAAAAACTACCAACAGAATTCCTTCCTGGCACCTTCGCTAGTGGAGTTGTGCATGGGGTGTATTTATTAAAATTTTGTCACCAGCCGAGTCCAAAATTCAGCTGTTCCCCATCTCAGCCCAGAAAGCAGGTAAAACAAGTTTTGTGGTGTCTTTCAGGTGCCTACCAAGGTAGTGTAAAAACTATCAAGAGAACTCTTGTCTGGACCTTCCCCGGTGGAGTTGTGCATGGGGTGTGTTTGGAACATTTCGTCACCAGCCGAGTCCAAAATTCAGCTGTTCCCCATCTCAGCCCAGAAAGCAGGTAAAACAACTTTTGTGGTGTCTTTCAAATGCCTACCAAGGTAGTGTAAAAACTACCAGGAGAACTCCTGTCTGGCACCTTCCCCGGTGGAGTTGTGCAGGGGGTGTGTTTGGAACATTTTGTCACCAGCCGACTCCAAAATTCAGCTGTTCCCCATCTCAGCCCAGAAAGCAGGTAGAACAACTTTTGTGGTGTCTTTCAGATGCCTACCAAGGTAGTGTAAAAACTATTAAGAGAACTCCTGTCTGGCACCTTCCCCGGTGGAGTTGTGCATGGGGTGTGTTTGGAACATTTTGTCACCAGCCGACTCCAAAATTCAGCGGTTCCCCATCTCAGCCCAGAAAGCAGGTAGAACAACTTTTGTGGTGTCTTTCAGATGCCTACCGGAGCAATGTAAAAACTACCAACAGAATTCCTTCCTGGCACCTTCGCTAGTGGAGTTGTGCATGGGGTGTACTTATTAAAATTTTGTCACCAGCCGAGTCCAAAATTCAGCTGTTCCCCATCTCAGCCCAGAAAGCAGGTAGAACAACTTTTGTGGTGTCTTTCAGATGCCTACCGGAGCAATGTAAAAACTACCAGGAGAACTCCTGTCTGGCACCTTCCCCGGTGGAGTTGTGCATGGGGTGTGTTTGGAACATTTTGTCACCAGCCGACTCCAAAATTCAGCGGTTCCCCATCTCAGCCCAGAAAGCAGGTAGAACAACTTTTGTAGTGTCTTTTTGATGCCTACCGGAGCAATGTAAAAACTACCAACAGAATTCCTTCCTGGCACCTTCGCTAGTGGAGTTGTGCATGGGGTGTATTTATTAAAATTTTGTCACCAGCCGAGTCCAAAATTCAGCTGTTCCCCATCTCAGCCCAGAAAGCAGGTAGAACAACTTTTGTGGTGTCTTTCAGGTGCCTACCAAGGTAGTGTAAAAACTACCAGGAGAACTCTTGTCTGGCACCTTCCCCGGTGGAGTTGTGCAGGGGGTGTGTTTGGAACATTTCGTCACCAGCCGAGTCCAAAATTCAGCTGTTCCCCATCTCAGCCCAGAAAGCAGGTAAAACAACTTTTGTGGTGTCTTTCAGATGCCTACCAAGGTAGTGTAAAAACTACCAGGAGAACTCTTGTCTGGACCTTCCCTGGTGGAGTTGTGCATGGGGTGTGTTTGGAACATTTCGTCACCAGCCGAGTCCAAAATTCAGCGGTTCCCCATCTCAGCCCAGAAAGCAGGTAGAACAACTTTTGTGGTGTCTTTTTGATGCCTACCGGAGCAATGTAAAAATTACCAGGAGAACTCGTTTCTGGCACCTTCACCGGTGGAGTTGTGCATGGGGTGTGTTTGGAACATTTTGTCACCAGCCGAGTCCAAAATTCAGCGGTTCCCCATCTCAGCCCTGAAAGCAGGTAGAACAACTTTTGTAGTGTCTTTTTGATGCCTACCGGAGCAATGTAAAAACTACCAACAGAATTCCTTCCTGGCACCTTCGCTAGTGGAGTTGTGCATGGGGTGTGTTTATTAAAATTTTGTCACCAGCCGAGTCCAAAATTCAGCTGTTCCCCATCTCAGCCCAGAAAGCAGGTAAAACAACTTTTGTGGTGTCTTTCAGGTGCCTACCAAGGTAGTGTAAAAACTATCAAGAGAACTCTTGTCTGGACCTTCCCCGGTGGAGTTGTGCATGGGGTGTGTTTGGAACATTTCGTCACCAGCCGAGTCCAAAATTCAGCGGTTCCCCATCTCAGCCCAGAAAGCAGGTAAAACAACTTTTGTGGTGTCTTTCAAATGCCTACCAAGGTAGTGTAAAAACTACCAGGAGAACTCCTGTCTGGCACCTTCCCCGGTGGAGTTGTGCAGGGGGTGTGTTTGGAACATTTTGTCACCAGCCGACTCCAAAATTCAGCGGTTCCCCATCTCAGCCCAGAAAGCAGGTAGAACAACTTTTGTGGTGTCTTTCAGATGCCTACCAAGGTAGTGTAAAAACTATTAAGAGAACTCCTGTCTGGCACCTTCCCCGGTGGAGTTGTGCATGGGGTGTGTTTGGAACATTTTGTCACCGGCCGACTCCAAAATTCAGCGGTTCCCCATCTCAGCCCAGAAAGCAGGTAGAACAACTTTTGTGGTGTCTTTCAGATGCCTACCGGAGCAATGTAAAAACTACCAACAGAATTCGTTCTTGGCACCTTCGCTAGTGGAGTTGTGCATGGGGTGTATTTATTAAAATTTTGTCACCAGCCGAGTCCAAAATTCAGCTGTTCCCCATCTCAGCCCAGAAAGCAGGTAGAACAACTTTTGTGGTGTCTTTCAGGTGCCTACCAAGGTAGTATAAAAACTTCCAACAGAACTCTTTTCTGGCACCTTCCCCGGTGGAGTTGTGCAGGGGGTGTGTTTGGAACATTTTGTCACCAGCCGACTCCAAAATTCAGCGGTTCCCCATCTCAGCCCAGAAAGCAGGTAGAACAACATTTGTGGTGTCTTTTTGATGCCTACTGGAGCAATGTAAAAACTACCAACAGAATTCCTTCCTGGCACCTTCGCTAGTGGAGTTGTGCATGGGGTGTATTTATTAAAATTTTGTCACCAGCCGAGTCCAAAATTCAGCTGTTCCCCATCTCAGCCCAGAAAGCAGGTAGAACAACTTTTGTGGTGTCTTTCAGATGCCTACCGGAGCAATGTAAAATCTACCAGGAGAACTCGTTTCTGGCACCTTCCCCGGTGGAGTTGTGCATGGGGTGTGTTTGGAACATTTTGTCACCAGCCGAGTCCAAAATTCAGCGGTTCCCCATCTCAGCCCAGAAAGCAGGTAGAACAACTTTTGTAGTGTCTTTTTGATGCCTACCGGAGCAATGTAAAAACTACCAACAGAATTCCTTCCTGGCACCTTCGCTAGTGGAGTTGTGCATGGGGTGTATTTATTAAAATTTTGTCACCAGCCGAGTCCAAAATTCAGCTGTTCCCCATCTCAGCCCAGAAAGCAGGTAAAACAAGTTTTGTGGTGTCTTTCAGGTGCCTACCAAGGTAGTGTAAAAACTATCAAGAGAACTCTTGTCTGGACCTTCCCCGGTGGAGTTGTGCATGGGGTGTGTTTGGAACATTTCGTCACCAGCCGACTCCAAAATTCAGCTGTTCCCCATCTCAGCCCAGAAAGCAGGTAGAACAACTTTTGTGGTGTCTTTCAGATGCCTACCAAGGTAGTGTAAAAACTACCAGGAGAACTCCTGTCTGGCACCTTCCCCGGTGGAGTTGTGCATGGGGTGTGTTTGGAACATTTTGTCACCGGCCGACTCCAAAATTCAGCGGTTCCCCATCTCAGCCCAGAAAGCAGGTAGAACAACTTTTGTGGTGTCTTTCAGATGCCTACCGGAGCAATATAAAAACTACCAACAGAATTCGTTCTTGGCACCTTCGCTAGTGGAGTTGTGCATGGGGTGTATTTATTAAAATTTTGTCACCAGCCGAGTCCAAAATTCAGCTGTTCCCCATCTCAGCCCAGAAAGCAGGTAGAACAACTTTTGTGGTGTCTTTCAGGTGCCTACCAAGGTAGTGTAAAAACTACCAGGAGAACTCGTTTCTGGCACCTTCCCCGGTGGAGTTGTGCATGGGGTGTGTTTGGAACATTTTGTCACCAGCCGACTCCAAAATTCAGCGGTTCCCCATCTCAGCCCAGAAAGCAGGTAGAACAACATTTGTGGTGTCTTTTTGATGCCTACCGGAGCAATGTAAAAACTACCAACAGAATTCCTTCCTGGCACCTTCGCTAGTGGAGTTGTGCATGGGGTGTATTTATTAAAATTTTGTCACCAGCCGAGTCCAAAATTCAGCTGTTCCCCATCTCAGCCCAGAAAGCAGGTAGAACAACTTTTGTGGTGTCTTTCAGATGCCTACCGGAGCAATGTAAAAACTACCAGGAGAACTCGTTTCTGGCACCTTCCCCGGTGGCGTTGTGCAGGGGGTGTGTTTGGAACATTTTGTCACCAGCCGAGTCCAAAATTCAGCGGTTCCCCATCTCAGCCCAGAAAGCAGGTAGAACAACTTTTGTAGTGTCTTTTTGATGCCTACCGGAGCAATGTAAAAACTACCAACAGAATTCCTTCCTGGCACCTTCGCTAGTGGAGTTGTGCATGGGGTGTATTTATTAAAATTTTGTCACCAGCCGAGTCCAAAATTCAGCTGTTCCCCATCTCAGCCCAGAAAGCAGGTAAAACAAGTTTTGTGGTGTCTTTCAGGTGCCTACCAAGGTAGTGTAAAAACTATCAAGAGAACTCTTGTCTGGACCTTCCCCGGTGGAGTTGTGCATGGGGTGTGTTTGGAACATTTCGTCACCAGCCGACTCCAAAATTCAGCGGTTCCCCATCTCAGCCCAGAAAGCAGGTAGAACAACTTTTGTGGTGTCTTTCAGATGCCTACCAAGGTAGTGTAAAAACTATTAAGAGAACTCCTGTCTGGCACCTTCCCCGGTGGAGTTGTGCATGGGGTGTGTTTGGAACATTTTGTCACCGGCCGACTCCAAAATTCAGCGGTTCCCCATCTCAGCCCAGAAAGCAGGTAGAACAACTTTTGTGGTGTCTTTCAGATGCCTACCGGAGCAATGTAAAAACTACCAACAGAATTCGTTCTTGGCACCTTCGCTAGTGGAGTTGTGCATGGGGTGTATTTATTAAAATTTTGTCACCAGCCGAGTCCAAAATTCAGCTGTTCCCCATCTCAGCCCAGAAAGCAGGTAGAACAACTTTTGTGGTGCCTTTCAGCTGCCTACCAAGGTAGTGTAAAAACTACCAACAGAACTCCTGTCTGGCAACTTCCCCGGTGGAGTTGTGCATGGGGTGTGTTTGGAACATTTTGTCACCGGCCGACTCCAAAATTCAGCTGTTCCCCATCTCAGCCCAGAAAGCAGGTAGAACAACTTTTGTGGTGTCTTTCAGATGCCTACCGGAGCAATGTAAAAACTACCAGGAGAACTCCTCTCTGGCACCTTCCCCGGTGGAGTTGTGCATGGGATGTGTTTGGAATATTTTGTCACCGGCCGACTCCAAAATTCACCTGTTCCCCATCTCAGCCCAGAGAGCAGGTAGAACAACTATTGTGGTGTCTTTTTGATGCCTACAGCAGCAATGTAAAAACTACCAACAGAATTCCTTCCTGGAACCTTCGCTAGTGGAATTGTGCATGGGGTGTATTTATTAAAATTTTGTCACCAGCCGAGTCCAAAATTCAGCTGTTCCCCATCTCAGCCCAGAAAGCAGGTAGAACAACTTTTGTGGTGCCTTTCAGGTGCCTACCAGAGCAATGTAAAAACTACCAGGAGAACTCCTGTCTGGCACCTTCCCCGGTGGCATTGTGCAGGGGGTGTGTTTGGAACATTTTGTCACCAGCCGAGTCCAAAATTCAGCGGTTCCCCATCTCAGCCCAGAAAGCAGGTAGAACAACTTTTGTGGTGTCTTTCAGGTGCCTACCAAGGTAGTGTAAAAACTACCAACAGAACTCCTGTCTGGCACCTTCCCCGGTGGAGTTGTGCATGGGGTGTGTTTGGAACATTTTGTCACCAGCCGAGTCCAAAATTCAGCTGTTCCCCATCTCAGCCCAGAAAGCAGGTAGAACAACTTTTGTGGTGTCTTTCAGATGCCTACCAATGTAGTGTAAAAACTACTAAGAGAACTCCTGTCTGGCACCTTCCCCGGTGGAGTTGTGCAGGGGGTGTGTTTGGAACATTTTGTCACCAGCCGACTCCAAAATTCAGCTGTTCCCCATCTCAGCCCAGAAAGCAGGTAGAACAACTTTTGTGGTGCCTTTCAGGTGCCTATTGGAGCAATGTAAAAACTACCAGGAGAACTCCTGTCTGGCACCTTCCCCGGTGGAGTTGTGCATGGGGTGTGTTTGGAACATTTTGTCACCAGCCAAGTCCAAAATTCAGCGGTTCCCCATCTCAGCCCAGAAAGCAGGTAGAACAACTTTTGTAGTGTCTTTTTGATGCCTACCAAGGTAGTGTAAAAACTATTAAGAGAACTCCTGTCTGGCACCTTCCCCGGTGGAGTTGTGCATGGGGTGTGTTTGGAACATTTTGTCACCGGCCGACTCCAAAATTCAGCTGTTCCCCATCTCAGCCCAGAAAGCAGGTAGAACAACTTTTGTGGTGTCTTTCAGATGCCTACCGGAGCAATGTAAAAACTACCAACAGAATTCGTTCTTGGCACCTTCGCTAGTGGAGTTGTGCATGGGGTGTATTTATTAAAATTTTGTCACCAGCCGAGTCCAAAATTCAGCTGTTCCCCATCTCAGCCCAGAAAGCAGGTAGAACAACTTTTGTGGTGTCTTTCAGATGCCTACCGGAGCAATGTAAAAACTACCAGGAGAACTCCTGTCTGGCACCTTCCCCGGTGGAGTTGTGCATGGGATGTGTTTGGAACATTTTGTCACCGGCCGAGTCCAAAATTCAGCTGTTCCCCATCTCAGCCCAGAGAGCAGGTAGAACAACTATTGTGGTGTCTTTTTGATGCCTACAGCAGCAATGTAAAAACTACCAACAGAATTCCTTCCTGGAACCTTCGCTAGTGGAATTGTGCATGGGGTGTATTTATTAAAATTTTGTCACCAGCCGAGTCCAAAATTCAGCTGTTCCCCATCTCAGCCCAGAAAGCAGGTAGAACAACTTTTGTGGTGCCTTTCAGGTGCCTACCAAGGTAGTGTAAAAACTACCAGGAGAACTCCTGTCTGGCACCTTCCCCGGTGGCGTTGTGCATGGGGTGTGTTTGGAACATTTTGTCACCAGCCGAGTCCAAAATTCAGCGGTTCCCCATCTCAACCCAGAAAGCAGGTAGAACAACTTTTGTGGTGCCTTTCAGGTGCCTACCGGAGCAATGTAAAAACTATCAAGAGAACTCCTGTCTGGCACCTTCCCCGGTGGCATTGTGCAGGGGGTGTGTTTGGAACATTTTGTCACCAGCCGAGTCCAAAATTCAGCGGTTCCCCATCTCAGCCCATAAAGCAGGTAGAACAACTTTTGTGGTGTCTTTCAGGTGCCTACCAAGGTAGTGTAAAAACTACCAACAGAACTCCTGTCTGGCACCTTCCCCGGTGGAGTTGTGCAGGGGGTGTGTTTGGAACATTTTGTCACCAGCCGACTCCAAAATTCAGCTGTTCCCCATCTCAGCCCAGAAAGCAGGTAGAACAACTTTTGTGGTGTCTTTCAGATGCCTACCAATGTAGTGTAAAAACTACTAAGAGAACTCCTGTCTGGCACCTTCCCCGGTGGAGTTGTGCAGGGGGTGTGTTTGGAACATTTTGTCACCAGCCGAGTCCAAAATTCAGAGGTTCCCCATCTCAGCCCAGAAAGCAGGTAGAACAACTTTTGTGGTGTCTTTCAGATGCCTACCGGAGCAATGTAAAAACTACCAGGAGAACTCCTGTCTGGCACCTTCCCCGGTGGAGTTGTGCAGGGGGTGTGTTTGGAACATTTTGTCACCAGCCGAGTCCAAAATTCAGCTGTTCCCCATCTCAGCCCAGAAAGCAGGTAGAACAACTTTTGTGGTGTCTTTCAGATGCCTACCAAGGTAGTGTAAAAACTATTAAGAGAACTCCTGTCTGGCACCTTCCCCGGTGGAGTTGTGCATGGGGTGTGTTTGGAACATTTTGTCACCGGCCGAGTCCAAAATTCAGCGGTTCCCCATCTCAGCCCAGAAAGCAGGTAGAACAACTTTTGTGGTGTCTTTCAGATGCCTACCGGAGCAATGTAAAAACTACCAACAGAATTCGTTCTTGGCACCTTCGCTAGTGGAGTTGTGCATGGGGTGTATTTATTAAAATTTTGTCACCAGCCGAGTCCAAAATTCAGCTGTTCCCCATCTCAGCCCAGAAAGCAGGTAGAACAACTTTTGTGGTGCCTTTCAGCTGCCTACCAAGGTAGTGTAAAAACTACCAACAGAACTCCTGTCTGGCACCTTCCCCGGTGGAGTTGTGCAGGGGGTGTGTTTGGAACATTTTGTCACCAGCCGACTCCAAAATTCAGCTGTTCCCCATCTCAGCCCAGAAAGCAGGTAGAACAACTTTTGTGGTGTCTTTCAGATGCCTACCGGAGCAATGTAAAAACTACCAAGAGAATTCGTTCTTGGCACCTTCGCTAGTGGAGTTGTGCATGGCGTGTATTTATTAAAATTTTGTCACCAGCCGAGTCCAAAATTCAGCTGTTCCCCATCTCAGCCCAGAAAGCAGGTAGAACAACTTTTGTGGTGTCTTTCAGATGCCTACTGGAGCAATGTAAAAACTACCAGGAGAACTCGTTTCTGGCACCTTCCCCGGTGGAGTTGTGCATGGGGTGTGTTTGGAACATTTTGTCACCAGCCGAGTCCAAAATTCAGCTGTTCCCCATCTCAGCCCAGAAAGCAGGTAAAACAACTTTTGTGGTGTCTTTCAAATGCCTACCAAGGTAGTGTAAAAAGTACCAGGAGAACTCCTGTCTGGCACCTTCCCCGGTGGAGTTGTGCAGGGGGTGTGTTTGGAACATTTTGTCACCAGCCGACTCCAAAATTCAGCTGTTCCCCATCTCAGCCCAGAAAGCAGGTAGAACAACTTTTGTGGTGTCTTTCAGATGCCTACCAAGGTAGTGTAAAAACTATTAAGAGAACTCCTGTCTGGCACCTTCCCCGGTGGAGTTGTGCATGGGGTGTGTTTGGAACATTTTGTCACCGGCCGACTCCAAAATTCAGCGGTTCCCCATCTCAGCCCAGAAAGCAGGTAGAACAACTTTTGTGGTGTCTTTCAGGTGCCTACCGGAGCAATGTAAAAACTACCAACAGAATTCGTTCTTGGCACCTTCGCTAGTGGAGTTGTGCATGGGGTGTATTTATTAAAATTTTGTCACCAGCCGAGTCCAAAATTCAGCTGTTCCCCATCTCAGCCCAGAAAGCAGGTAGAACAACTTTTGTGGTGCCTTTCAAATGCCTACCAAGGTAGTGTAAAAACTATTAAGAGAACTCCAGTCTGGCACCTTCCCCGGTGGAGTTGTGCATGGGGTGTGTTTGGAACATTTTGTCACCGGCCGACTCCAAAAGTCATCGGTTCCCCATCTCAGCCCAGAAAGCAGGTAAAACAACTTTTGTGGTGTCTTTCAGGTGCCTACCAAGGTAGTGTAAAAACTTCCAACAGAACTCGTTCCTGGCACCTTCCCCGGTGGAGTTGTGCATGGGGTGTGTTTGGAACATTTAGTCACAGGCCGACTCCAAAATTCAGCTGTTCCCCATCTCAGCCCAGAAAGCAGGTAGAACAACTTTTGTGGTGTCTTTCAGATGCCTACCGGAGCAATGTAAAAAATATTAAGAGAACTCCTGTCTGGCACCTTCCCCGGTGGAGTTGTGCATGGGGTGTGTTTGGAACATTTTGTCACCAGCCGACTCCAAAATTCAGCTGTTCCCCATCTCAGCCCAGAAAGCAGGTAGAACAACTTTTGTGGTGTCTTTCAGATGCCTACCGGAGCAATGTAAAAACTACCAGGAGAACTCCTGTCTGGCACCTTCCCCGGTGGAGTTGTGCAGGGGGTGTGTTTGGAACATTTTGTCACCAGCCGAGTCCAAAATTCAGCGGTTCCCCATCTCAGCCCAGAAAGCAGGTAGAACAACTTTTGTGGTGCCTTTCAGGTGCCTACCAGAGCAATGTAAAAACTACCAGGAGAACTCCTGTCTGGCACCTTCCCCGGTGGCATTGTGCAGGGGGTGTGTTTGGAACATTTTGTCACCAGCCGAGTCCAAAATTCAGCTGTTCCCCATCTCAGCCCAGAAAGCAGGTAGAACAACTTTTGTGGTGTCTTTTTGATGCCTACCGGAGCAATGTAAAAACTACCAAGAGAATTCGTTCTTGGCACCTTCGCTAGTGGAGTTGTGCATGGCGTGTATTTATTAAAATTTTGTCACCAGCCGAGTCCAAAATTCAGCGGTTCCCCATCTCAGCCCAGAAAGCAGGTAGAACAACTTTTGTGGTGTCTTTCAGATGCCTACTGGAGCAATGTAAAAACTACCAGGAGAACTCGTTTCTGGCACCTTCCCCGGTGGAGTTGTGCATGGGGTGTGTTTGGAACATTTTGTCACCAGCCGAGTCCAAAATTCAGCGGTTCCCCATCTCAGCCCAGAAAGCAGGTAAAACAACTTTTGTGGTGTCTTTCAAATGCCTACCAAGGTAGTGTAAAAAGTACCAGGAGAACTCCTGTCTGGCACCTTCCCCGGTGGAGTTGTGCAGGGGGTGTGTTTGGAACATTTTGTCACCAGCCGAGTCCAAAATTCAGCTGTTCCCCATCTCAGCCCAGAAAGCAGGTAGAACAACTTTTGTGGTGTCTTTCAGATGCCTACCAAGGTAGTGTAAAAACTATTAAGAGAACTCCTGTCTGGCACCTTCCCCGGTGGAGTTGTGCATGGGGTGTGTTTGGAACATTTTGTCACCGGCCGACTCCAAAATTCAGCGGTTCCCCATCTCAGCCCAGAAAGCAGGTAGAACAACTTTTGTGGTGTCTTTCAGGTGCCTACCGGAGCAATGTAAAAACTACCAACAGAATTCGTTCTTGGCACCTTCGCTAGTGGAGTTGTGCATGGGGTGTATTTATTAAAATTTTGTCACCAGCCGAGTCCAAAATTCAGCTGTTCCCCATCTCAGCCCAGAAAGCAGGTAGAACAACTTTTGTGGTGTCTTTCAAATGCCTACCAAGGTAGTGTAAAAACTATTAAGAGAACTCCAGTCTGGCACCTTCCCCGGTGGAGTTGTGCATGGGGTGTGTTTGGAACATTTTGTCACCGGCCGACTCCAAAAGTCATCGGTTCCCCATCTCAGCCCAGAAAGCAGGTAAAACAACTTTTGTGGTGTCTTTCAGGTGCCTACCAAGGTAGTGTAAAAACTTCCAACAGAACTCGTTCCTGGCACCTTCCCCGGTGGAGTTGTGCATGGGGTGTGTTTGGAACATTTAGTCACAGGCCGACTCCAAAATTCAGCTGTTCCCCATCTCAGCCCAGAAAGCAGGTAGAACAACTTTTGTGGTGTCTTTCAGATGCCTACCGGAGCAATGTAAAAAATATTAAGAGAACTCCTGTCTGGCACCTTCCCCGGTGGAGTTGTGCATGGGGTGTGTTTGGAACATTTTGTCACCAGCCGACTCCAAAATTCAGCTGTTCCCCATCTCAGCCCAGAAAGCAGGTAGAACAACTTTTGTGGTGTCTTTCAGATGCCTACCGGAGCAATGTAAAAACTACCAGGAGAACTCCTGTCTGGCACCTTCCCCGGTGGCGTTGTGCAGGGGGTGTGTTTGGAACATTTTGTCACCAGCCGAGTCCAAAATTCAGCGGTTCCCCATCTCAGCCCAGAAAGCAGGTAGAACAACTTTTGTGGTGCCTTTCAGGTGCCTACCAGAGCAATGTAAAAACTACCAGGAGAACTCCTGTCTGGCACCTTCCCCGGTGGCATTGTGCAGGGGGTGTGTTTGGAACATTTTGTCACCAGCCGAGTCCAAAATTCAGCTGTTCCCCATCTCAGCCCAGAAAGCAGGTAGAACAACTTTTGTGGTGTCTTTCAGATGCCTACCAATGTAGTGTAAAAACTACTAAGAGAACTCCTGTCTGGCACCTTCCCCGGTGGAGTTGTGCAGGGGGTGTGTTTGGAACATTTTGTCACCAGCCGAGTCCAAAATTCAGCTGTTCCCCATCTCAGCCCAGAAAGCAGGTAGAACAACTTTTGTGGTGCCTTTCAGGTGCCTACCGGAGCAATGTAAAAACTACCAGGAGAACTCCTGTCTGGCACCTTCCCCGGTGGAGTTGTGCATGGGGTGTGTTTGGAACATTTTGTCACCAGCCGAGTCCAAAATTCAGCGGTTCCCCATCTCAGCCCAGAAAGCAGGTAGAACAACTTTTGTAGTGTCTTTTTGATGCCTACCAAGGTAGTGTAAAAACTATTAAGAGAACTCCTGTCTGGCACCTTCCCCGGTGGAGTTGTGCATGGGGTGTGTTTGGAACATTTTGTCACCGGCCGACTCCAAAATTCAGCTGTTCCCCATCTCAGCCCAGAAAGCAGGTAGAACAACTTTTGTGGTGTCTTTCAGATGCCTACCGGAGCAATGTAAAAACTACCAAGAGAATTCGTTCTTGGCACCTTCGCTAGTGGAGTTGTGCATGGGGTGTATTTATTAAAATTTTGTCACCAGCCGAGTCCAAAATTCAGCTGTTCCCCATCTCAGCCCAGAAAGCAGGTAGAACAACTTTTGTGGTGTCTTTCAGGTGCCTACCAAGGTAGTGTAAAAACTACCAGGAGAACTCCTGTCTGGCACCTTCCCCGGTGGAGTTGTGCAGGGGGTGTGTTTGGAACATTTTGTCACCAGCCGACTCCAAAATTCAGCTGTTCCCCATCTCAGCCCAGAAAGCAGGTAGAACAACTTTTGTAGTGTCTTTTTGATGCCTACCAAGGTAGTGTAAAAACTATTAAGAGAACTCCTGTCTGGCACCTTCCCCGGTGGAGTTGTGCATGGGGTGTGTTTGGAACATTTTGTCACCGGCCGAGTCCAAAATTCAGCGGTTCCCCATCTCAGCCCAGAAAGCAGGTAGAACAACTTTTGTGGTGTCTTTCAGATGCCTACCGGAGCAATGTAAAAACTACCAACAGAATTCGTTCCTGGCACCTTCGCTAGTGGAGTTGTGCATGGGGTGTATTTATTAAAATTTTGTCACCAGCCGAGTCCAAAATTCAGCTGTTCCCCATCTCAGCCCAGAAAGCAGGTAGAACAACTTTTGTGGTGCCTTTCAGCTGCCTACCAAGGTAGTGTAAAAACTACCAACAGAACTCCTGTCTGGCACCTTCCCCGGTGGAGTTGTGCATGGGGTGTGTTTGGAACATTTTGTCACCGGCCGACTCCAAAATTCAGCTGTTCCCCATCTCAGCCCAGAAAGCAGGTAGAACAACTTTTGTGGTGTCTTTCAGATGCCTACCGGAGCAATGTAAAAACTACCAGGAGAACTCCTCTCTGGCACCTTCCCCGGTGGAGTTGTGCATGGGATGTGTTTGGAACATTTTGTCACCGGCCAACTCCAAAATTCACCTGTTCCCCATCTCAGCCCAGAGAGAAGGTAGAACAACTATTGTGGTGTCTTTTTGATGCCTACAGCAGCAATGTAAAAACTACCAACAGAATTCCTTCCTGGCACCTTCGCTAGTGGAGTTGTGCATGGGGTGTATTTATTAAAATTTTGTCACCAGCCGAGTCCAAAATTCAGCTGTTCCCCATCTCAGCCCAGAAAGCAGGTAAAACAACTTTTGTGGTGCCTTTCAAATGCCTACCAAGGTAGTGTAAAAACTATCAAGAGAACTCCTGTCTGGCACCTTCCCCGGTGGAGTTGTGCATGGGGTGTGTTTGGAACATTTAGTCACCGGCCGACTCCAAAATTCAGCTGTTCCCCATCTCAGCCCAGAAAGCAGGTAGAACAACTTTTGTGGTGTCTTTCAGATGCCTACCGGAGCAATGTAAAAAATATTAAGAGAACTCCTGTCTGGCACCTTCCCCGGTGGAGTTGTGCATGGGGTGTGTTTGGAACATTTTGTCACCAGCCGACTCCAAAATTCAGCTGTTCCCCATCTCAGCCCAGAAAGCAGGTAGAACAACTTTTGTGGTGTCTTTCAGATGCCTACCGGAGCAATGTAAAAACTACCAGGAGAACTCCTGTCTGGCACCTTCCCCGGTGGCGTTGTGCAGGGGGTGTGTTTGGAACATTTTGTCACCAGCCGAGTCCAAAATTCAGCGGTTCCCCATCTCAGCCCAGAAAGCAGGTAGAACAACTTTTGTGGTGTCTTTCAGATGCCTACCAAGGTAGTGTAAAAACTACCAAGAGAACTCCTGTCTGGCACCTTCCCCGGTGGAGTTGTGCAGGGGGTGTGTTTGGAACATTTTGTCACCAGCCGACTCCAAAATTCAGCGGTTCCCCATCTCAGCCCAGAAAGCAGGTAGAACAACTTTTGTGGTGTCTTTCAGATGCCTACCAATGTAGTGTAAAAACTACTAAGAGAACTCCTGTCTGGCACCTTCCCCGGTGGAGTTGTGCAGGGGGTGTGTTTGGAACATTTTGTCACCAGCCAAGTCCAAAATTCAGCGGTTCCCCATCTCAGCCCAGAAAGCAGGTAGAACAACTTTTGTAGTGTCTTTTTGATGCCTACCAAGGTAGTGTAAAAACTACCAGGAGAACTCCTTTCTGGCACCTTCCCCGGTGGAGTTGTGCAGGGGGTGTGTTTGGAACATTTTGTCACCAGCCGAGTCCAAAATTCAGCTGTTCCCCATCTCAGCCCAGAAAGCAGGTAGAACAACTTTTGTGGTGTCTTTCAGATGCCTACCAAGGTAGTGTAAAAACTATTAAGAGAACTCCTGTCTGGCACCTTCCCCGGTGGAGTTGTGCATGGGGTGTGTTTGGAACATTTTGTCACCGGCCGAGTCCAAAATTCAGCGGTTCCCCATCTCAGCCCAGAAAGCAGGTAGAACAACTTTTGTGGTGTCTTTCAGATGCCTACCGGAGCAATGTAAAAACTACCAACAGAATTCGTTCTTGGCACCTTCGCTAGTGGAGTTGTGCATGGGGTGTATTTATTAAAATTTTGTCACCAGCCGAGTCCAAAATTCAGCTGTTCCCCATCTCAGCCCAGAAAGCAGGTAGAACAACTTTTGTGGTGCCTTTCAGCTGCCTACCAAGGTAGTGTAAAAACTGCCAACAGAACTCCTGTCTGGCACCTTCCCCGGTGGAGTTGTGCATGGGGTGTGTTTGGAACATTTTGTCACCAGCCGACTCCAAAATTCAGCTGTTCCCCATCTCAGCTCAGAAAGCAGGTAGAACAACTTTTGTGGTGTCTTTCAGATGCCTACCGGAGCAATGTAAAAACTACCAGGAGAACTCCTCTCTGGCACCTTCCCCGGTGGAGTTGTGCATGGGGTGTGTTTGGAACATTTTGTCACCGGCCGACTCCAAAATTCACCTGTTCCCCATCTCAGCCCAGAGAGCAGGTAGAACAACTATTGTGGTGTCTTTTTGATGCCTACCGGAGCAATGTAAAAACTACCAACAGAATTCCTTCCTGGCACCTTCGCTAGTGGAGTTGTGCATGGGGTGTGTTTGGAACATTTTGTCACCAGCCGACTCCAAAATTCAGCTGTTCCCCATCTCAGCCCAGAAAGCAGGTAGAACAACTTTTGTGGTGTCTTTCAGATGCCTACCGGAGCAATGTAAAAACTACCAGGAGAACTCCTTTCTGGCACCTTCCCCGGTGGCGTTGTGCAGGGGGTGTGTTTGGAACATTTTGTCACCAGCCGAGTCCAAAATTCAGCGGTTCCCCATCTCAGCCCAGAAAGCAGGTAGAACAACTTTTGTGGTGCCTTTCAGCTGCCTACCAAGGTAGTGTAAAAACTACCAACAGAACTCCTGTCTGGCACCTTCCCCGGTGGAGTTGTGCAGGGGGTGTGTTTGGAACATTTTGTCACCAGCCGAGTCCAAAATTCAGCTGTTCCCCATCTCAGCCCAGAAAGCAGGTAGAACAACTTTTGTGGTGTCTTTCAGATGCCTACCAATGTAGTGTAAAAACTACTAAGAGAACTCCTGTCTGGCACCTTCCCCGGTGGAGTTGTGCAGGGGGTGTGTTTGTTATTAAAATTTTGTCACCAGCCGAGTCCAAAATTCAGCTGTTCCCCATCTCAGCCCAGAAAGCAGGTAGAACAACTTTTGTGGTGCCTTTCAGGTGCCTACCGGAGCAATGTAAAAACTACCAGGAGAACTCCTGTCTGGCACCTTCCCCGGTGGAGTTGTGCATGGGGTGTGTTTGGAACATTTTGTCACCAGCCAAGTCCAAAATTCAGCGGTTCCCCATCTCAGCCCAGAAAGCAGGTAGAACAACTTTTGTGGTGTCTTTCAGATGCCTACCGGAGCAATGTAAAAACTACCAAGAGAATTCGTTCTTGGCACCTTCGCTAGTGGAGTTGTGCATGGGGTGTATTTATTAAAATTTTGTCACCAGCCGAGTCCAAAATTCAGCTGTTCCCCATCTCAGCCCAGAAAGCAGGTAGAACAACTTTTGTGGTGTCTTTCAGGTGCCTACCAAGGTAGTGTAAAAACTACCAGGAGAACTCCTGTCTGGCACCTTCCCCGGTGTTGTTGTGCATGGGGTGTGTTTGGAACATTTTTTCACCAGCCGACTCCAAAATTCAGCTGTTCCCCATCTCAGCCCAGAAAGCAGGTAGAACAACTTTTGTGGTGTCTTTCAGATGCCTACCGGAGCAATGTAAAAACTACCAGGAGAACTCGTTTCTGGCACCTTCCCCGGTGGAGTTGTGCATGGGGTGTGTTTGGAACATTTTGTCACCAGCCGACTCCAAAATTCAGCGGTTCCCCATCTCAGCCCAGAAAGCAGGTAGAACAACTTTTGTGGTGTCTTTTTGATGCCTACCGGAGCAATGTAAACACTACCAACAGAATTCCTTCCTGGCACCTTCGCTAGTGGAGTTGTGCATGGGGTGTATTTATTAAAATTTTGTCACCAGCCGAGTCCAAAATTCAGCTGTTCCCCATCTCAGCCCAGAAAGCAGGTAAAACAAGTTTTGTGGTGTCTTTCAGGTGCCTACCAAGGTAGTGTAAAAACTATCAAGAGAACTCTTGTCTGGACCTTCCCCGGTGGAGTTGTGCATGGGGTGTGTTTGGAACATTTCGTCACCAGCCGAGTCCAAAATTCAGCTGTTCCCCATCTCAGCCCAGAAAGCAGGTAAAACAACTTTTGTGGTGTCTTTCAGATGCCTACCGGAGCAATGTAAAAACTACCAGGAGAACTCCTGTCTGGCACCTTCCCCGGTGGAGTTGTGCAGGGGGTGTGTTTGGAACATTTTGTCACCAGCCGAGTCCAAAATTTAGCTGTTCCCCATCTCAGCCCAGAAAGCAGGTAGAACAACTTTTGTGGTGTCTTTCAGATGCCTACCAAGGTAGTGTAAAAACTATTAAGAGAACTCCTGTCTGGCACCTTCCCCGGTGGAGTTGTGCATGGGGTGTGTTTGGAACATTTTGTCACCGGCCGACTCCAAAATTCAGCGGTTCCCCATCTCAGCCCAGAAAGCAGGTAGAACAACTTTTGTGGTGTCTTTCAGATGCCTACCGGAGCAATGTAAAAACTACCAACAGAATTCGTTCTTGGCACCTTCGCTAGTGGAGTTGTGCATGGGGTGTATTTATTAAAATTTTGTCACCAGCCGAGTCCAAAATTCAGCTGTTCCCCATCTCAGCCCAGAAAGCAGGTAGAACAACTTTTGTGGTGCCTTTCAGCTGCCTACCAAGGTAGTGTAAAAACTACCAACAGAACTCCTGTCTGGCACCTTCCCCGGTGGAGTTGTGCATGGGGTGTGTTTGGAACATTTTGTCACCAGCCGACTCCAAAATTCAGCTGTTCCCCATCTCAGCCCAGAAAGCAGGTAGAACAACTTTTGTGGTGTCTTTCAGATGCCTACCGGAGCAATGTAAAAACTACCAGGAGAACTCCTCTCTGGCACCTTCCCCGGTGGAGTTGTGCATGGGATGTGTTTGGAACATTTTGTCACCGGCCGACTCCAAAATTCACCTGTTCCCCATCTCAGCCCAGAGAGCAGGTAGAACAACTATTGTGGTGTCTTTCAGATGCCTACCAGAGCAATGTAAAAAATATTAAGAGAACTCCTGTCTGGCACCTTCCCCGGTGGAGTTGTGCATGGGGTGTGTTTGGAACATTTTGTCACCAGCCGACTCCAAAATTCAGCTGTTCCCCATCTCAGCCCAGAAAGCAGGTAGAACAACTTTTGTGGTGTCTTTCAGATGCCTACCGGAGCAATGTAAAAACTACCAGGAGAACTCCTCTCTGGCACCTTCCCCGGTGGAGTTGTGCATGGGATGTGTTTGGAACATTTTGTCACCAGCCGACTCCAAAATTCACCTGTTCCCCATCTCAGCCCAGAGAGCAGGTAGAACAACTATTGTGGTGTCTTTCAGATGCCTACCAAGGTAGTGTAAAAACTACCAACAGAACTCCTGTCTGGCACCTTCCCCGGTGGAGTTGTGCAGGGGGTGTGTTTGGAACATTTTGTCACCAGCCGAGTCCAAAATTCAGCTGTTCCCCATCTCAGCCCAGAAAGCAGGTAGAACAACTTTTGTGGTGTCTTTCAGATGCCTACCAATGTAGTGTAAAAACTACTAAGAGAACTCCTGTCTGGCACCTTCCCCGGTGGAGTTGTGCAGGGGGTGTGTTTGTTATTAAAATTTTGTCACCAGCCGAGTCCAAAATTCAGCTGTTCCCCATCTCAGCCCAGAAAGCAGGTAGAACAACTTTTGTGGTGCCTTTCAGGTGCCTACCGGAGCAATGTAAAAACTACCAGGAGAACTCCTGTCTGGCACCTTCCCCAGTGGAGTTGTGCATGGGGTGTGTTTGGAACATTTTGTCACCAGCCAAGTCCAAAATTCAGCGGTTCCCCATCTCAGCCCAGAAAGCAGGTAGAACAACTTTTGTGGTGTCTTTCAGATGCCTACCGGAGCAATGTAAAAACTACCAACAGAACTCATCCCTGGCACCTTCGCTAGTGGAGTTGTGCATGGGGTGTATTTATTAAAATTTTGTCACCAGCCGAGTCCAAAATTCAGCTGTTCCCCATCTCAGCCCAGAAAGCAGGTAGAACAACTTTTGTGGTGTCTTTCAGGTGCCTACCAAGGTAGTGTAAAAACTACCAGGAGAACTCCTGTCTGGCACCTTCCCCGGTGTTGTTGTGCAGGGGGTGTGTTTGGAACATTTTGTCACCAGCCGACTCCAAAATTCAGCTGTTCCCCATCTCAGCCCAGAAAGCAGGTAGAACAACTTTTGTGGTGTCTTTCAGATGCCTACCGGAGCAATGTAAAAACTACCAGGAGAACTCGTTTCTGGCACCTTCCCCGGTGGAGTTGTGCATGGGGTGTGTTTGGAACATTTTGTCACCAGCCGACTCCAAAATTCAGCGGTTCCCCATCTCAGCCCAGAAAGCAGGTAGAACAACTTTTGTGGTGTCTTTTTGATGCCTACCGGAGCAATGTAAACACTACCAACAGAATTCCTTCCTGGCACCTTCGCTAGTGGAGTTGTGCATGGGGTGTATTTATTAAAATTTTGTCACCAGCCGAGTCCAAAATTCAGCTGTTCCCCATCTCAGCCCAGAAAGCAGGTAAAACAAGTTTTGTGGTGTCTTTCAGGTGCCTACCAAGGTAGTGTAAAAACTATCAAGAGAACTCTTGTCTGGACCTTCCCCGGTGGAGTTGTGCATGGGGTGTGTTTGGAACATTTCGTCACCAGCCGAGTCCAAAATTCAGCTGTTCCCCATCTCAGCCCAGAAAGCAGGTAAAACAACTTTTGTGGTGTCTTTCAAATGCCTACCAAGGTAGTGTAAAAACTACCAGGAGAACTCCTGTCTGGCACCTTCCCCGGTGGAGTTGTGCAGGGGGTGTGTTTGGAACATTTTGTCACCAGCCAAGTCCAAAATTCAGCTGTTCCCCATCTCAGCCCAGAAAGCAGGTAGAACAACTTTTGTGGTGTCTTTCAGATGCCTACCAAGGTAGTGTAAAAACTATTAAGAGAACTCCTGTCTGGCACCTTCCCCGGTGGAGTTGTGCATGGGGTGTGTTTGGAACATTTTGTCACCGGCCGACTCCAAAATTCAGCGGTTCCCCATCTCAGCCCAGAAAGCAGGTAGAACAACTTTTGTGGTGTCTTTCAGATGCCTACCGGAGCAATGTAAAAACTACCAACAGAATTCGTTCTTGGCACCTTCGCTAGTGGAGTTGTGCATGGGGTGTATTTATTAAAATTTTGTCACCAGCCGAGTCCAAAATTCAGCTGTTCCCCATCTCAGCCCAGAAAGCAGGTAGAACAACTTTTGTGGTGCCTTTCAGCTGCCTACCAAGGTAGTGTAAAAACTACCAACAGAACTCCTGTCTGGCACCTTCCCCGGTGGAGTTGTGCATGGGGTGTGTTTGGAACATTTTGTCACCGGCCGACTCCAAAATTCAGCTGTTCCCCATCTCAGCCCAGAAAGCAGGTAGAACAACTTTTGTGGTGTCTTTCAGATGCCTACCGGAGCAATGTAAAAACTACCAGGAGAACTCCTCTCTGGCACCTTCCCCGGTGGAGTTGTGCATGGGATGTGTTTGGAACATTTTGTCACCGGCCGACTCCAAAATTCACCTGTTCCCCATCTCAGCCCAGAGAGCAGGTAGAACAACTATTGTGGTGTCTTTCAGATGCCTACCGGAGCAATGTAAAAAATATTAAGAGAACTCCTGTCTGGCACCTTCCCCGGTGGAGTTGTGCATGGGGTGTGTTTGGAACATTTTGTCACCAGCCGACTCCAAAATTCAGCTGTTCCCCATCTCAGCCCAGAAAGCAGGTAGAACAACTTTTGTGGTGTCTTTCAGATGCCTACCGGAGCAATGTAAAAACTACCAGGAGAACTCCTGTCTGGCACCTTCCCCGGTGGCGTTGTGCAGGGGGTGTGTTTGGAACATTTTGTCACCAGCCGAGTCCAAAATTCAGCGGTTCCCCATCTCAGCCCAGAAAGCAGGTAGAACAACTTTTGTGGTGCCTTTCAGCTGCCTACCAAGGTAGTGTAAAAACTACCAACAGAACTCCTGTCTGGCACCTTCCCCGGTGGAGTTGTGCAGGGGGTGTGTTTGGAACATTTTGTCACCAGCCGAGTCCAAAATTCAGCTGTTCCCCATCTCAGCCCAGAAAGCAGGTAGAACAACTTTTGTGGTGTCTTTCAGATGCCTACCAATGTAGTGTAAAAACTACTAAGAGAACTCCTGTCTGGCACCTTCCCCGGTGGAGTTGTGCAGGGGGTGTGTTTGTTATTAAAATTTTGTCACCAGCCGAGTCCAAAATTCAGCTGTTCCCCATCTCAGCCCAGAAAGCAGGTAGAACAACTTTTGTGGTGCCTTTCAGGTGCCTACCGGAGCAATGTAAAAACTACCAGGAGAACTCCTGTCTGGCACCTTCCCCGGTGGAGTTGTGCATGGGGTGTGTTTGGAACATTTTGTCACCAGCCAAGTCCAAAATTCAGCGGTTCCCCATCTCAGCCCAGAAAGCAGGTAGAACAACTTTTGTGGTGTCTTTCAGATGCCTACCGGAGCAATGTAAAAACTACCAACAGAATTCCTTCCTGGCACCTTCGCTAGTGGAGTTGTGCATGGGGTGTATTTATTAAAATTTTGTCACCAGCCGAGTCCAAAATTCAGCTGTTCCCCATCTCAGCACAGAAAGCAGGTAGAACAACTTTTGTGGTGTCTTTCAGATGCCTACCAAGGTAGTGTAAAAACTATTAAGAGAACTCCAGTCTGGCACCTTCCCCGGTGGAGTTGTGCAGGGGGTGTGTTTGGAACATTTTGTCACCAGCCGACTCCAAAATTCAGCTGTTCCCCATCTCAGCCCAGAAAGCAGGTAGAACAACTTTTGTGGTGTCTTTCAGATGCCTACCGGAGCAATGTAAAAACTACCAGGAGAACTCGTTTCTGGCACCTTCCCCGGTGGAGTTGTGCATGGGGTGTGTTTGGAACATTTTGTCACCAGCCGAGTCCAAAATTCAGCGGTTCCCCATCTCAGCCCAGAAAGCAGGTAGAACAACTTTTGTGGTGTCTTTTTGATGCCTACCGGAGCAATGTAAACACTACCAACAGAATTCCTTCCTGGCACCTTCGCTAGTGGAGTTGTGCATGGGGTGTATTTATTAAAATTTTGTCACCAGCCGAGTCCAAAATTCAGCTGTTCCCCATCTCAGCCCAGAAAGCAGGTAAAACAAGTTTTGTGGTGTCTTTCAGGTGCCTACCAAGGTAGTGTAAAAACTATCAAGAGAACTCTTGTCTGGACCTTCCCCGGTGGAGTTGTGCATGGGGTGTGTTTGGAACATTTCGTCACCAGCCGAGTCCAAAATTCAGCTGTTCCCCATCTCAGCCCAGAAAGCAGGTAAAACAACTTTTGTGGTGTCTTTCAAATGCCTACCAAGGTAGTGTAAAAACTACCAGGAGAACTCCTGTCTGGCACCTTCCCCGGTGGAGTTGTGCAGGGGGTGTGTTTGGAACATTTTGTCACCAGCCGAGTCCAAAATTCAGCTGTTCCCCATCTCAGCCCAGAAAGCAGGTAGAACAACTTTTGTGGTGTCTTTCAGATGCCTACCAAGGTAGTGTAAAAACTATTAAGAGAACTCCTGCCTGGCACCTTCCCCGGTGGAGTTGTGCAGGGGGTGTGTTTGGAACATTTTGTCACCGGCCGACTCCAAAATTCAGCGGTTCCCCATCTCAGCCCAGAAAGCAGGTAGAACAACTTTTGTGGTGTCTTTCAGATGCCTACCGGAGCAATGTAAAAACTACCAACAGAATTCGTTCTTGGCACCTTCGCTAGTGGAGTTGTGCATGGGGTGTATTTATTAAAATTTTGTCACCAGCCGAGTCCAAAATTCAGCTGTTCCCCATCTCAGCCCAGAAAGCAGGTAGAACAACTTTTGTGGTGCCTTTCAGCTGCCTACCAAGGTAGTGTAAAAACTACCAACAGAACTCCTGTCTGGCACATTCCCCGGTGGAGTTGTGCATGGGGTGTGTTTGGAACATTTTGTCACCAGCCGACTCCAAAATTCAGCTGTTCCCCATCTCAGCCCAGAAAGCAGGTAGAACAACTTTTGTGGTGTCTTTCAGATGCCTACCGGAGCAATGTAAAAACTACCAGGAGAACTCCTCTCTGGCACCTTCCCCGGTGGAGTTGTGCATGGGATGTGTTTGGAACATTTTGTCACCGGCCGACTCCAAAATTCAGCTGTTCCCCATCTCAGCCCAGAAAGCAGGTAGAACAACTTTTGTGGTGTCTTTTTGATGCCTACAGCAGCAATGTAAAAACTACCAACAGAATTCCTTCCTGGCACCTTCGCTAGTGGAGTTGTGCATGGGGTGTATTTATTAAAATTTTGTCACCAGCCGAGTCCAAAATTCAGCTGTTCCCCATCTCAGCCCAGAAAGCAGGTAGAACAACTTTTGTGGTGCCTTTCAAATGCCTACCAAGGTAGTGTAAAAACTATCAAGAGAACTCCTGTCTGGCACCTTCCCCGGTGGAGTTGTGCATGGGGTGTGTTTGGAACATTTAGTCACCGGCCGACTCCAAAATTCAGCGGTTCCCCATCTCAGCCCAGAAAGCAGGTAGAACAACTTTTGTGGTGTCTTTCAGATGCCTACCGGAGCAATGTAAAAAATATTAAGAGAACTCCTGTCTGGCACCTTCCCCGGTGGAGTTGTGCATGGGGTGTGTTTGGAACATTTTGTCACCAGCCGACTCCAAAATTCAGCGGTTCCCCATCTCAGCCCAGAAAGCAGGTAGAACAACTTTTGTGGTGTCTTTCAGATGCCTACCGGAGCAATGTAAAAACTACCAGGAGAACTCCTGTCTGGCACCTTCCCCGGTGGCGTTGTGCAGGGGGTGTGTTTGGAACATTTTGTCACCAGCCCAGTCCAAAATTCAGCGGTTCCCCATCTCAGCCCAGAAAGCAGGTAGAACAACTTTTGTGGTGCCTTTCAGCTGCCTACCAAGGTAGTGTAAAAACTTCCAACAGAACTCTTGTCTGGCACCTTCCCCGGTGGAGTTGTGCAGGGGGTGTGTTTGGAACATTTTGTAACCGGCCGACTCCAAAATTCAGCTGTTCCCCATCTCAGCCCAGAAAGCAGGTAGAACAACTTTTGTGGTGTCTTTCAGATGCCTACCAATGTAGTGTAAAAACTACTA
Organism: Falco biarmicus; assembly: GCF_023638135.1. NCBI lineage: Eukaryota > Metazoa > Chordata > Aves > Falconiformes > Falconidae > Falco > Falco biarmicus. The sequence goes on along the minus strand of NW_026611689.1, from coordinate 109,063 downwards.
AGAGAACTCCTGTCTGGCACCTTCCCCGGTGGAGTTGTGCAGGGGGTGTGTTTGGAACATTTTGTCACCAGCCGAGTCCAAAATTCAGCGGTTCCCCATCTCAGCCCAGAAAGCAGGTAGAACAACTTTTGTGGTGCCTTTCAGGTGCCTACCGGAGCAATGTAAAAACTACCAGGAGAACTCCTGTCTGGCACCTTCCCCGGTGGAGTTGTGCATGGGGTGTGTTTGGAACATTTTGTCACCAGCCAAGTCCAAAATACAGCGGTTCCCCATCTCAGCCCAGAAAGCAGGTAGAACAACTTTTGTAGTGTCTTTTTGATGCCTACCAAGGTAGTGTAAAAACTATTAAGAGAACTCGTTTCTGGCACCTTCCCCGGTGGAGTTGTGCATGGGGTGTGTTTGGAACATTTTGTCACCGGCCGACTCCAAAATTCAGCTGTTCCCCATCTCAGCCCAGAGAGCAGGTAGAACAACTTTTGTGGTGTCTTTCAGATGCCTACCGGAGCAATGTAAAAACTACCAAGAGAATTCGTTCTTGGCACCTTCGCTAGTGGAGTTGTGCATGGGGTGTATTTATTAAAATTTTGTCACCAGCCGAGTCCAAAATTCAGCGGTTCCCCATCTCAGCCCAGAAAGCAGGTAGAACAACTTTTGTGGTGCCTTTCAAATGCCTACCAAGGTAGTGTAAAAACTACCAACAGAACTCCTGTCTGGCACCTTCCCCGGTGGAGTTGTGCATGGGGTGTGTTTGGAACATTTCGTCACCAGCCGAGTCCAAAATTCAGCTGTTCCCCATCTCAGCCCAGAAAGCAGGTAGAACAACTTTTGTGGTGCCTTTCAGGTGCCTACCAAGGTAGTGTAAAAACTACCAACAGAACTCCTGTCTGGCACCTTCCCCGGTGGAGTTGTGCATGGGGTGTGTTTGGAACATTTTGTCACCGGCCGACTCCAAAATTCAGCTGTTCCCCATCTCAGCCCAGAAAGCAGGTAGAACAACTTTTGTGGTGTCTTTCAGATGCCTACCGGAGCAATGTAAAAACTACCAGGAGAACTCTTGTCTGGCACCTTCCCCGGTGGAGTTGTGCATGGGATGTGTTTGGAACATTTTGTCACCAGCCGACTCCAAAATTCAGCGGTTCCCCATCTCAGCCCAGAAAGCAGGTAGAACAACTTTTGTGGTGTCTTTCAGATGCCTACCAAGGTAGTGTAAAAACTACCAAGAGAACTCCTGTCTGGCACCTTCCCCGGTGGAGTTGTGCATGGGGTGTGTTTGGAACATTTTGTCACCGGCCGACTCCAAAATTCAGCTGTTCCCCATCTCAGCCCAGAAAGCAGGTAGAACAACTTTTGTGGTGTCTTTCAGATGCCTACCGGAGCAATGTAAAAACTACCAGGAGAACTCTTGTCTGGCACCTTCCCCGGTGGAGTTGTGCATGGGATGTGTTTGGAACATTTTGTCACCGGCCGACTCCAAAATTCAGCTGTTCCCCATCTCAGCCCAGAGAGCAGGTAGAACAACTATTGTGATGTCTTTTTGATGCCTACAGTAGCAATGTAAAAACTACCAACAGAATTCCTTCCTGGCACCTTCGCTAGTGGAGTTGTGCATGGGGTGTATTTATTAAAATTTTGTCACCAGCCGAGTCCAAAATTCAGCTGTTCCCCATCTCAGCCCAGAAAGCAGGTAGAACAACTTTTGTGGTGCCTTTCAGCTGCCTACCAAGGTAGTGTAAAAACTATCAAGAGAACTCCTGTCTGGCACCTTCCCCGGTGGAGTTGTGCATGGGGTGTGTTTGGAACATTTTGTCACCAGCCGAGTCCAAAATTCAGCTGTTCCCCATCTCAGCCCAGAAAGCAGGTAGAACAACTTTTGTGGTGTCTTTCAGATGCCTACCGGAGCAATGTAAAAACTACCAGGAGAACTCCTGTCTGGCACCTTCCCCGGTGGAGTTGTGCATGGGGTGTGTTTGGAACATTTTGTCACCAGCCGACTCCAAAATTCAGCTGTTCGCCATCTCAGCCCAGAAAGCAGGTAGAACAACTTTTGTGGTGTCTTTCAGATGCCTACCAGAGCAATGTAAAAACTACCAGGAGAACTCCTGTCTGGCACCTTCCCCGGTGGAGTTGTGCATGGGGTGTGTTTGGAACATTTTGTCACCAGCCGAGTCCAAAATTCAGCGGTTCCCCATCTCAGCCCAGAAAGCAGGTAGAACAACTTTTGTGGTGTCTTTCAGGTGCCTACCAAGGTAGTATAAAAACTTCCAACAGAACTCTTTTCTGGCACATTCCCCGGTGCAGTTGTGCAGGGGGTGTATTTATTAAAATTTTGTCACCAGCCGAGTCCAAAATTCAGCTGTTCCCCATCTCAGCCCAGAAAGCAGGTAGAACAACTTTTGTGGTGTCTTTCAGATGCCTACCAAGGTAGTGTAAAAACTATTAAGAGAACTCCTGTCTGGCACCTTCCCCGGTGGAGTTGTGCATGGGGTGTGTTTGGAACATTTTGTCTCCGGCCGAGTCCAAAATTCAGCGGTTCCCCATCTCAGCCCAGAAAGCAGGTAGAACAACTTTTGTGGTGTCTTTCAGATGCCTACCAAGGTAGTGTAAAAACTACCAGGAGAACTCCTCTCTGGCACCTTCCCCGGTGGAGTTGTGCAGGGGGTGTGTTTGGAACATTTTGTCACCAGCCGAGTCCAAAATTCAGCTGTTCCCCATCTCAGCCCAGAAAGCAGGTAGAACAACTTTTGTGGTGTCTTTCAGATGCCTACTGGAGCAATGTAAAAACTACCAGGAGAACTCGTTTCTGGCACCTTCCCCGGTGGAGTTGTGCAGGGGGTGTGTTTGGAACATTTTGTCACCAGCCGAGTCCAAAATTCAGCGGTTCCCCATCTCAGCCCAGAAAGCAGGTAGAACAACTTTTGTAGTGTCTTTTTGATGCCTACCGGAGCAATGTAAAAACTACCAACAGAATTCCTTCCTGGCACCTTCGCTAGTGGAGTTGTGCATGGGGTGTATTTATTAAAATTTTGTCAACAGCCGAGTCCAAAATTCAGCGGTTCCCCATCTCAGCCCAGAAAGCAGGTAGAACAACTTTTGTGGTGTCTTTCAGGTGCCTACCAAGGTAGTGTAAAAACTACCAGGAGAACTCTTGTCTGGACCTTCCCTGGTGGAGTTGTGCATGGGGTGTGTTTGGAACATTTCGTCACCAGCCGAGTCCAAAATTCAGCTGTTCCCCATCTCAGCCCAGAAAGCAGGTAAAACAACTTTTGTGGTGTCTTTCAGGTGCCTACCAAGGTAGTGTACAAACTATCAAGAGAACTCCTTTCTGGCACCTTCCGTGGTGGAGTTGTGCAGGGGGTGTGTTTGGAACATTTTGTCACCAGCCGACTCCAAAATTCAGCGGTTCCCCATCTCAGCCCAGAAAGCAGGTAGAACAACTTTTGTGGTGTCTTTCAGCTGCCTACCAAGGTAGTGTAAAAACTATCAAGAGAACTCTTGTCTGGCACCTTCCCTGGTGGAGTTGTGCATGGGGTGTGTTTGGAACATTTTGTCACCAGCCGAGTCCAAAATTCAGCGGTTCCCCATCTCAGCCCAGAAAGCAGGTAGAACAACTTTTGTGGTGTCTTTCAGATGCCTACCAAGGTAGTGTAAAAACTACCAACAGAACTCCTGTCTGGCACCTTCCCCGGTGGAGTTGTGCAGGGGGTGTGTTTGGAACATTTTGTCACCAGCCGACTCCAAAATTCAGCGGTTCCCCATCTCAGCCCAGAAAGCAGGTAGAACAACTTTTGTGGTGTCTTTTTGATGCCTACCGGAGCAATGTAAAAACTACCAACAGAATTCCTTCCTGGCACCTTCGCTAGTGGAGTTGTGCATGGGGTGTATTTATTAAAATTTTGTCACCAGCCGAGTCCAAAATTCAGCTGTTCCCCATCTCAGCCCAGAAAGCAGGCAGAACAACTTTTGTGGTGTCTTTCAGCTGCCTACCAAGGTAGTGTAAAAACTACTAAGAGAACTCCTGTCTAGCACCTTCCCCGGTGGAGTTGTGCATGGGGTGTGTTTGGAACATTTTGTCACAAGCCGACTCTAAAATTCAGCTGTTCCCCATCTCAGCCCAGAAAGCAGGTAGAACAACTTTTGTGGTGTCTTTCAGGTGCCTACCAAGGTAGTGTAAAAACTACCAACAGAACTCCTGTCTGGCACCTTCCCCGGTGGAGTTGTGCAGGGGGTGTGTTTGGAACATTTTGTCACCGGCCGACTCCAAAATTCAGCTGTTCCCCATCTCAGCCCAGAAAGCAGGTAGAACAACTTTTGTGGTGCCTTTCAGGTGCCTACTGGAGCAATGTAAAAACTACCAGGAGAACTCCTGTCTGGCACCTTCCCCGGTGGAGTTGTGCATGGGGTGTGTTTGGAACATTTTGTCACCAGCCAAGTCCAAAATTCAGCGGTTCCCCATCTCAGCCCAGAAAGCAGGTAGAACAACTTTTGTAGTGTCTTTTTGATGCCTACCGGAGCAATGTAAAAACTACCAACAGAATTCCTTCCTGGCACCTTCGCTAGTGGAGTTGTGCATGGGGTGTATTTATTAAAATTTCGTCACCAGCCAAGTCCAAAATTCAGCGGTTCCCCAGCTCAGCCCAGAAAGCAGGTAGAACAACTTTTGTGGTGTCTTTCAGATGCCTACCAAGGTAGTGTAAAAACTATCAAGAGAACTCTTGTCTGGCACCTTCCCCGGTGGAGTTGTGCAGGGGGTGTGTTTGGAACATTTCGTCACCAGCCGAGTCCAAAATTCAGCTGTTCCCCATCTCAGCCCAGAAAGCAGGTAGAACAACTTTTGTGGTGTCTTTCAGGTGCCTACCAAGGTAGTGTAAAAACTACCAGGAGAACTCGTTTCTGGCACCTTCCCCGGTGGAGTTGTGCATGGGGTGTGTTTGGAACTTTTTGTCACCAGCCGAGTCCAAAATTCAGCAGTTCCCCATCTCAGCCCAGAAAGCAGGTAGAACAACTTTTGTGGTGTCTTTCAGGTGCCTACCAAGGTAGTGTAAAAACTGCCAACAGAACTCTTGTCTGGCACATTCCCCGGTGGAGTTGTGCAGGGGGTGTGTTTGGAACATTTTGTCACCAGCCGACTCCAAAATTCAGCTGTTCCCCATCTCAGCCCAGAAAGCAGGTAGAACAACTTTTGTGGTGTCTTTCAGATGCCTACCGGAGCAATGTAAAAACTACCAGGAGAACTCGTTTCTGGCACCTTCCCCGGTGGAGTTGTGCAGGGGGTGTGTTTGGAACATTTTGTCACCAGCCGAGCCCAAAATTCAGCGGTTCCCCATCTCAGCCCAGAAAGCAGGTAGAACAACTTTTGTGGTGTCTTTCAGGTGCCTACCAAGGTAGTATAAAAACTTCCAACAGAACTCTTTTCTGGCACATTCCCCGGTGCAGTTGTGCAGGGGGTGTATTTATTAAAATTTTGTCACCAGCCGAGTCCAAAATTCAGCTGTTCCCCATCTCAGCCCAGAAAGCAGGTAGAACAACTTTTGTAGTGTCTTTTTGATGCCTACCGGAGCAATGTAAAAACTACCAACAGAATTCCTTCCTGGCACCTTCGCTAGTGGAGTTGTGCATGGGGTGTATTTATTAAAATTTTGTCACCAGCCGACTCCAAAATTCAGCTGTTCCCCATCTCAGCCCAGAAAGCAGGTAGAACAACTTTTGTGGTGTCTTTCAGGTGCCTACCAAGGTAGTGTAAAAACTACCAGGAGAACTCTTGTCTGGCACCTTCCCTGGTGGAGTTGTGCATGGGGTGTGTTTGGAACATTTCGTCACCAGCCGAGTCCAAAATTCAGCTGTTCCCCATCTCAGCCCAGAAAGCAGGTAAAACAACTTTTGTGGTGTCTTTCAGGTGCCTACCAAGGTAGTGTAAAAACTATCAATTGAACTCCTTTCTGGCACCTTCCGTGGTGGAGTTGTGCAGGGGGTGTGTTTGGAACATTTTGTCACCAGCCGAGTCTAAAATTCAGCGGTTCCCCATCTCAGCCCAGAAAGCAGGTAGAACAACTTTTGTGGTGTCTTTCAGCTGCCTACCAAGGTAGTGTAAAAACTACTAAGAGAACTCTTGTCTGGCACCTTCACCGGTGGAGTTGTGCATGGGGTGTGTTTGGAACATTTTGTCACCAGCCGAGTCCAAAATTCAGCAGTTCCCCATCTCAGCCCAGAAAGCAGGTAGAACAACTTTTGTGGTGTCTTTCAGGTGCCTACCAAGGTAGTGTAAAAACTGCCAACAGAACTCTTGTCTGGCACATTCCCCGGTGGAGTTGTGCAGGGGGTGTGTTTGGAACATTTTGTCACCAGCCGACTCCAAAATTCAGCTGTTCCCCATCTCAGCCCAGAAAGCAGGTAGAACAACTTTTGTGGTGTCTTTCAGATGCCTACCGGAGCAATGTAAAAACTACCAGGAGAACTCGTTTCTGGCACCTTCCCCGGTGGAGTTGTGCAGGGGGTGTGTTTGGAACATTTTGTCACCAGCCGAGCCCAAAATTCAGCGGTTCCCCATCTCAGCCCAGAAAGCAGGTAGAACAACTTTTGTGGTGTCTTTCAGGTGCCTACCAAGGTAGTATAAAAACTTCCAACAGAACTCTTTTCTGGCACATTCCCCGGTGCAGTTGTGCAGGGGGTGTATTTATTAAAATTTTGTCACCAGCCGAGTCCAAAATTCAGCTGTTCCCCATCTCAGCCCAGAAAGCAGGTAGAACAACTTTTGTAGTGTCTTTTTGATGCCTACCGGAGCAATGTAAAAACTACCAACAGAATTCCTTCCTGGCACCTTCGCTAGTGGAGTTGTGCATGGGGTGTATTTATTAAAATTTTGTCACCAGCCGACTCCAAAATTCAGCTGTTCCCCATCTCAGCCCAGAAAGCAGGTAGAACAACTTTTGTGGTGTCTTTCAGGTGCCTACCAAGGTAGTGTAAAAACTCCCAGGAGAACTCTTGTCTGGACCTTCCCTGGTGGAGTTGTGCATGGGGTGTGTTTGGAACATTTCGTCACCAGCCGAGTCCAAAATTCAGCTGTTCCCCATCTCAGCCCAGAAAGCAGGTAAAACAACTTTTGTGGTGTCTTTCAGGTGCCTACCAAGGTAGTGTAAAAACTATCAAGAGAACTCCTTTCTGGCACCTTCCGTGGTGGAGTTGTGCAGGGGGTGTGTTTGGAACATTTTGTCACCAGCCGACTCCAAAATTCAGCGGTTCCCCATCTCAGCCCAGAAAGCAGGTAGAACAACTTTTGTGGTGTCTTTCAGCTGCCTACCAAGGTAGTGTAAAAACTACTAAGAGAACTCTTGTCTGGCACCTTCACCGGTGGAGTTGTGCATGGGGTGTGTTTGGAACATTTTGTCACCAGCCGAGTCCAAAATTCAGCGGTTCCCCATCTCAGCCCAGAAAGCAGGTAGAACAACTTTTGTGGTGTCTTTCAGATGCCTACCGGAGCAATGTAAAAACTACCAGGAGAACTCCTGTCTGGAACCTTCCCCGGTGGAGTTGTGCATGGGGTGTGTTTGGAACATTTTGTCACCAGCCGACTCCAAAATTCAGCTGTTCCCCATCTCAGCCCAGAAAGCAGGTAGAACAACTTTTGTGGTGTCTTTCAGGTTCCTACCGGAGCAATGTAAAAACTACCAGGAGAACTCGTTTCTGGCACCTTCCCCGGTGGAGTTGTGCATGGGGTGTGTTTGGAACATTTTGTCACCAGCCGAGTCCAAAATTCAGCGGTTCCCCATCTCAGCCCAGAAAGCAGGTAGAACAACTTTTGTGGTGTCTTTTTGATGCCTACCGGAGCAATGTAAAAACTACCAACAGAACTCGTTTCTGGCACCTTCCCCGGTGGAGTTGTGCAGGGGGTGTGTTTGGAACATTTTGTCACCAGCCGACTCCAAAATTCAGCTGTTCCCCATCTCAGCCCAGAAAGCAGGTAGAACAACTTTTGTGGTGTCTTTCAGGTGCCTACCGGAGCAATGTAAAAACTACCAGGAGAACTCGTTTCTGGCACCTTCCCCGGTGGAGTTGTGCATGGGGTGTGTTTGGAACATTTTGTCACCAGCCGAGTCCAAAATTAGCGGTTCCCCATCTCAGCCCAGAAAGCAGGTAGAACAACTTTTGTGGTGTCTTTTTGATGCCTACCGGAGCAATGTAAAAACTACCAACAGAATTCCTTTTTGGCACCTTCGCTAGTGGAGTTGTGCATGGGGTGTATTTATTAAAATTTTGTCACCAGCCGAGTCCAAAATTCAGCTGTTCCCCATCTCAGCCCAGAAAGCAGGTAGAACAACTTTTGTGGTGTCTTTCAGGTGCCTACCAAGGTAGTGTAAAAACTACCAGGAGAACTCTTGTCTGGACCTTCCCTGGTGGAGTTGTGCATGGGGTGTGTTTGGAACATTTCGTCACCAGCCGAGTCCAAAATTCAGCTGTTCCCCATCTCAGCCCAGAAAGCAGGTAAAACAACTTTTGTGGTGTCTTTCAGGAGCCTACCAAGGTAGTGTAAAAACTATCAAGAGAACTCCTTTCTGGCACCTTCCGTGGTGGAGTTGTGCAGGGGGTGTGTTTGGAACATTTTGTCACCAGCCGACTCCAAAATTCAGCGGTTCCCCATCTCAGCCCAGAAAGCAGGTAGAACAACTTTTGTGGTGTCTTTCAGCTGCCTACCAAGGTAGTGTAAAAACTACTAAGAGAACTCTTGTCTGGCACCTTCACCGGTGGAGTTGTGCATGGGGTGTGTTTGGAACATTTTGTCACCAGCCGAGTCCAAAATTCAGCGGTTCCCCATCTCAGCCCAGAAAGCAGGTAGAACAACTTTTGTGGTGTCTTTCAGGTGCCTACCAAGGTAGTGTAAAAACTACCAACAGAACTCCTGTCTGGCACCTTCCCCGGTGGAGTTGTGCAGGGGGTGTGTTTGGAACATTTTGTCACCAGCCGACTCCAAAATTCAGCTGTTCCCCATCTCAGCCCAGAAAGCAGGTAGAACAACTTTTGTGGTGTCTTTTTGATGCCTACCGGAGCAATGTAAAAACTACCAACAGAATTCCTTCCTGGCACCTTCGCTAGTGGAGTTGTGCATGGGGTGTATTTATTAAAATTTTGTCACCAGCCGAGTCCAAAATTCAGCTGTTCCCCATCTCAGCCCAGAAAGCAGGTAGAACAACTTTTGTGGTGTCTTTCAGGTTCCTACTGGAGCAATGTAAAAACTACCAGGAGAACTCGTTTCTGGCACCTTCCCCGGTGGAGTTGTGCAGGGGGTGTGTTTGGAACATTTTGTCACCAGCCGAGTCCAAAATTCAGCGATTCCCCATCTCAGCCCAGAAAGCAGGTAGAACAACTTTTATAGTGTCTTTTTGATGCCTACCGGAGCAATGTAAAAACTACCAACAGAATTCCTTCCTGGCACCTTCGCTAGTGGAGTTGTGCATGGGGTGTATTTATTAAAATTTTGTCACCAGCCGAGTCCAAAATTCAGCTGTTCCCCATCTCAGCCCAGAAAGCAGGTAGAACAACTTTTGTGGTGTCTTTCAGGTGCCTACCGGAGCAATGTAAAAACTACCAGGAGAACTCGTTTCTGGCACCTTCCCCGGTGGAGTTGTGCATGGGGTGTGTTTGGAACATTTTGTCACCAGCCGAGTCCAAAATTCAGCGGTTCCCCAGCTCAGCCCAGAAAGGAGGTAGAACAACTTTTGTGGTGTCTTTCAGATGCCTACCAAGGTAGTGTAAAAACTATCAAGAGAACTCTTGTCTGGCACCTTCCCCGGTGGAGTTGTGCAGGGGGTGTGTTTGGAACATTTCGTCACCAGCCGAGTCCAAAATTCAGCTGTTCCCCATCTCAGCCCAGAAAGCAGGTAGAACAACTTTTGTGGTGTCTTTCAGGTGCCTACCAAGGTAGTGTAAAAACTACCAGGAGAACTCCTTTCTGGCACCTTCCCCGGTGGAGTTGTGCATGGGGTGTGTTTGGAACATTTTGTCACCAGCCGAGTCCAAAATTCAGCAGTTCCCCATCTCAGCCCAGAAAGCAGGTAGAACAACTTTTGTGGTGTCTTTCAGGTGCCTACCAAGGTAGTGTAAAAACTGCCAACAGAACTCTTGTCTGGCACATTCCCCGGTGGAGTTGTGCAGGGGGTGTGTTTGGAACATTTTGTCACCAGCCGACTCCAAAATTCAGCTGTTCCCCATCTCAGCCCAGAAAGCAGGTAGAACAACTTTTGTGGTGTCTTTCAGATGCCTACCGGAGCAATGTAAAAACTACCAGGAGAACTCGTTTCTGGCACCTTCCCCGGTGGAGTTGTGCAGGGGGTGTGTTTGGAACATTTTGTCACCAGCCGAGCCCAAAATTCAGCGGTTCCCCATCTCAGCCCAGAAAGCAGGTAGAACAACTTTTGTGGTGTCTTTCAGGTGCCTACCAAGGTAGTATAAAAACTTCCAACAGAACTCTTTTCTGGCACATTCCCCGGTGCAGTTGTGCAGGGAGTGTATTTATTAAAATTTTGTCACCAGCCGAGTCCAAAATTCAGCTGTTCCCCATCTCAGCCCAGAAAGCAGGTAGAACAACTTTTGTGGTGTCTTTCAGGTGCCTACCGGAGCAATGTAAAAACTACCAGGAGAACTCGTTTCTGGCACCTTCCCCGGTGGAGTTGTGCATGGGGTGTGTTTGGAACATTTGGTCACCAGCCGAGTCCAAAATTAGCGGTTCCCCATCTCAGCCCAGAAAGCAGGTAGAACAACTTTTGTGGTGTCTTTTTGATGCCTACCGGAGCAATGTAAAAACTACCAACAGAATTCCTTCCTGGCACCTTCGCTAGTGGAGTTGTGCATGGGGTGTATTTATTAAAATTTTGTCACCAGCCGAGTCCAAAATTCAGCTGTTCCCCATCTCAGCCCAGAAAGCAGGTAAAACAACTTTTGTGGTGTCTTTCAGGTGCCTACCAAGGTAGTGTAAAAACTACCAGGAGAACTCTTGTCTGGACCTTCCCTGGTGGAGTTGTGCATGGGGTGTGTTTGGAACATTTCGTCACCAGCCGAGTCCAAAATTCAGCTGTTCCCCATCTCAGCCCAGAAAGCAGGTAAAACAACTTTTGTGGTGTCTTTCAGGTGCCTACCAAGGTAGTGTAAAAACTATCAAGAGAACTCCTTTCTGGCACCTTCCGTGGTGGAGTTGTGCAGGGGGTGTGTTTGGAACATTTTGTCACCAGCCGACTCCAAAATTCAGCGGTTCCCCATCTCAGCCCAGAAAGCAGGTAGAACAACTTTTGTGGTGTCTTTCAGCTGCCTACCAAGGTAGTGTAAAAACTACTAAGAGAACTCCTGTCTGGCACCTTCCCCGGTGGAGTTGTGCATGGGGTGTGTTTGGAACATTTTGTCACCAGCCGAGTCCAAAATTCAGCGGTTCCCCATCTCAGCCCAGAAAGCAGGTAGAACAACTTTTGTGGTGTCTTTCAGATGCCTACCAAGGTAGTGTAAAAACTACCAGGAGAACTCCTGTGTGGCACCTTCCCCGGTGGAGTTGTGCAGGGGGTGTGTTTGGAACATTTTGTCACCAGCCGACTCCAAAATTCAGCTGTTCCCCATCTCAGCCCAGAAAGCAGGTAGAACAACTTTTGTGGTGTCTTTTTGATGCCTACCGGAGCAATGTAAAAACTACCAACAGAATTCCTTCCTGGCACCTTCGCTAGTGGAGTTGTGCATGGGGTGTATTTATTAAAATTTTGTCACCAGCCGAGTCCAAAATTCAGCTGTTCCCCATCTCAGCCCAGAAAGCAGGTAGAACAACTTTTGTGGTGTCTTTCAGGTTCCTACCGGAGCAATGTAAAAACTACCAGGAGAACTCGTTTCTGGCACCTTCCCCGGTGGAGTTGTGCAGGGGGTGTGTTTGGAACATTTTGTCACCAGCCGAGTCCAAAATTCAGCGATTCCCCATCTCAGCCCAGAAAGCAGGTAGAACAACTTTTGTGGTGTCTTTTTGATGCCTACCGGAGCAATGTAAAACCTACCAACAGAATTCCTTCCTGGCACCTTCGCTAGTGGAGTTGTGCATGGGGTGTATTTATTAAAATTTTGTCACCAGCCGAGTCCAAAATTCAGCTGTTCCCCATCTCAGCCCAGAAAGCAGGTAGAACAACTTTTGTGGTGTCTTTCAGGTGCCTACCGGAGCAATGTAAAAACTACCAGGAGAACTCGTTTCTGGCACCTTCCCCGGTGGAGTTGTGCATGGGGTGTGTTTGGAACATTTTGTCACCAGCCGAGTCCAAAATTCAGCGGTTCCCCATCTCAGCCCAGAAAGCAGGTAGAACAACTTTTGTGGTGTCTTTTTGATGCCTACCGGAGCAATGTAAAAACTACCAACAGAATTCCTTCCTGGCACCTTCGCTAGTGGAGTTGTGCATGGGGTGTATTTATTAAAATTTTGTCACCAGCCGAGTCCAAAATTCAGCTGTTCCCCATCTCAGCCCAGAAAGCAGGCAGAACAACTTTTGTGGTGTCTTTCAGCTGCCTACCAAGGTAGTGTAAAAACTACTAAGAGAACTCCTGTCTGGCACCTTCCCCGGTGGAGTTGTGCACGGGGTGTGTTTGGAACATTTTGTCACCAGCCGACTCTAAAATTCAGCTGTTCCCCATCTCAGCCCAGAAAGCAGGTAAAACAACTTTTGTGGTGCCTTTCAGCTGCCTACCAAGGTAGTGTAAAAACTACCAACAGAACTCCTGTCTGGCACCTTCCCCGGTGGAGTTGTGCAGGGGGTGTGTTTGGAACATTTTGTCACCAGCCGACTCCAAAATTCAGCTGTTCCCCATCTCAGCCCAGAAAGCAGGTAAAACAACTTTTGTGGTGTCTTTCAGATGCCTACCAAGGTAGTGTAAAAACTGCCAACAGAACTCTTGTCTGGCACATTCCCCGGTGGAGTTGTGCATGGGGTGTGTTTGGAACATTTTGTCACCAGCCGAGTCCAAAATTCAGCTGTTCCCCATCTCAGCCCAGAAAGCAGGTAGAACAACTTTTGTGGTGTCTTTCAGATGCCTACCGGAGCAATGTAAAAACTACCAGGAGAACTCCTGTCTGGCACCTTCCCCGGTGGAGTTGTGCATGGGGTGTGTTTGGAACATTTTGTCACCAGCCGAGTCCAAAATTCAGCGGTTCCCCATCTCAGCCCAGAAAGCAGGTAGAACAACTTTTGTGGTGCCTTTCAGGTGCCTACCAAGGTAGTATAAAAACTTCCAACAGAACTCTTGTCTGGCACATTCCCCGGTGCAGTTGTGCAGGGGGTGTATTTATTAAAATTTTGTCACCAGCCGAGTCCAAAATTCAGCGGTTCCCCATCTCAGCCCAGAAAGCAGGTAGAACAACTTTTATAGTGTCTTTTTGATGCCTACCGGAGCAATGTAAAAACTACCAACAGAATTCCTTCCTGGCACCTTCGCTAGTGGAGTTGTGCATGGGGTGTATTTATTAAAATTTTGTCACCAGCCGAGTCCAAAATTCAGCTGTTCCCCATCTCAGCCCAGAAAGCAGGTAGAACAACTTTTGTGGTGCCTTTCAGCTGCCTACCAAGGTAGTGTAAAAACTATTAAGAGAACTCCTGTCTGGCACCTTCCCCGGTGGAGTTGTGCATGGGGTGTGTTTGGAACATTTTGTCACCGGCCGACTCCAAAATTCAGCTGTTCCCCATCTCAGCCCAGAAAGCAGGTAGAACAACTTTTGTGGTGTCTTTCAGGTGCCTACCAAGGTAGTGTAAAAACTACCAACAGAACTCCTGTCTGGCACCTTCCCCGGTGGAGTTGTGCATGGGGTGTGTTTGGAACATTTTGTCACCGGCCGAGTCCAAAATTCAGCTGTTCCCCATCTCAGCCCAGAAAGCAGGTAGAACAACTTTTGTGGTGTCTTTCAGATGCCTACTGGAGCAATGTAAAAACTACCAGGAGAACTCCTGTCTGGCACCTTCCCCGGTGGAGTTGTGCATGGGGTGTGTTTGGAACATTTTGTCACCAGCCGAGTCCAAAATTCAGCTGTTCCCCATCTCAGCCCAGAAAGCAGGTAGAACAACTTTTGTGGTGTCTTTCAGATGCCTACCGGAGCAATGTAAAAACTACCAGGAGAACTCCTGTCTGGCACCTTCCCCGGTGGAGTTGTGCAGGGGGTGTGTTTGGAACATTTTGTCACCAGCCGAGTCCAAAATTCAGCGGTTCCCCATCTCAGCCCAGAAAGCAGGTAGAACAACTTTTGTGGTGTCTTTCAGGTGCCTACCAAGGTAGTATAAAAACTTCCAACAGAACTCTTGTCTGGCACATTCCCCGGTGGAGTTGTGCAGGGGGTGTATTTATTAAAATTTTGTCACCAGCCGAGTCCAAAATTCAGCTGTTCCCCATCTGAGCCCAGAAAGCAGGTAGAACAACTTTTGTGGTGTCTTTCAGGTGCCTACCAAGGTAGTGTAAAAACTACCAGGAGAACTCCTTTATGGCACCTTCCCCGGTGGAGTTGTGCATGGGGTGTTTTTGGAACATTTCGTCACCAGCCGACTCCAAAATTCAGCGGTTCCCCATCTCAGCCCAGAAAGCAGGTAGAACAACTTTTGTGGTGTCTTTCAGATGCCTACCGGAGCAATGTAAAAACTACCAACAGAATTCCTTCCTGGCACCTTCGCTAGTGGAGTTGTGCATGGGGTGTATTTATTAAAATTTTGTCACCAGCCGAGTCCAAAATTCAGCTGTTCCCCATCTCAGCCCAGAAAGCAGGCAGAACAACTTTTGTGGTGTCTTTCAGCTGCCCACCAAGGTAGTGTAAAAACTACTAAGAGAACTCCTGTCTGGCACCTTCCCCGGTGGAGTTGTGCACGGGGTGTGTTTGGAACATTTTGTCACCAGCCGACTCTAAAATTCAGCTGTTCCCCATCTCAGCCCAGAAAGCAGGTAGAACAACTTTTGTGGTGTCTTTCAGGTGCCTACCAAGGTAGTGTAAAAACTACCAACAGAACTCCTGTCTGGCACCTTCCCCGGTGGAGTTGTGCAGGGGGTGTGTTTGGAACATTTTGTCACCAGCCGAGTCCAAAATTCAGCTGTTCCCCATCTCAGCCCAGAAAGCAGGTAGAACAACTTTTGTGGTGTCTTTCAGATGCCTACCAAGGTAGTGTAAAAACTGCCAACAGAACTCTTGTCTGGCACCTTCCCCGGTGGAGTTGTGCATGGGGTGTGTTTGGAACATTTTGTCACCGGCCGAGTCCAAAATTCAGCTGTTCCCCATCTCAGCCCAGAAAGCAGGTAGAACAACTTTTGTGGTGTCTTTCAGATGCCTACTGGAGCAATGTAAAAACTACCAGGAGAACTCCTGTCTGGCACCTTCCCCGGTGGAGTTGTGCATGGGGTGTGTTTGGAACATTTTGTCACCAGCCGAGTCCAAAATTCAGCTGTTCCCCATCTCAGCCCAGAAAGCAGGTAGAACAACTTTTGTGGTGTCTTTCAGATGCCTACCGGAGCAATGTAAAAACTACCAGGAGAACTCCTGTCTGGCACCTTCCCCGGTGGAGTTGTGCAGGGGGTGTGTTTGGAACATTTTGTCACCAGCCGAGTCCAAAATTCAGCGGTTCCCCATCTCAGCCCAGAAAGCAGGTAGAACAACTTTTGTGGTGTCTTTCAGGTGCCTACCAAGGTAGTATAAAAACTTCCAACAGAACTCTTGTCTGGCACATTCCCCGGTGGAGTTGTGCAGGGGGTGTATTTATTAAAATTTTGTCACCAGCCGAGTCCAAAATTCAGCTGTTCCCCATCTGAGCCCAGAAAGCAGGTAGAACAACTTTTGTGGTGTCTTTCAGGTGCCTACCAAGGTAGTGTAAAAACTACCAGGAGAACTCCTTTATGGCACCTTCCCCGGTGGAGTTGTGCATGGGGTGTTTTTGGAACATTTCGTCACCAGCCGACTCCAAAATTCAGCGGTTCCCCATCTCAGCCCAGAAAGCAGGTAGAACAACTTTTGTGGTGTCTTTCAGATGCCTACCGGAGCAATGTAAAAACTACCAACAGAATTCCTTCCTGGCACCTTCGCTAGTGGAGTTGTGCATGGGGTGTATTTATTAAAATTTTGTCACCAGCCGAGTCCAAAATTCAGCTGTTCCCCATCTCAGCCCAGAAAGCAGGCAGAACAACTTTTGTGGTGTCTTTCAGCTGCCCACCAAGGTAGTGTAAAAACTACTAAGAGAACTCCTGTCTGGCACCTTCCCCGGTGGAGTTGTGCAGGGGGTGTGTTTGGAACATTTTGTCACCAGCCGACTCTAAAATTCAGCGGTTCCCCATCTCAGCCCAGAAAGCAGGTAGAACAACTTTTGTGGTGTCTTTCAGGTGCCTACCAAGGTAGTGTAAAAACTACCAACAGAACTCCTGTCTGGCACCTTCCCCGGTGGAGTTGTGCAGGGGGTGTGTTTGGAACATTTTGTCACCAGCCGAGTCCAAAATTCAGCTGTTCCCCATCTCAGCCCAGAAAGCAGGTAGAACAACTTTTGTGGTGTCTTTCAGATGCCTACCAAGGTAGTGTAAAAACTGCCAACAGAACTCTTGTCTGGCACATTCCCCGGTGGAGTTGTGCAGGGGGTGTGTTTGGAACATTTTGTCACCAGCCGAGTCCAAAATTCAGCTGTTCCCCATCTCAGCCCAGAAAGCAGGTAGAACAACTTTTGTGGTGTCTTTCAGATGCCTACCGGAGCAATGTAAAAACTACCAGGAGAACTCCTGTCTGGCACCTTCCCCGGTGGAGTTGTGCATGGGGTGTGTTTGGAACATTTTGTCACCAGCCGAGTCCAAAATTCAGCGGTTCCCCATCTCAGCCCAGAAAGCAGGTAGAACAACTTTTGTGGTGCCTTTCAGGTGCCTACCAAGGTAGTATAAAAACTTCCAACAGAACTCTTGTCTGGCACATTCCCCGGTGCAGTTGTGCAGGGGGGTGTATTTATTAAAATTTTGTCACCAGCCGAGTCCAAAATTCAGCTGTTCCCCATCTCAGCCCAGAAAGCAGGTAGAACAACTTTTGTGGTGCCTTTCAAATGCCTACCAAGGTAGTGTAAAAACTATCAAGAGAACTCTTGTCTGGCACCTTCCCCGGTGGAGTTGTGCAGGGGGTATTTATTAAAATTTTGTCACCAGCCGAGTCCAAAATTCAGCTGTTCCCCATCTCAGCCCAGAAAGCAGGTAGAACAACTTTTGTGGTGTCTTTCAGATGCCTACCGGAGCAATGTAAAAACTACCAACATAACTCCTGCCTGGCACCTTCCCCGGTGGAGTTGTGCATGGGGTGTCTTTGGAACATTTTGTCACCGGCCGAGTCCAAAATTCAGCGGTTCCCCATCTCAGCCCAAAAAGCAGGTAGAACAACTTTTATAGTGTCTTTTTGATGCCTACCGGAGCAATGTAAAAACTACCAACAGAATTCCTTCCTGGCACCTTCGCTAGTGGAGTTGTGCATGGGGTGTATTTATTAAAATTTTGTCACCAGCCGAGTCCAAAATTCAGCTGTTCCCCATCTCAGCCCAGAAAGCAGGTAGAACAACTTTTGTGGTGCCTTTCAGCTGCCTACCAAGGTAGTGTAAAAACTATCAAGAGAACTCCTGTCTGGCACCTTCCCCGGTGGAGTTGTGCATGGGGTGTGTTTGGAACATTTTGTCACCGGCCGAGTCCAAAATTCAGCTGTTCCCCATCTCAGCCCAGAAAGCAGGTAGAACAACTTTTGTGGTGTCTTTCAGATGCCTACTGGAGCAATGTAAAAACTACCAGGAGAACTCCTGTCTGGCACCTTCCCCGGTGGAGTTGTGCATGGGGTGTGTTTGGAACATTTTGTCACCAGCCGAGTCCAAAATTCAGCTGTTCCCCATCTCAGCCCAGAAAGCAGGTAGAACAACTTTTGTGGTGTCTTTCAGATGCCTACCGGAGCAATGTAAAAACTACCAGGAGAACTCTTGTCTGGCACCTTCCCCGGTGGAGTTGTGCAGGGGGTGTGTTTGGAACATTTTGTCACCAGCCGAGTCCAAAATTCAGCGGTTCCCCATCTCAGCCCAGAAAGCAGGTAGAACAACTTTTGTGGTGTCTTTCAGGTGCCTACCAAGGTAGTATAAAAACTTCCAACAGAACTCTTGTCTGGCACCTTCCCCGGTGGAGTTGTGCAGGGGGTGTATTTATTAAAATTTTGTCACCAGCCGAGTCCAAAATTCAGCTGCTCCCCATCTCAGCCCAGAAAGCAGGTAGAACAACTTTTGTGGTGCCTTTCAAATGCCTACCAAGGTAGTGTAAAAACTATTAAGAGAACTCCTGTCTGGCACCTTCCCCGGTGGAGTTGTGCATGGGGTATTTATTAAAATTTTTTCACCAGCCGAGTCCAAAATTCAGCTGTTCCCCATCTGAGCCCAGAAAGCAGGTAAAACAACTTTTGTGGTGTCTTTCAGGTGCCTACCAAGGTAGTGTAAAAACTACCAGGAGAACTCCTTTATGGCACCTTCCCCGGTGGAGTTGTGCATGGGGTGTTTTTGGAACATTTCGTCACCAGCCGACTCCAAAATTCAGCGGTTCCCCATCTCAGCCCAGAAAGCAGGTAGAACAACTTTTGTGGTGTCTTTCAGATGCCTACCGGAGCAATGTAAAAACTACCAACATAACTCCTGCCTGGCACCTTCCCCGGTGGAGTTGTGCATGGGGTGTGTTTGGAACATTTTGTCACCGGCCGAGTCCAAAATTCAGCGGTTCCCCATCTCAGCCCAGAAAGCAGGTAGAACAACTTTTATAGTGTCTTTTTGATGCCTACCGGAGCAATGTAAAAACTACCAACAGAATTCCTTCCTGGCACCTTCCCCGGTGGAGTTGTGCATGGGGTGTATTTATTAAAATTTTGTCACCAGCCGAGTCCAAAATTCAGCTGTTCCCCATCTCAGCCCAGAAAGCAGGTAGAACAACTTTTGTGGTGCCTTTCAAATGCCTACCAAGGTAGTGTAAAAACTATCAAGAGAACTCTTGTCTGGCACCTTCCCCGGTGGAGTTGTGCATGGGGTGTGTTTGGAACATTTTGTCACCAGCCGAGTCCAAAATTCAGCTGCTCCCCATCTCAGCCCAGAAAGCAGGTAGAACAACTTTTGTGGTGTCTTTCAGGTGCCTACCAAGGTAGTGTAAAAACTATCAAGAGAACTCTTGTCTGGCACCTTCCCTGGTGGAGTTGTGCAGGGGGTGTGTTTGGAACATTTTGTCACCGGCCGAGTCCAAAATTCAGCTGTTCCCCATCTCAGCCCAGAAAGCAGGTAGAACAACTTTTGTGGTGTCTTTCAGATGCCTACCAAGGTAGTGTAAAAACTATCAAGAGAACTCCTGTCTGGCACCTTCCCCGGTGGAGTTGTGCATGGGGTGAGTTTGGAACATTTTTTCACCGGCCGAGTCCAAAATTCAGCTGTTCCCCATCTCAGCCCAGAAAGCAGGTAGAACAACTTTTGTGGTGTCTTTCAGGTGCCTACCAAGGTAGTGTAAAAACTACCAACAGAACTCCTGTCTGGCACCTTCCCCGGTGGAGTTGTGCATGGGGTGTGTTTGGAACATTTTGTCACCGGCCGAGTCCAAAATTCAGCTGTTCCCCATCTCAGCCCAGAAAGCAGGTAGAACAACTTTTGTGGTGTCTTTCAGATGCCTACTGGAGCAATGTAAAAACTACCAGGAGAACTCCTGTCTGGCACCTTCCCCGGTGGAGTTGTGCATGGGGTGTGTTTGGAACATTTTGTCACCAGCCGAGTCCAAAATTCAGCTGTTCCCCATCTCAGCCCAGAAAGCAGGTAGAACAACTTTTGTGGTGTCTTTCAGATGCCTACCGGAGCAATGTAAAAACTACCAGGAGAACTCCTGTCTGGCACCTTCCCCGGTGGAGTTGTGCAGGGGGTGTGTTTGGAACATTTTGTCACCAGCCGAGTCCAAAATTCAGCGGTTCCCCATCTCAGCCCAGAAAGCAAGTAGAACAACTTTTGTGGTGTCTTTCAGGTGCCTACCAAGGTAGTATAAAAACTTCCAACAGAACTCTTGTCTGGCACATTCCCCGGTGGAGTTGTGCAGGGGGTGTATTTATTAAAATTTTGTCACCAGCCGAGTCCAAAATTCAGCTGTTCCCCATCTCAGCCCAGAAAGCAGGTAGAACAACTTTTGTGGTGCCTTTCAAATGCCTACCAAGGTAGTGTAAAAACTATCAAGAGAACTCTTGTCTGGCACCTTCCCCGGTGGAGTTGTGCAGGGGGTATTTATTAAAATTTTTTCACCAGCCGAGTCCAAAATTCAGCTGTTCCCCATCTCAGCCCAGAAAGCAGGTAAAACAACTTTTGTGGTGTCTTTCAGGTGCCTACCAAGGTAGTGTAAAAACTACCAGGAGAACTCCTTTATGGCACCTTCCCCGGTGGAGTTGTGCATGGGGTGTTTTTGGAACATTTCGTCACCAGCCGACTCCAAAATTCAGCGGTTCCCCATCTCAGCCCAGAAAGCAGGTAGAACAACTTTTGTGGTGTCTTTCAGATGCCTACCGGAGCAATGTAAAAACTACCAACAGAATTCCTTCCTGGCACCTTCGCTAGTGGAGTTGTGCATGGGGTGTATTTATTAAAATTTTGTCACCAGCCGAGTCCAAAATTCAGCTGTTCCCCATCTCAGCCCAGAAAGCAGGTAGAACAACTTTTGTGGTGTCTTTCAGGTGCCTACCGGAGCAATGTAAAAACTACCAGGAGAACTCGTTTCTGGCACCTTCCCCGGTGGAGTTGTGCATGGGGTGTGTTTGGAACATTTTGTCACCAGCCGAGTCCAAAATTCAGCGGTTCCCCATCTCAGCCCAGAAAGCAGGTAGAACAACTTTTGTGGTGTCTTTTTGATGCCTACCGGAGCAATGTAAAAACTACCAACATTATTCGTTCTTGGCACCTTCGCTAGTGGAGTTGTGCATGGGGTGTATTTATTAAAATTTTGTCACCAGCCGAGTCCAAAATTCAGCTGTTCCCCATCTCAGCCCAGAAAGCAGGCAGAACAACTTTTGTGGTGTCTTTCAGCTGCCCACCAAGGTAGTGTAAAAACTACTAAGAGAACTCCTGTCTGGCACCTTCCCCGGTGGAGTTGTGCACGGGGTGTGTTTGGAACATTTTGTCACCAGCCGAGTCCAAAATTCAGCTGTTCCCCATCTCAGCCCAGAAAGCAGGTAGAACAACTTTTGTGGTGTCTTTCAGGTGCCTACCAAGGTAGTGTAAAAACTACCAACAGAACTCCTGTCTGGCACCTTCCCCGGTGGAGTTGTGCAGGGGGTGTGTTTGGAACATTTTGTCACCAGCCGAGTCCAAAATTCAGCTGTTCCCCATCTCAGCCCAGAAAGCAGGTAGAACAACTTTTGTGGTGTCTTTCAGATGCCTACCAAGGTAGTGTAAAAACTGCCAACAGAACTCTTGTCTGGCACCTTCCCCGGTGGAGTTGTGCATGGGGTGTGTTTGGAACATTTTGTCACCAGCCGACTCCAAAATTCAGCTGTTCCCCATCTCAGCCCAGAAAGCAGGTAGAACAACTTTTGTGGTGTCTTTCAGATGCCTACCGGAGCAATGTAAAAACTACCAGGAGAACTCCTGTCTGGCACCTTCCCCGGTGGAGTTGTGCAGGGGGTGTGTTTGGAACATTTTGTCACCAGCCGAGTCCAAAATTCAGCGGTTCCCCATCTCAGCCCAGAAAGCAGGTAGAACAACTTTTGTGGTGCCTTTCAGGTGCCTACCAAGGTAGTATAAAAACTTCCAACAGAACTCTTGTCTGGCACATTCCCCGGTGCAGTTGTGCAGGGGGTGTATTTATTAAAATTTTGTCACCAGCCGAGTCCAAAATTCAGCTGTTCCCCATCTCAGCCCAGAAAGCAGGTAGAACAACTTTTGTGGTGCCTTTCAAATGCCTACCAAGGTAGTGTAAAAACTATCAAGAGAACTCTTGTCTGGCACCTTCCCCGGTGGAGTTGTGCAGGGGGGTATTTATTAAAATTTTGTCACCAGCCGAGTCCAAAATTCAGCTGTTCCCCATCTCAGCCCAGAAAGCAGGTAGAACAACTTTTGTGGTGTCTTTCAGATGCTACCGGAGCAATGTAAAAACTACAACATAACTCCTGCCTGGCACCTTCCCCGGTTGGAGTTGTGCATGGGGGTGTGTTTGGAACATTTTGTCACCGGCCGAGTCCAAAATTCAGCGGTTCCCCATCTCAGCCCAGAAAGCAGGTAGAACAACTTTTATAGTGTCTTTTTGATGCCTACCGGAGCAATGTAAAAACTACCAACAGAATTCCTTCCTGGCACCTTCGCTAGTGGAGTTGTGCATGGGGTGTATTTATTAAAATTTTGTCACCAGCCGAGTCCCAAAATTCAGCTGTTCCCCATCTCAGCCCAGAAAGCAGGTAGAACAACTTTTGTGGTGCCTTTCAGCTGCCTACCAAGGTAGTGTAAAAACTATCAAGAGAACTCCTGTCCTGGCACCTTCCCCGGTGGAGTTGTGCATGGGGTGAGTTTGGAACATTTTGTCACCGGCCGACTCCAAAATTCAGCTGTTCCCCATCTCAGCCAGAAAGCAGTAGAACAACTTTTGTGGTGTCTTTCAGATGCCTACTGGAGCAATGTAAAAACTACCAGGAGAACTCCTGTCTGGCACCTTCCCCGGTGGAGTTGTGCATGGGGTGTGTTTGGAACATTTTGTCACCAGCCGAGTCCAAAATTCAGCTGTTCTCCCATCTCAGCCCAGAAAGCAGGTAGAACAACTTTTGTGGTGTCTTTCAGATGCCTACTGGAGCAATGTACAAAACTACCAGGAGAACTCCTGTCTGGCACCTTCCCCGGTGGAGTTGTGCAGGGGGTGTGTTTGGAACATTTTGTCACCAGCCGAGTCCCAAAATTCAGCGGTTCCCCATCTCAGCCAGAAAGCAGGTAGAACAACTTTTGTGGTGTCTTTCAGGTTGCCTACCAAGGTAGTATAAAACTTCCAACAGAACTCTTGTCTGGCACATTCCCCGGTGGAGTTGTGCAGGGGGTTGTATTTATTAAAATTTTGTCACCAGCCGAGTCCAAAATTCAGCTGTTCCCCATCTCAGCCCAGAAAGCAGGTAGAACAACTTTTGTGGTGCCTTTTCAATGCCTACCAAGGTAGTGTAAAAACTATCAAGAGAACTCTTGTCTGGCACCTTCCCCGGTGGAGTTGTGCATGGGGTATTTATTAAAATTTTTTCACCAGCCGAGTCCAAAATTCAGCTGTTCCCCATCTGAGCCCAGAAAGCAGGTTAAAACAACTTTTGTGGTGTCTTTCAGGTGCCTACCAAAGGTAGTGTAAAAAACTACCAGGAGAACTCCTTTATGGCACCTTCCCCGGTGGAGTTGTGCATGGGGTGTGTTTGGAACATTTTGTCACCGGCCGAGTCCAAAATTCAGCGGTTCCCCATCTCAGCCCAGAAAGCAGGTAAAACAACTTTTGTGGTGTCTTTCAGATGCCTACCGGAGCAATGTAAAAACTACCAACATAACTCCTGGCCTGGCACCTTCCCCGGTGGAGTGTGTGCATGGGGTTGTGTTGGAACATTTTGTCACGGCCGAGTCAAAATTCAGCGGTTCCCCATCTCAGCCCAGAAAGCAGGTAGAACAACTTTTATAGTGTCTTTTTGATGCCTACCGGAGCAATGTAAAAAACTACCAACAGAATTCCTTCCTGGCACCTTCCCCGGTGGAGTTGTGCATGGGGGTGTATTTATTAAAATTTTGTCACCAGCCGAGTCCAAAATTCAGCTGTTCCCCATCTCAGCCCAGAAAGCAGGTAGAACAACTTTTGTGGTGTCTTCCAGATGCCTACCGGAGCAATGTAAAAACTACCAGGAGACTCCTGTCTGGGCACCTTCCCCGGTGGAGTTGTGCATGGGGTGTGTTTGGAACATTTTGTCACCAGCCGAGTCCAAAATTCAGCGGTTCCCCATCTCAGCCCAGGAAAGCAGGTAGAACAACTTTTGTGGTGCCTTTCAGGTGCCTACCAAGGTAGTATAAAAACTTCCAACAGAATCTTGTCTGGCACATTCCCCGGTGCAGTTGTGCAGGGGGTGTATTTATTAAAATTTTGTCACCAGCCGAGTCCAAAATTCAGCTGTTCCCCATCTCAGCCCAGAAAGCCAGGTAGAACAACTTTTGTGGTGCCTTTCAAATGCCTACCAAGGTAGTGTAAAAACTATCAAGAGAACTCTTGTCTGGCACCTTCCCCGGTGGAGTTGTGCAGGGGGTATTTATTAAAATTTTGTCACCAGCCGAGTCCAAAATTCAGCTGTTCCCCATCTCAGCCCAGAAAGCAGGTAGAACAACTTTGTGGTGTCTTTCAGATGGCCTACCGGAGCAATGTAAAAACTACCAACATAACTCCTGCCTGGCACCTTCCCCGGTGGAGTTGCATGGGGTGTGTGTTTGGAACATTTTGTCACCAGCCAAGTCCAAAATTCAGCGGTTCCCCATCTCAGCCCAGAAAGCAGGTAGAACAACTTTTATAGTGTCTTTTTGATGCCTACCGGAGCAATGTAAAAACTACCAACAGAATTCCTTCCTGGCACCTTCGCTAGTGGAGTTGTGCATGGGGTGTATTTATTAAAATTTTGTCACCAGCCGAGTCCAAAATTCAGCTGTTCCCCATCTCAGCCCAGAAAGCAGGTAGAACAACTTTTGTGGTGCCTTTCAGCTGCCTACCAAGGTAGTGTAAAAACTATCAAGAGAACTCCTGTCTGGCACCTTCCCCGGTGGAGTTGTGCATGGGGTGAGTTTGGAACATTTTGTCACCGGCCGACTCCAAAATTCAGCTGTTCCCCATCTCAGCCCAGAAAGCAGGTTAGAACAACTTTTGTGGTGTCTTTCAGATGCCTACTGGAGCAATGTAAAAACTACCAGGAGAACTCCTGTCTGGCACCTTCCCCGGTGGAGTTGTGCATGGGGGTGTGTTTGGAACATTTTGTCACCAGCCGAGTCCAAAATTCAGCTGTTCCCCATCTCAGCCCAGAAAGCAGGTTAGAACAACTTTTGTGGTGTCTTTCAGATGCCTACCGGAGCAATGTAAAAACTACCAGGAGAACTCCTGTCTGGCACCTTCCCCGGTGGAGTTGTGCAGGGGGTGTGTTTGGAACATTTTGTCACCAGCCGAGTCCAAAATTCAGCGGTTCCCCATCTCAGCCCAGAAAGCAGGTAGAACAACTTTTGTGGTGTCTTTCAGGTGCCTACCAAGGTAGTATAAAAACTTCCAACAGAACTCTTGTCTGGGACATTCCCCGGTGGAGTTGTGCAGGGGGTGTATTTATTAAAATTTTGTCACCAGCCGAGTCCAAAATTCAGCTGTTCCCCATCTCAGCCCAGAAAGCAGGTAGAACAACTTTTGTGGTGCCTTTCAAATGCCTACCAAGGTAGTGTAAAAACTATCAAGAGAACTCTTGTCTGGCACCTTCACCGGTGGAGTTGTGCATGGGGTATTTATTAAAATTTTTTCACCAGCCGAGTCCAAAATTCAGCTGTTCCCCATCTGAGCCCAGAAAGCAGGTAAAACAACTTTTGTGGTGTCTTTCAGGTGCCTACCAAGGTAGTGTAAAAACTACCAGGAGAACTCCTTTATGGCACCTTCCCCGGTGGAGTTGTGCATGGGGTGTTTTTGGAACATTTCGTCACCAGCCGACTCCAAAATTCAGCGGTTCCCCATCTCAGCCCAGAAAGCAGGGTAGAACAACTTTTGTGGTGTCTTTCAGATGCCTACCGGAGCAATGTAAAAACTACCAACATAACTCCTGCCTGGCACCTTCCCCGGTGGAGTTGTGCATGGGGTGTGTTTGGAACATTTTGTCACCAGCCGACTCCAAAATTCAGCGGTTCCCCATCTCAGCCCAGAAAGCAGGTAGAACAACTTTTGTGGTGTCTTTCAGGTACCTACCAAGGTAGTGTAAAAACTACCAGGAGAACTCTTGTCTGGCACATTCCCCGGTGGAGTTGTGCAGGGGGTGTGTTTGGAACATTTTGTCACCAGCCGAGTCCAAAATTCAGCGGTTCCCCATCTCAGCCCAGAAAGCAGGTAGAACAACTTTTGTGGTGTCTTTCAGCTGCCTACCAAGGTAGTGTAAAAACTATTAAGAGAACTCCTGTCTGGCACCTTCCCCGGTGGAGTTGTGCATGGGGTGTGTTTGGAACATTTTGTCACCGGCCGACTCCAAAATTCAGCTGTTCCCCATCTCAGCCCAGAAAGCAGGTAGAACAACTTTTGTGGTGTCTTTCAGATGCCTACCGGAGCAATGTAAAAAACTACCAGGAGAACTCCTGTCTGGCACCTTCCCCGGTGGAGTTGTGCAGGGGGTGTATTTATTAAAATTTTGTCACCAGCCGAGTCCAAAATTCAGCTGTTCCCCATCTCAGCCCAGAAAGCAGGTAGAACAACTTTTGTGGTGCCTTTCAAATGCCTACCAAGGTAGTGTAAAAACTATCAAGAGAACTCTTGTCTGGCACCTTCCCCGGTGGAGTTGTGCATGGGGTGTGTTTGGAACATTTTGTCACCAGCCGAGTCCAAAATTCAGCTGTTCCCCGTCTCAGCCCAGAAAGCAGGAATAAAAAACTTTTGTGGTGTCTTTCAGGTGCCTACCAAGGTAGTGTAAAAACTACCAGGAGAACTCCTGCCTGGCACCTTCCCCGGTGGAGTTGTGCATGGGGTGTGTTTGGAACATTTTGTCACCAGCCGACTCCAAAATTCAGCTGTTCCCCATCTCAGCCCAGAAAGCAGGTAGAACAACTTTTGTGGTGCCTTTCAGCTGCCTACCATGGTAGTGTAAAAACTACCAGGAGAACTCTTGTCTGGCACCTTCCCCGGTGGAGTTGTGCATGGGGTGTGTTTGGAACATTTTGTCACCAGCCGAGTCCAAAATTCAGCGGTTCCCCATCTCAGCCCAGAAAGCAGGTAGAACAACTTTTGTGGTGTCTTTCAGATGCCTACCGGAGCAATGTAAAAACTACCAGGAGAACTCCTGTCTGGCACCTTCCCCGGTGGAGTTGTGCATGGGGTGTGTTTGGAACATTTTGTCACCGGCCGAGTCCAAAATTCAGCGGTTCCCCATCTCATCCCAGACAGCAGGAAGAACAACTTTTGTGGTGTCTTTCAGGTGCCTACCGGAGCAATGTAAAAACTACCAACAGAATTCGTTCTTGGCACCTTCACTAGTGGAGTTGTGCATGGGGTGTATTTATTAAAATTTTGTCACCAGCCGAGTCCAAAATTCAGCGGTTCCCCATCTCAGCCCAGAAAGCAGGTAGAACAACTTTTGTGGTGTCTTTCAGATGCCTACCAAGGTAGTGTAAAAACTTCCAACAGAACTCTTGTCTGGCACCTCCCCCGGTGGAGTTGTGCAGGGGGTGTGTTTGGAACATTTTGTCACCAGCCGAGTCCAAAATTCAGCGGTTCCCCATCTCAGCCCAGAGAGCAGGTAGAACAACTTTTGTGGTGCCTTTCAGATGCCTACCAAGGTAGTGTAAAAACTACCAGGAGAACTCCTGTCTGGCACCTTCCCCGGTGGAGTTGTGCATGGGGTGTGTTTGGAACATTTTGTCACCAGCCGACTCCAAAATTCAGCTGTTCCCCATCTCAGCCCAGAAAGCAGGTAAAACAACTTTTGTGGTGTCTTTCAGCTGCCTACCAAGGTAGTGTAAAAACTACCAGGAGAACTCCTTTCTGGCACCTTCCCCGGTGGAGTTGTGCATGGGGTGTGTTTGGAACATTTTGTCACCAGCCGAGTCCAAAATTCAGCGGTTCCCCATCTCAGCCCAGAATCCAGGTAAAACAACTTTTGTGGTGTCTTTCAGGTACCTACCAAGGTAGTGTAAAAACTACCAGGAGAACTCTTGTCTGGCACATTCCCCGGTGGAGTTGTGCAGGGGGTGTGTTTGGAACATTTTGTCACCAGCCGAGTCCAAAATTCAGCGGTTCCCCATCTCAGCCCAGAAAGCAGGTAGAACAACTTTTGTGGTGTCTTTCAGATGCCTACCGGAGCAATGTAAAAACTACCAGGAGAACTCCTGTCTGGCACCTTCCCCGGTGGAATTGTGCATGGGGTGTGTTTGGAACATTTTGTCACCAGCCGACTCCAAAATTCAGCTGTTCCCCATCTCAGCCCAGAAAGCAGGTAGAACAACTTTTGTAGTGTCTTTTTGATGCCTACCGGAGCAATGTAAAAACTACCAACATAACTCCTGCCTGGCACCTTCCCCGGTGGAGTTGTGCATGGGGTGTATTTATTAAAATTTTGTCACCAGCCGAGTCCAAAATTCAGCTGTTCCCCATCTCAGCCCAGAAAGCAGGTAGAACAACTTTTGTGGTGCCTTTCAGCTGCCTACCATGGTAGTGTAAAAACTACCAGGAGAACTCTTGTCTGGCACCTTCCCCGGTGGAGTTGTGCAGGGGGTGTGTTTGGAACATTTTGTCACCAGCCGAGTCCAAAATTCAGCGGTTCCCCGTCTCAGCCCAGAAAGCAGGAAGAAAAAACTTTTGTGGTGTCTTTCAGGTGCCTACCAAGGTAGTGTAAAAACTACCAGGAGAACTCCTTTCTGGCACCTTCCCCGGTGGAATTGTGCATGGGGTGTTTTTGGATCATTTTGTCACCAGCCGAGTCCAAAATTCAGCTGTTCCCCATCTCAGCCCAGAAAGCAGGTAGAACAACTTTTGTGGTGCCTTTCAGATGCCTACCATGGTAGTGTAAAAACTACCAGGAGAACTCCTTTCTGGCACCTTCCCCGGTGGAGTTGTGCATGGGGTGTGTTTGGAACATTTTGTCACCAGCCGAGTCCAAAATTCAGCGGTTCCCCATCTCAGCCCAGAAAGCAGGTAGAACAACTTTTGTGGTGTCTTTCAGATGCCTACCAAGGTAGTGTAAAAACTACCAGGAGAACTCCTGTCTGGCACCTTCCCCGGTGGAGTTGTGCATGGGGTGTGTTTGGAACATTTTGTCACCACCCAAGTCCAAAATTCAGTGGTTCCCCATCTCAGCCCAGAAAGCAGGTAGAACAACTTTTGTGGTGCCTTTCAGCTGCCTACCAATGTAGTGTAAAAACTACTAAGAGAACTCCTGTCTGGCACCTTCCCCGGTGGAGTTGTGCAGGGGGTGTGTTTGGAACATTTCGTCACCAGCCGAGTCCAAAATTCAGCGGTTCCCCATCTCAGCCCAGAAAGCAGGTAGAACAACTTTTGTGGTGTCTTTTTGATGCCTACCGGAGCAATGTAAAAACTACCAACAGGATTCGTCCCTGGCACCTTCGCTAGTGGAGTTGTGCATGGGGTGTATTTATTAAAATTTTGTCACCAGCCGACTCCAAAATTCAGCGGTTCCCCATCTCAGCCCAGAAAGCAGGTAAAACAACTTTTGTGGTGCCTTTCAGCTGCCTACCAAGGTAGTGTAAAAACTACTAAGAGAACTCCTGTCTGGCACCTTCCCCGGTGGAGTTGTGCAGGGGGTGTGTTTGGAACATTTCGTCACCAGCCGAGTCCAAAATTCAGCGATTCCCCATCTCATCCCAGAAAGCAGGAAGAACAACTTTTGTGGTGTCTTTTTGATGCCTACCGGAGCAATGTAAAAACTACCAAGAGAATTCCTTCCTGGCACCTTCGCTAGTGGAGTTGTGCATGGGGTGTATTTATTAAAATTTTGTCACCAGCCGAGTCCAAAATTCAGCTGTTCCCCATCTCAGCCCAGAAAGCAGGTAGAACAACTTTTGTGGTGCCTTTCAAATGCCTACCAAGGTAGTGTAAAAACTATCAAGAGAACTCTTGTCTGGCACCTTCCCCGGTGGAGTTGTGCAGGGGGTGTGTTTGGAACATTTTGTCACCAGCCGACTCCAAAATTCAGCTGTTCCCCATCTCAGCCCAGAAAGCAGGTAGAACAACTTTTGTGGTGCCTTTCAGCTGCCTACCAAGGTAGTGTAAAAACTACCAGGAGAACTCCTTTCTGGCACCTTCCCCGGTGGAGTTGTGCATGGGGTGTGTTTGGAACATTTTGTCACCGGCCGAGTCCAAAATTCAGCGATTCCCCATCTCTGCCCAGAAAGCAGGAAGAACAACTTTTGTGGTGTCCTTTTGCTGCCTACCGGAGCAATGTAAAAACTACCAACTGATTTCGTCCCTGGCACCTTCGCTAGTGGAGTTGTGCATGGGGTGTATTTATTAAAATTTTGTCACCAGCCGAGTCCAAAATTCAGCGGTTCCCCATCTCAGCCCAGAAAGCAGGTAAAACAACTTTTGTGGTGCCTTTCAGATGCCTACCATGGTAGTGTAAAAACTACTAAGAGAACTCCTTTCTGGCACCTTCCCCGGTGGAGTTGTGCATGGGGTGTGTTTGGAACATTTTGTCACCAGCCGACTCCAAAATTCAGCGGTTCCCCATCTCAGCCCAGAAAGCAGGAAGAACAACTTTTGTGGTGTCCTTTTGATGCCTACCGGAGTAATGTAAAAACTACCAACAGAACTCGTCCCTGGCACCTTCGCTAGTGGAGTTGTGCATGGGGTGTGTTTGGAACATTTTTTCACCGGCCGAGTCCAAAATTCAGCGGTTCCCCATCTCAGCCCAGAAAGCAGGAAGAACAACTTTTGTGGTGTCCTTTTGATGCCTACCGGAGTAATGTAAAAACTACCAACAGAACTCGTCCCTGGCACCTTCGCTAGTGGAGTTGTGCATGGGGTGTGTTTGGAACATTTTTTCACCGGCCGAGTCCAAAATTCAGCGGTTCCCCGTCTCAGCCCAGAAAGCAGGTAGAACAACTTTTGTGGTGCCTTTCAAATGCCTACCAAGGTAGTGTAAAAACTACCAAGAGAACTCCTGCCTGGCAACTTCCCCGGTGGAGTTGTGCATGGGGTGTGTTTGGAACATTTTGTCACCGGCCGAGTCCAAAATTCAGCGATTCCCCATTTCAGCCCAGAAAGCAGGAAGAACAACTTTTGTGGTGTCTTTTTGATGCCTACCAGAGCAATGTAAAAACTACCAACAGAATTCGTCCCTGGCACCTTCGCTAGTGGAGTTGTGCATGGGGTGTATTTATTAAAATTTTGTGACCAGCCGAGTCCAAAATTCAGCTGTTCCCCATCTCAGCCCAGAAAGCAGGTAGAACAACTTTTGTGGTGCCTTTCAGCTGCCTACCAAGGTAGTGTAAAAACTATCAAGAGAACTCTTGTCTGGCACATTCCCCGGTGGAGTTGTGCATGGGGTGTGTTTGGAACATTTTGTCACCGGCCGAGTCCAAAATTCAGCGGTTCCCCATCTCAGCCCAGAAAGCAGGTAGAACAACTTTTGTGGTGTCTTTCAGATGCGTACCAAGGTAGTGTAAAAACTACGAGGAGAACTCCTGTCTGGCACCTTCCCCGGTGGAGTTGTGCATGGGGTGTGTTTGGAACATTTTGTCACCGGCCGAGTCCAAAATTCAGCGGTTCCCCATCTCAGCCCAGAAAGCAGGTAGAACAACTTTTGTGGTGCCTTTCAGATGCCTACCAAGGTAGTGTAAAAACTACTAAGAGAACTCCTGTCTGGCACCTTCCCCGGTGGAGTTGTGCATGGGGTGTGTTTGGAACATTTTGTCACCGGCCGAGTCCAAAATTCAGCGGTTCCCCATATCAGCCCAGAAAGCAGGTAGAACAACTTTTGTAGTGTCTTTTTGATGCCTACCGGAGCAATGTAAAAACTACCAACAGAATTCCTTCCTGGCACCTTCGCTAGTGGAGTTGTGCATGGGGTGTGTTTGGAACATTTTGTCACCAGCCGACTCCAAAATTCAGCTGTTCCCCATCTCAGCCCAGAAAGCAGGTAGAACAACTTTTGTGGTGTCTTTCAGATGCCTACCAAGGTAGTGTAAAAACTATTAAGAGAACTCCTGTCTGGCACCTTCCCCGGTGGAGTTGTGCATGGGGTGTGTTTGGAACATTTTTTCACCGGCCGACTCCAAAATTCAGCGGTTCCCCATCTCAGCCCAGAAAGCAGGTAGAACAACTTTTGTGGTGTCTTTCAGATGCCTACCGGAGCAATGTAAAAACTACCAGGAGAACTCCTGTCTGGCACCTTCCCCGGTGGAGTTGTGCATGGGGTGTGTTTGGAACATTTTGTCACCGGCCGACTCCAAAATTCAGCGGTTCCCCATCTCAGCCCAGAAAGCAGGAAGAACAACTTTTGTGGTGCCTTTCAGGTGCCTACCGGAGCAATGTAAAAACTACCAACAGAATTCGTTCCTGGCACCTTCGCTAGTGGAGTTGTGCATGGGGTGTATTTATTAAACTTTTGTCAGCAGCCGAGTCCAAAATTCAGCGGTTCCCCATCTCAGCCCAGAAAGCAGGCAGAACAACTTTTGTGGTGTCTTTCAGCTGCCTACCAAGGTAGTGTAAAAACTGCTAAGAGAACTCCTGTCTGGCACCTTCCCCGGTGGAGTTGTGCAGGGGGTGTGTTTGGAACATTTTGTCACCAGCCGAGTCCAAAATTCAGCTGTTCCCCATCTCAGCCCAGAAAGCAGGTAGAACAACTTTTGTGGTGCCTTTCAGATGCCTACCAAGGTAGTGTAAAAACTATTAAGAGAACTCCTGTCTGGCACCTTCCCCGGTGGAGTTGTGCATGGGGTGTGTTTGGAACATTTTGTCACCAGCCGAGTCCAAAATTCAGCGGTTCCCCATCTCAGCCCAGAAAGCAGGTAGAACAACTTTTGTGGTGTCTTTCAGATGCCTACCAAGGTAGTGTAAAAACTACTAAGAGAACTCCTGTCTGGCACCTTCCCCGGTGGAGTTGTGCATGGGGTGTGTTTGGAACATTTTGTCACCGGCCGAGTCCAAAATTCAGCGGTTCCCCATCTCAGCCCAGAAAGCAGGTAAAACAACTTTTGTGGTGTCTTTCAGGTGCCTACCAAGGTAGTGTAAAAACTTCCAACAGAACTCTTGTCTGGCACCTTCCCCGGTGGAGTTGTGCAGGGGGTGTGTTTGGAACATTTCGTCACCAGCCAAGTCCAAAATTCAGCGGTTCCCGAATATCAGCCCAGAAAGCAGGTAGAACAACTTTTGTGGTGTCTTTCAGATGCCTACCGGAGCAATGTAAAAACTACCAGGAGAACTCCTGTCTGGCACCTTCCCCGGTGGAGTTGTGCATGGGGTGTGTTTGGAACATTTTGTCACCAGCCGACTCCAAAATTTAGTGGTTCCCCATCTCAGCCCAGAAAGCAGGTAGAACAACTTTTGTGGTGTCTTTCAGGTGCCTACCGGAGCAATGTAAAAACTTCCAACAGAACTCCTGTCTGGCACCTTCCCCGGTGGAGTTGTGCATGGGGTGTGTTTGGAACATTTTTTCACCGGCCGAGTCCAAAATTCAGCGGTTCCCCATCTCAGCCCAGAAAGCAGGTAGAAGAACTTTTGTGGTGTCTTTCAGGTGCCTACCAAGGTAGTGTAAAAACTATCAAGAGAACTCCTGTCTGGCACCTTCCCCGGTGGAGTTGTGCAGGGGGTGTGTTTGGAACATTTTGTCACCAGCCGAGTCCAAAATTCAGCGGTTCCCCATCTCAGCCCAGTAAGCAGGAAGAACAACTTTTGTGGTGCCTTTCAAACGCCTACCAAGGTAGTGTAAAAACTACTAAGAGAACTCCTTTCTGGCACCTTCCCCGGTGGAGTTGTGCATGGGGTGTGTTTGGAACATTTTGTCACCAGCCGACTCCAAAATTCAGCGGTTCCCCATCTCAGCCCAGAAAGCAGGAAGAACAACTTTTGTGGTGTCCTTTTGATGCCTACCGGAGTAATGTAAAAACTACCAACAGAACTCGTCCCTGGCACCTTCGCTAGTGGAGTTGTGCATGGGGTGTGTTTGGAACATTTTTTCACCGGCCGAGTCCAAAATTCAGCGATTCCCCATCTCAGCCCAGAAAGCAGGTAAAACAACTTTTGTGGTGCCTTTCAGCTGCCTACCAAGGTAGTGTAAAAACTATCAAGAGAACTCCTGTCTGGCACCTTCCCCGGTGGAGTTGTGCAGGGGGTGTGTTTGGAACATTTTGTCACCAGCCGAGTCCAAAATTCAGCGGTTCCCCATCTCAGCCCAGTAAGCAGGAAGAACAACTTTTGTGGTGCCTTTCAAATGCCTACCAAGGTAGTGTAAAAACTACTAAGAGAACTCCTTTCTGGCACCTTCCACGGTGGAGTTGTGCATGGGGTGTGTTTGGAACATTTTGTCACCAGCCGACTCCAAAATTCAGCGGTTCCCCATCTCAGCCCAGAAAGCAGGAAGAACAACTTTTGTGGTGTCCTTTTGATGCCTACCGGAGTAATGTAAAAACTACCAACAGAACTCGTCCCTGGCACCTTCGCTAGTGGAGTTGTGCATGGGGTGTGTTTGGAACATTTTTTCACCGGCCGAGTCCAAAATTCAGCGGTTCCCCGTCTCAGCCCAGAAAGCAGGTAGAACAACTTTTGTGGTGCCTTTCAAATGCCTACCGGAGCAATGTAAAAACTACCAGGAGAACTCCTGTCTGGCAACTTCCCCGGTGGAGTAGTGCATGGGGTATGTTTGGAACATTTTGTCTCCGGCCGAGTCCAAAATTCAGCGGTTCCCCATCTCAGCCCAGAAAGCAGGAAGAACAACTTTTGTGGTGTCTTTTTGATGCCTACCGGAGCAATGTAAAAACTACCAACAGAATTCCTTCCTGGCACCTTCGCTAGTGGAGTTGTGCATGGGGTGTATTTATTAAAATTTTGTCACCAGCCGAGTCCAAAATTCAGCTGTTCCCCATCTCAGCCCAGAAAGCAGGTAGAACAACTTTTGTGGTGTCTTTCAGCTGCCTACCAAGGTAGTGTAAAAACTATCAAGAGAACTCTTGTCTGGCACATTCCCCGGTGGAGTTGTGCATGGGGTGTGTTTGGAACATTTTGTCACCGGCCGAGTCCAAAATTCAGCTGTTCCCCATCTCAGCCCAGAAAGCAGGTAGAACAACTTTTGTGGTGTCTTTCAGATGCGTACCAAGGTAGTGTAAAAACTACGAGGAGAACTCCTGTCTGGCACCTTCCCCGGTGGAGTTGTGCATGGGGTGTGTTTGGAACATTTTGTCACCGGCCGAGTCCAAAATTCAGCGGTTCCCCATCTCAGCCCAGAAAGCAGGTAGAACAACTTTTGTGGTGCCTTTCAGATGCCTACCAAGGTAGTGTAAAAACTACTAAGAGAACTCCTGTCTGGCACCTTCCCCGGTGGAGTTGTGCATGGGGTGTGTTTGGAACATTTTGTCACCGGCCGAGTCCAAAATTCAGCGGTTCCCCATATCAGCCCAGAAAGCAGGTAGAACAACTTTTGTAGTGTCTTTTTGATGCCTACCGGAGCAATGTAAAAACTACCAACAGAATTCCTTCCTGGCACCTTCGCTAGTGGAGTTGTGCATGGGGTGTGTTTGGAACATTTTGTCACCAGCCGACTCCAAAATTCAGCTGCTCCCCATCTCAGCCCAGAAAGCAGGTAGAACAACTTTTGTGGTGTCTTTCAGGTGCCTACCAAGGTAGTGTAAAAACTACCAACAGAACTCCTGTCTGGCACCTTCCCCGGTGGAGTTGTGCAGGGGGTGTGTTTGGAACATTTTTTCACCGGCCGAGTCCAAAATTCAGCGGTTCCCCATCTCAGCCCAGAAAGCAGGTAGAACAACTTTTGTGGTGTCTTTCAGATGCCTACCGGAGCAATGTAAAAACTACCAGGAGAACTCCTGTCTGGCACCTTCCCCGGTGGAGTTGTGCATGGGCTGTGTTTGGAACATTTTGTCACCGGCCGAGTCCAAAATTCAGCGGTTCCCCATCTCAGCCCAGAAAGCAGGAAGAACAACTTTTGTGGTGCCTTTCAGGTGCCTACCGGAGCAATGTAAAAACTACCAACAGAATTCGTTCCTGGCACCTTCGCTAGTGGAGTTGTGCATGGGGTGTATTTATTAAAATTTTGTCAGCAGCCGAGTCCAAAATTCAGCGGTTCCCCATCTCAGCCCAGAAAGCAGGCAGAACAACTTTTGTGGTGTCTTTCAGCTGCCTACCAATGTAGTGTAAAAACTGCTAAGAGAACTCCTGTCTGGCACCTTCCCCGGTGGAGTTGTGCAGGGGGTGTGTTTGGAACATTTTGTCACCAGCCGAGTCCAAAATTCAGCTGTTCCCCATCTCAGCCCAGAAAGTAGGTAGAACAACTTTTGTGGTGCCTTTCAGATGCCTACCAAGGTAGTGTAAAAACTATTAAGAGAACTCCTGTCTGGCACCTTCCCCGGTGGAGTTGTGCATGGGGTGTGTTTGGAACATTTTGTCACCGGCCGAGTCCAAAATTCAGCGGTTCCCCATCTCAGCCCAGAAAGCAGGTAAAACAACTTTTGTGGTGTCTTTCAGGTGCCTACCAAAGTAGTGTAAAAACTTCCAACAGAACTCTTGTCTGGCACATTCCCCGGTGGAGTTGTGCAGGGGGTGTGTTTGGAACATTTCGTCACCAGCCAAGTCCAAAATTCAGCGGTTCCCCATCTCAGCCCAGAAAGCAGGTAGAACAACTTTTGTGGTGCCTTTCAGCTGCCTACCAAGGTAGTGTAAAAACTATCAAGAGAACTCTTGTCTGGACCTTCCCCGGTGGAGTTGTGCATGGGGTGTGTTTGGAACATTTCGTCACCACCCAAGTCCAAAATTCAGTGGTTCCCCATCTCAGCCCAGAAAGCAGGTAGAACAACTTTTGTGGTGCCTTTCAGCTGCCTACCAATGTAGTGTAAAAACTACTAAGAGAACTCCTGTCTGGCACCTTCCCCGGTGGAGTTGTGCAGGGGGTGTGTTTGGAACATTTCGTCACCAGCCGAGTCCAAAATTCAGCGGTTCCCCATCTCAGCCCAGAAAGCAGGTAGAACAACTTTTGTGGTGTCTTTTTGATGCCTACCGGAGCAATGTAAAAACTACCAACAGGATTCGTCCCTGGCACCTTCGCTAGTGGAGTTGTGCATGGGGTGTATTTATTAAAATTTTGTCACCAGCCGACTCCAAAATTCAGCGGTTCCCCATCTCAGCCCAGAAAGCAGGTAAAACAACTTTTGTGGTGCCTTTCAGCTGCCTACCAAGGTAGTGTAAAAACTACTAAGAGAACTCCTGTCTGGCACCTTCCCCGGTGGAGTTGTGCAGGGGGTGTGTTTGGAACATTTCGTCACCAGCCGAGTCCAAAATTCAGCGATTCCCCATCTCATCCCAGAAAGCAGGAAGAACAACTTTTGTGGTGTCTTTTTGATGCCTACCGGAGCAATGTAAAAACTACCAAGAGAATTCCTTCCTGGCACCTTCGCTAGTGGAGTTGTGCATGGGGTGTATTTATTAAAATTTTGTCACCAGCCGAGTCCAAAATTCAGCTGTTCCCCATCTCAGCCCAGAAAGCAGGTAGAACAACTTTTGTGGTGCCTTTCAAATGCCTACCAAGGTAGTGTAAAAACTATCAAGAGAACTCTTGTCTGGCACCTTCCCCGGTGGAGTTGTGCAGGGGGTGTGTTTGGAACATTTTGTCACCAGCCGACTCCAAAATTCAGCTGTTCCCCATCTCAGCCCAGAAAGCAGGTAGAACAACTTTTGTGGTGCCTTTCAGCTGCCTACCAAGGTAGTGTAAAAACTACCAGGAGAACTCCTTTCTGGCACCTTCCCCGGTGGAGTTGTGCATGGGGTGTGTTTGGAACATTTTGTCACCGGCCGAGTCCAAAATTCAGCGATTCCCCATCTCTGCCCAGAAAGCAGGAAGAACAACTTTTGTGGTGTCCTTTTGCTGCCTACCGGAGCAATGTAAAAACTACCAACTGATTTCGTCCCTGGCACCTTCGCTAGTGGAGTTGTGCATGGGGTGTATTTATTAAAATTTTGTCACCAGCCGAGTCCAAAATTCAGCGGTTCCCCATCTCAGCCCAGAAAGCAGGTAAAACAACTTTTGTGGTGCCTTTCAGATGCCTACCATGGTAGTGTAAAAACTACTAAGAGAACTCCTTTCTGGCACCTTCCCCGGTGGAGTTGTGCATGGGGTGTGTTTGGAACATTTTGTCACCAGCCGACTCCAAAATTCAGCGGTTCCCCATCTCAGCCCAGAAAGCAGGAAGAACAACTTTTGTGGTGTCCTTTTGATGCCTACCGGAGTAATGTAAAAACTACCAACAGAACTCGTCCCTGGCACCTTCGCTAGTGGAGTTGTGCATGGGGTGTGTTTGGAACATTTTTTCACCGGCCGAGTCCAAAATTCAGCGGTTCCCCATCTCAGCCCAGAAAGCAGGAAGAACAACTTTTGTGGTGTCCTTTTGATGCCTACCGGAGTAATGTAAAAACTACCAACAGAACTCGTCCCTGGCACCTTCGCTAGTGGAGTTGTGCATGGGGTGTGTTTGGAACATTTTTTCACCGGCCGAGTCCAAAATTCAGCGGTTCCCCGTCTCAGCCCAGAAAGCAGGTAGAACAACTTTTGTGGTGCCTTTCAAATGCCTACCAAGGTAGTGTAAAAACTACCAAGAGAACTCCTGCCTGGCAACTTCCCCGGTGGAGTTGTGCATGGGGTGTGTTTGGAACATTTTGTCACCGGCCGAGTCCAAAATTCAGCGATTCCCCATTTCAGCCCAGAAAGCAGGAAGAACAACTTTTGTGGTGTCTTTTTGATGCCTACCAGAGCAATGTAAAAACTACCAACAGAATTCGTCCCTGGCACCTTCGCTAGTGGAGTTGTGCATGGGGTGTATTTATTAAAATTTTGTGACCAGCCGAGTCCAAAATTCAGCTGTTCCCCATCTCAGCCCAGAAAGCAGGTAGAACAACTTTTGTGGTGCCTTTCAGCTGCCTACCAAGGTAGTGTAAAAACTATCAAGAGAACTCTTGTCTGGCACATTCCCCGGTGGAGTTGTGCATGGGGTGTGTTTGGAACATTTTGTCACCGGCCGAGTCCAAAATTCAGCGGTTCCCCATCTCAGCCCAGAAAGCAGGTAGAACAACTTTTGTGGTGTCTTTCAGATGCGTACCAAGGTAGTGTAAAAACTACGAGGAGAACTCCTGTCTGGCACCTTCCCCGGTGGAGTTGTGCATGGGGTGTGTTTGGAACATTTTGTCACCGGCCGAGTCCAAAATTCAGCGGTTCCCCATCTCAGCCCAGAAAGCAGGTAGAACAACTTTTGTGGTGCCTTTCAGATGCCTACCAAGGTAGTGTAAAAACTACTAAGAGAACTCCTGTCTGGCACCTTCCCCGGTGGAGTTGTGCATGGGGTGTGTTTGGAACATTTTGTCACCGGCCGAGTCCAAAATTCAGCGGTTCCCCATATCAGCCCAGAAAGCAGGTAGAACAACTTTTGTAGTGTC
Source organism: Falco biarmicus (assembly GCF_023638135.1). Classification (NCBI taxonomy): domain Eukaryota; kingdom Metazoa; phylum Chordata; class Aves; order Falconiformes; family Falconidae; genus Falco; species Falco biarmicus. The sequence continues at coordinate 69,718 of NW_026611689.1, read as the reverse complement.
TTTTTGATGCCTACCGGAGCAATGTAAAAACTACCAACAGAATTCCTTCCTGGCACCTTCGCTAGTGGAGTTGTGCATGGGGTGTGTTTGGAACATTTTGTCACCAGCCGACTCCAAAATTCAGCTGTTCCCCATCTCAGCCCAGAAAGCAGGTAGAACAACTTTTGTGGTGTCTTTCAGATGCCTACCAAGGTAGTGTAAAAACTATTAAGAGAACTCCTGTCTGGCACCTTCCCCGGTGGAGTTGTGCATGGGGTGTGTTTGGAACATTTTTTCACCGGCCGACTCCAAAATTCAGCGGTTCCCCATCTCAGCCCAGAAAGCAGGTAGAACAACTTTTGTGGTGTCTTTCAGATGCCTACCGGAGCAATGTAAAAACTACCAGGAGAACTCCTGTCTGGCACCTTCCCCGGTGGAGTTGTGCATGGGGTGTGTTTGGAACATTTTGTCACCGGCCGACTCCAAAATTCAGCGGTTCCCCATCTCAGCCCAGAAAGCAGGAAGAACAACTTTTGTGGTGCCTTTCAGGTGCCTACCGGAGCAATGTAAAAACTACCAACAGAATTCGTTCCTGGCACCTTCGCTAGTGGAGTTGTGCATGGGGTGTATTTATTAAACTTTTGTCAGCAGCCGAGTCCAAAATTCAGCGGTTCCCCATCTCAGCCCAGAAAGCAGGCAGAACAACTTTTGTGGTGTCTTTCAGCTGCCTACCAAGGTAGTGTAAAAACTGCTAAGAGAACTCCTGTCTGGCACCTTCCCCGGTGGAGTTGTGCAGGGGGTGTGTTTGGAACATTTTGTCACCAGCCGAGTCCAAAATTCAGCTGTTCCCCATCTCAGCCCAGAAAGCAGGTAGAACAACTTTTGTGGTGCCTTTCAGATGCCTACCAAGGTAGTGTAAAAACTATTAAGAGAACTCCTGTCTGGCACCTTCCCCGGTGGAGTTGTGCATGGGGTGTGTTTGGAACATTTTGTCACCAGCCGAGTCCAAAATTCAGCGGTTCCCCATCTCAGCCCAGAAAGCAGGTAGAACAACTTTTGTGGTGTCTTTCAGATGCCTACCAAGGTAGTGTAAAAACTACTAAGAGAACTCCTGTCTGGCACCTTCCCCGGTGGAGTTGTGCATGGGGTGTGTTTGGAACATTTTGTCACCGGCCGAGTCCAAAATTCAGCGGTTCCCCATCTCAGCCCAGAAAGCAGGTAAAACAACTTTTGTGGTGTCTTTCAGGTGCCTACCAAGGTAGTGTAAAAACTTCCAACAGAACTCTTGTCTGGCACCTTCCCCGGTGGAGTTGTGCAGGGGGTGTGTTTGGAACATTTCGTCACCAGCCAAGTCCAAAATTCAGCGGTTCCCGAATATCAGCCCAGAAAGCAGGTAGAACAACTTTTGTGGTGTCTTTCAGATGCCTACCGGAGCAATGTAAAAACTACCAGGAGAACTCCTGTCTGGCACCTTCCCCGGTGGAGTTGTGCATGGGGTGTGTTTGGAACATTTTGTCACCAGCCGACTCCAAAATTTAGTGGTTCCCCATCTCAGCCCAGAAAGCAGGTAGAACAACTTTTGTGGTGTCTTTCAGGTGCCTACCGGAGCAATGTAAAAACTTCCAACAGAACTCCTGTCTGGCACCTTCCCCGGTGGAGTTGTGCATGGGGTGTGTTTGGAACATTTTTTCACCGGCCGAGTCCAAAATTCAGCGGTTCCCCATCTCAGCCCAGAAAGCAGGTAGAAGAACTTTTGTGGTGTCTTTCAGGTGCCTACCAAGGTAGTGTAAAAACTATCAAGAGAACTCCTGTCTGGCACCTTCCCCGGTGGAGTTGTGCAGGGGGTGTGTTTGGAACATTTTGTCACCAGCCGAGTCCAAAATTCAGCGGTTCCCCATCTCAGCCCAGTAAGCAGGAAGAACAACTTTTGTGGTGCCTTTCAAACGCCTACCAAGGTAGTGTAAAAACTACTAAGAGAACTCCTTTCTGGCACCTTCCCCGGTGGAGTTGTGCATGGGGTGTGTTTGGAACATTTTGTCACCAGCCGACTCCAAAATTCAGCGGTTCCCCATCTCAGCCCAGAAAGCAGGAAGAACAACTTTTGTGGTGTCCTTTTGATGCCTACCGGAGTAATGTAAAAACTACCAACAGAACTCGTCCCTGGCACCTTCGCTAGTGGAGTTGTGCATGGGGTGTGTTTGGAACATTTTTTCACCGGCCGAGTCCAAAATTCAGCGATTCCCCATCTCAGCCCAGAAAGCAGGTAAAACAACTTTTGTGGTGCCTTTCAGCTGCCTACCAAGGTAGTGTAAAAACTATCAAGAGAACTCCTGTCTGGCACCTTCCCCGGTGGAGTTGTGCAGGGGGTGTGTTTGGAACATTTTGTCACCAGCCGAGTCCAAAATTCAGCGGTTCCCCATCTCAGCCCAGTAAGCAGGAAGAACAACTTTTGTGGTGCCTTTCAAATGCCTACCAAGGTAGTGTAAAAACTACTAAGAGAACTCCTTTCTGGCACCTTCCACGGTGGAGTTGTGCATGGGGTGTGTTTGGAACATTTTGTCACCAGCCGACTCCAAAATTCAGCGGTTCCCCATCTCAGCCCAGAAAGCAGGAAGAACAACTTTTGTGGTGTCCTTTTGATGCCTACCGGAGTAATGTAAAAACTACCAACAGAACTCGTCCCTGGCACCTTCGCTAGTGGAGTTGTGCATGGGGTGTGTTTGGAACATTTTTTCACCGGCCGAGTCCAAAATTCAGCGGTTCCCCGTCTCAGCCCAGAAAGCAGGTAGAACAACTTTTGTGGTGCCTTTCAAATGCCTACCGGAGCAATGTAAAAACTACCAGGAGAACTCCTGTCTGGCAACTTCCCCGGTGGAGTAGTGCATGGGGTATGTTTGGAACATTTTGTCTCCGGCCGAGTCCAAAATTCAGCGGTTCCCCATCTCAGCCCAGAAAGCAGGAAGAACAACTTTTGTGGTGTCTTTTTGATGCCTACCGGAGCAATGTAAAAACTACCAACAGAATTCCTTCCTGGCACCTTCGCTAGTGGAGTTGTGCATGGGGTGTATTTATTAAAATTTTGTCACCAGCCGAGTCCAAAATTCAGCTGTTCCCCATCTCAGCCCAGAAAGCAGGTAGAACAACTTTTGTGGTGTCTTTCAGCTGCCTACCAAGGTAGTGTAAAAACTATCAAGAGAACTCTTGTCTGGCACATTCCCCGGTGGAGTTGTGCATGGGGTGTGTTTGGAACATTTTGTCACCGGCCGAGTCCAAAATTCAGCTGTTCCCCATCTCAGCCCAGAAAGCAGGTAGAACAACTTTTGTGGTGTCTTTCAGATGCGTACCAAGGTAGTGTAAAAACTACGAGGAGAACTCCTGCCTGGCACCTTCCCCGGTGGAGTTGTGCATGGGGTGTGTTTGGAACATTTTGTCACCGGCCGAGTCCAAAATTCAGCGGTTCCCCATCTCAGCCCAGAAAGCAGGTAGAACAACTTTTGTGGTGCCTTTCAGATGCCTACCAAGGTAGTGTAAAAACTACTAAGAGAACTCCTGTCTGGCACCTTCCCCGGTGGAGTTGTGCATGGGGTGTGTTTGGAACATTTTGTCACCGGCCGAGTCCAAAATTCAGCGGTTCCCCATATCAGCCCAGAAAGCAGGTAGAACAACTTTTGTAGTGTCTTTTTGATGCCTACCGGAGCAATGTAAAAACTACCAACAGAATTCCTTCCTGGCACCTTCGCTAGTGGAGTTGTGCATGGGGTGTGTTTGGAACATTTTGTCACCAGCCGACTCCAAAATTCAGCTGCTCCCCATCTCAGCCCAGAAAGCAGGTAGAACAACTTTTGTGGTGTCTTTCAGGTGCCTACCAAGGTAGTGTAAAAACTACCAACAGAACTCCTGTCTGGCACCTTCCCCGGTGGAGTTGTGCAGGGGGTGTGTTTGGAACATTTTTTCACCGGCCGAGTCCAAAATTCAGCGGTTCCCCATCTCAGCCCAGAAAGCAGGTAGAACAACTTTTGTGGTGTCTTTCAGATGCCTACCGGAGCAATGTAAAAACTACCAGGAGAACTCCTGTCTGGCACCTTCCCCGGTGGAGTTGTGCATGGGCTGTGTTTGGAACATTTTGTCACCGGCCGAGTCCAAAATTCAGCGGTTCCCCATCTCAGCCCAGAAAGCAGGAAGAACAACTTTTGTGGTGCCTTTCAGGTGCCTACCGGAGCAATGTAAAAACTACCAACAGAATTCGTTCCTGGCACCTTCGCTAGTGGAGTTGTGCATGGGGTGTATTTATTAAAATTTTGTCAGCAGCCGAGTCCAAAATTCAGCGGTTCCCCATCTCAGCCCAGAAAGCAGGCAGAACAACTTTTGTGGTGTCTTTCAGCTGCCTACCAATGTAGTGTAAAAACTGCTAAGAGAACTCCTGTCTGGCACCTTCCCCGGTGGAGTTGTGCAGGGGGTGTGTTTGGAACATTTTGTCACCAGCCGAGTCCAAAATTCAGCTGTTCCCCATCTCAGCCCAGAAAGTAGGTAGAACAACTTTTGTGGTGCCTTTCAGATGCCTACCAAGGTAGTGTAAAAACTATTAAGAGAACTCCTGTCTGGCACCTTCCCCGGTGGAGTTGTGCATGGGGTGTGTTTGGAACATTTTGTCACCGGCCGAGTCCAAAATTCAGCGGTTCCCCATCTCAGCCCAGAAAGCAGGTAAAACAACTTTTGTGGTGTCTTTCAGGTGCCTACCAAAGTAGTGTAAAAACTTCCAACAGAACTCTTGTCTGGCACATTCCCCGGTGGAGTTGTGCAGGGGGTGTGTTTGGAACATTTCGTCACCAGCCAAGTCCAAAATTCAGCGGTTCCCCATCTCAGCCCAGAAAACAGGTAGAACAACTTTTGTGGTGCCTTTCAGCTGCCTACCAAGGTAGTGTCAAAACTATCAAGAGAACTCCTGTCTGGCACCTTCCCCGGTGGAGTTGTGCATGGGGTGTGTTTGGAACATTTTGTCACCAGCCGAGTCCAAAATTCAGCGGTTCCCCATCTCAGCCCAGAAAGCAGGTAGAACAACTTTTGTGGTGTCTTTCAGATGCCTACCAAGGTAGTGTCAAAACTACTAAGAGAACTCCTGTCTGGCACCTTCCCCGGTGGAGTTGTGCATGGGGTGTGTTTGGAACATTTTGCCACCGGCCGAGTCCAAAATTCAGCGGTTCCCCATCTCAGCCCAGAAAGCAGGTAGAACAACTTTTGTGGTGTCTTTCAGATGCCTACCAAGGTAGTGTAAAAACTACCAGGAGAACTCCTCTCTGGCACCTTCCCCGGTGGAGTTGTGCATGGGGTGTGTTTGGAACATTTTGTCACCGGCCGAGTCCAAAATTCAGCGGTTCCCCATCTCAGCCCAGAAAGCAGGTAAAACAACTTTTGTGGTGTCTTTCAGGTGCCTACCAAGGTAGTGTAAAAACTTCCAACAGAACTCTTGTCTGGCACCTTCCCCGGTGGAGTTGTGCAGGGGGTGTGTTTGGAACATTTCGTCACCAGCCAAGTCCAAAATTCAGCGGTTCCCCATATCAGCCCAGAAAGCAGGTAGAACAACTTTTGTGGTGCCTTTCAGATGCCTACCGGAGCAATGTAAAAACTACCAGGAGAACTCCTGTCTGGCACCTTCCCCGGTGGAGTTGTGCATGGGGTGTGTTTGGAACATTTTGTCACCAGCCGACTCCAAAATTTAGTGGTTCCCCATCTCAGCCCAGAAAGCAGGTAGAACAACTTTTGTGGTGTCTTTCAGGTGCCTACCGGAGCAATGTAAAAACTTCCAACAGAACTCCTGTCTGGCACCTTCCCCGGTGGAGTTGTGCATGGGGTGTGTTTGGAACATTTTTTCACCGGCCGAGTCCAAAATTCAGCGATTCCCCATCTCAGCCCAGAAAGCAGGTAAAACAACTTTTGTGGTGCCTTTCAGCTGCCTACCAAGGTAGTGTAAAAACTACTAAGAGAACTCCTGTCTGGCACCTTCCCCGGTGGAGTTGTGCAGGGGGTGTGTTTGGAACATTTTGTCACCAGCCGAGTCCAAAATTCAGCGGTTCCCCATCTCAGCCCAGTAAGCAGGAAGAACAACTTTTGTGGTGCCTTTCAGATGCCTACCAAGGTAGTGTAAAAACTACCAAGAGAACTCCTGTCTGGCACCTTCCCTGGTGGAGTTGTGCATGGGGTGTGTTTGGAACATTTTGTCTCCGGCCGAGTCCAAAATTCAGCGATTCCCCATCTCATCCCGGAAAGCAGGTAGAACAACTTTTGTGGTGTCTTTCAGGTGCCTACCGGAGCAATGTAAAAACTTCCAACAGAACTCCTGTCTGGCACCTTCCCCGGTGGAGTTGTGCATGGGGTGTGTTTGGAACATTTTTTCACCGGCCGAGTCCAAAATTCAGCGGTTCCCCATCTCAGCCCAGAAAGCAGGTAAAACAACTTTTGTGGTGTCTTTCAGGTGCCTACCAAGGTAGTGTAAAAACTACTAAGAGAACTCCTTTCTGGCACCTTCCCCGGTGGAATTGTGCATGGGGTGTTTTTGGAACATTTTGTCACCAGCCGAGTCCAAAATTCAGCGATTTCCCATCTCAGCCCAGAAAGCAGGTAAAACAACTTTTGTGGTGCCTGTCAGCTGCCTACCAAGGTAGTGTAAAAACTATCAAGAGAACTCCTGTCTGGCACCTTCCCCGGTGGAGTTGTGCAGGGGGTGTGTTTGGAACATTTTGTCACCAGCCGAGTCCAAAATTCAGCGGTTCCCCATCTCAGCCCAGAAAGCAGGAAGAACAACTTTTGTGGTGCCTTTCAGCTGCCTACCAAGGTAGTGTAAAAACTTCCAACAGAACTCCTGTCTGGCACCTTCCCCGGTGGAGTTGTGCATGGGGTGTGTTTGGAACATTTTGTCACCGGCCGAGTCCAAAATTCAGCGGTTCCCCATCTCAGCCCAGAAAGCAGGTAAAACAACTTTTGTGGTGTCTTTCAGGTGCCTACCGGAGCAATTTAAAAACTTCCAACAGAACTCCTGTCTCGCACCTTCCCCGGTGGAGTTGTGCATGGGGTGTGTTTGGAACATTTTTTCACCGGCAGAGTCCAAAATTCAGCGGTTCCCCATCTCAGCCCAGAAAGCAGGTAAAACAACTTTTGTGGTGTCTTTCAGGTGCCTACCAAGGTAGTGTAAAAACTATTAAGAGAACTCCTGTCTGGCACCTTCCCCGGTGGAATTGTGCATGGGGTGTGTTTGGAACATTTTGTCACCAGCCGACTCCAAAATTCAGCTGTTCCCCATCTCAGCCCAGAAAGCAGGTAGAACAACTTTTGTAGTGTCTTTTTGATGCCTACCGGAGCAATGTAAAAACTACCAACAGAATTCCTTCCTGGCACCTTCGCTAGTGGAGTTGTGCATGGGGTGTATTTATTAAAATTTTGTCACCAGCCGAGTCCAAAATTCAGCTGTTCCCCATCTCAGCCCAGAAAGCAGGTAGAACAACTTTTGTGGTGCCTTTCAAATGCCTACCAAGGTAGTGTAAAAACTATCAAGAGAACTCTTGTCTGGCACCTTCCCCGGTGGAGTTGTGCATGGGGTGTGTTTGGAACATTTCGTCACCACCCAAGTCCAAAATTCAGTGGTTCCCCATCTCAGCCCAGAAAGCAGGTAGAACAACTTTTGTGGTGCCTTTCAGCTGCCTACCAATGTAGTGTAAAAACTACTAAGAGAACTCCTGTCTGGCACCTTCCCCGGTGGAGTTGTGCAGGGGGTGTGTTTGGAACATTTCGTCACCAGCCGAGTCCAAAATTCAGCGGTTCCCCATCTCAGCCCAGAAAGCAGGTAGAACAACTTTTGTGGTGTCTTTTTGATGCCTACCGGAGCAATGTAAAAACTACCAACAGGATTCGTCCCTGGCACCTTCGCTAGTGGAGTTGTGCATGGGGTGTATTTATTAAAATTTTGTCACCAGCCGAGTCCAAAATTCAGCGGTTCCCCATCTCAGCCCAGAAAGCAGGTAGAACAACTTTTGTGGTGTCTTTCAGGTGCCTACCAAGGTAGTGTAAAAACTATCAAGAGAACTCTTGTCTGGCACCTTCCCCGGTGGAGTTGTGCATGGGGTGTGTTTGGAACATTTTGTCACCAGCCGACTCCAAAATTCAGCTGTTCCCCATCTCAGCCCAGAAAGCAGGTAGAACAACTTTTGTGGTGCCTTTCAGCTGCCTACCAAGGTAGTGTAAAAACTACCAACATAACTCCTGCCTGGCAACTTCCCCGGTGGAGTTGTGCATGGGGTGTGTTTGGAACATTTTGTCACCGGCCGAGTCCAAAATTCAGCGGTTCCCCATCTCAGCCCAGAAAGCAGGAAGAACAACTTTTGTGGTGTCCTTTTGATGCCTACCGGAGTAATGTAAAAACTACCAACAGAACTCGTCCCTGGCACCTTCGCTAGTGGAGTTGTGCATGGGGTGTGTTTGGAACATTTTTTCACCGGCCGAGTCCAAAATTCAGCGGTTCCCCGTCTCAGCCCAGAAAGCAGGTAGAACAACTTTTGTGGTGCCTTTCAAATGCCTACCAAGGTAGTGTAAAAACTACCAAGAGAACTCCTGCCTGGCAACTTCCCCGGTGGAGTTGTGCATGGGGTGTGTTTGGAACATTTTGTCACCGGCCGAGTCCAAAATTCAGCGATTCCCCATTTCAGCCCAGAAAGCAGGAAGAACAACTTTTGTGGTGTCTTTTTGATGCCTACCAGAGCAATGTAAAAACTACCAACAGAATTCGTCCCTGGCACCTTCGCTAGTGGAGTTGTGCATGGTGTGTATTTATTAAAATTTTGTCACCAGCCGAGTCCAAAATTCAGCGGTTCCCCATCTCAGCCCAGAAAGCAGGTAGAACAACTTTTTTGGTGCCTTTCAGCTGCCTACCAAGGTAGTGTAAAAACTACCAGGAGAACTCCTGTCTGGCACCTTCCCCGGTGGAGTTGTGCAGGGGGTGTGTTTGGAACATTTTGTCACTGGCCGACTCCAAAATTCAGCGGTTCCCCATCTCAGCCCAGAAAGCAGGTAGAACAACTTTTGTGGTGTCTTTCAGATGCGTACCAAGGTAGTGTAAAAACTACCAGGAGAACTCCTGTCTGGCACCTTCCCCGGTGGAGTTGTGCATGGGGTGTGTTTGGAACATTTTGTCACCGGCCGAGTCCAAAATTCAGCGGTTCCCCATCTCAGCCCAGAAAGCAGGTAGAACAACTTTTGTGGTGCCTTTCAGATGCCTACCAAGGTAGTGTAAAAACTACTAAGAGAACTCCTGTGTGGCACCTTCCCCGGTGGAGTTGTGCATGGGGTGTGTTTGGAACATTTTGTCACCGGCCGAGTCCAAAATTCAGCGGTTCCCCATCTCAGCCCAGAAAGCAGGTAGAACAACTTTTGTAGTGTCTTTTTGATGCCTACCGGAGCAATGTAAAAACTACCAACAGAATTCCTTCCTGGCACCTTCGCTAGTGGAGTTGTGCATGGGGTGTGTTTGGAACATTTTGTCACCAGCCGACTCCAAAATTCAGCTGTTCCCCATCTCAGCCCAGAAAGCAGGTAAAACAACTTTTGTGGTGTCTTTCAGATGCCTACCAAGGTAGTGTAAAAACTATTAAGAGAACTCCTGTCTGGCACCTTCCCCGGTGGAGTTGTGCATGGGGTGTGTTTGGAACATTTTGTCACCGGCCGAGTCCAAAATTCAGCGGTTCCCCATCTCAGCCCAGAAAGCAGGTAGAACAACTTTTGTGGTGTCTTTCAGATGCCTACCGGAGCAATGTAAAAACTACCAGGAGAACTCCTGTCTGGCACCTTCCCCGGTGGAGTTGTGCATGGGCTGTGTTTGGAACATTTTGTCACCGGCCGAGTCCAAAATTCAGCGGTTCCCCATCTCAGCCCAGAAAGCAGGTAGAACAACTTTTGTGGTGCCTTTCAGGTGCCTACCGGAGCAATGTAAAAACTACCAACAGAATTCGTTCCTGGCACCTTCGCTAGTGGAGTTGTGCATGGGGTGTATTTATTAAAATTTTGTCAGCAGCCGAGTCCAAAATTCAGCGGTTCCCCATCTCAGCCCAGAAAGCAGGCAGAACAACTTTTGTGGTGTCTTTCAGCTGCCTACCAATGTAGTGTAAAAACTGCTAAGAGAACTCCTGTCTGGCACCTTCCCCGGTGGAGTTGTGCAGGGGGTGTGTTTGGAACATTTTGTCACCAGCCGAGTCCAAAATTCAGCTGTTCCCCATCTCAGCCCAGAAAGCAGGTAGAACAACTTTTGTGGTGTCTTTCAGGTGCCTACCGGAGCAATGTAAAAACTACCAGGAGAACTCGTTTCTGGCACCTTCCCCGGTGGAGTTGTGCATGGGGTGTGTTTGGAACATTTCGTCACCAGCCGAGTCCAAAATTCAGCGGTTCCCCATCTCAGCCCAGAAAGCAGGTAGAACAACTTTTGTGGTGTCTTTCAGGTGCCTACCAAGGTAGTGTAAAAACTACCAACAGAACTCCTGTGTGGCACCTTCCCCGGTGGAGTTGTGCAGGGGGTGTGTTTGGAACATTTTGTCACCAGCCGACTCCAAAATTCAGCTGTTCCCCATCTCAGCCCAGAAAGCAGGTAGAACAACTTTTGTGGTGTCTTTTTGATGCCTACCGGAGCAATGTAAAAACTACCAACAGAATTCCTTCCTGGCACCTTCGCTAGTGGAGTTGTGCATGGGGTGTATTTATTAAAATTTTGTCACCAGCCGACTCCAAAATTCAGCTGTTCCCCATCTCAGCCCAGAAAGCAGGTAGAACAACTTTTGTGGTGTCTTTCAGGTTCCTACCGGAGCAATGTAAAAACTACCAGGAGAACTCGTTTCTGGCACCTTCCCCGGTGGAGTTGTGCATGGGGTGTGTTTGGAACATTTTGTCACCAGCCGAGTCCAAAATTCAGCGGTTCCCCATCTCAGCCCAGAAAGCAGGTAGAACAACTTTTGTGGTGTCTTTTTGATGCCTACCGGAGCAATGTAAAAACTACCAACAGAATTCCTTCCTGGCACCTTCGCTAGTGGAGTTGTGCATGGGGTGTATTTATTAAAATTTTGTCACCAGCCGACTCCAAAATTCAGCTGTTCCCCATCTCAGCCCAGAAAGCAGGTAGAACAACTTTTGTGGTGTCTTTCAGGTTCCTACCGGAGCAATGTAAAAACTACCAGGAGAACTCGTTTCTGGCACCTTCCCCGGTGGAGTTGTGCATGGGGTGTGTTTGGAACATTTTGTCACCAGCCGAGTCCAAAATTCAGCAGTTCCCCATCTCAGCCCAGAAAGCAGGTAGAACAACTTTTGTGGTGTCTTTTTGATGCCTACCGGAGCAATGTAAAAACTACCAACAGAATTCCTTCCTGGCACCTTCGCTAGTGGAGTTGTGCATGGGGTGTATTTATTAAAATTTTGTCACCAGCCGAGTCCAAAATTCAGCTGTTCCCCATCTCAGCCCAGAAAGCAGGCAGAACAACTTTTGTGGTGTCTTTCAGCTGCCTACCAAGGTAGTGTAAAAACTACCAACAGAACTCGTTTCTGGCACCTTCCCCGGTGGAGTTGTGCAGGGGGTGTGTTTGGAACATTTTGTCACCAGCCGACTCCAAAATTCAGCTGTTCCCCATCTCAGCCCAGAAAGCAGGTAGAACAACTTTTGTGGTGTCTTTCAGATGCCTACCAAGGTAGTGTAAAAACTATTAAGAGAACTCCTGTCTGGCACCTTCCCCGGTGGAGTTGTGCATGGGGTGTGTTTGGAACATTTTGTCACCAGCCGACTCCAAAATTCAGCGGTTCCCCATCTCAGCCCAGAAAGCAGGTAGAACAACTTTTGTGGTGTCTTTCAGCTGCCTACCAAGGTAGTGTAAAAACTACTAAGAGAAGTCTTGTCTGGCACCTTCACCGGTGGAGTTGTGCATGGGGTGTGTTTGGAACATTTTGTCACCAGCCGAGTCCAAAATTCAGCTGTTCCCCATCTCAGCCCAGAAAGCAGGTAGAACAACTTTTGTGGTGTCTTTCAGGTGCCTACCGGAGCAATGTAAAAACTACCAGGAGAACTCGTTTCTGGCACCTTCCCCGGTGGAGTTGTGCATGGGGTGTGTTTGGAACATTTTGTCACCAGCCGAGTCCAAAATTCAGCGGTTCCCCATCTCAGCCCAGAAAGCAGGTAGAACAACTTTTGTGGTGTCTTTCAGGTGCCTGCCAAGGTAGTGTAAAAACTACCAACAGAACTCCTGTGTGGCACCTTCCCCGGTGGAGTTGTGCAGGGGGTGTGTTTGGAACATTTTGTCACCAGCCGACTCCAAAATTCAGCTGTTCCCCATCTCAGCCCAGAAAGCAGGTAGAACAACTTTTGTGGTGTCTTTTTGATGCCTACCGGAGCAATGTAAAAACTACCAACAGAATTCCTTCCTGGCACCTTCGCTAGTGGAGTTGTGCATGGGGTGTATTTATTAAAATTTTGTCACCAGCCGACTCCAAAATTCAGCTGTTCCCCATCTCAGCCCAGAAAGCAGGTAGAACAACTTTTGTGGTGCCTTTCAAATGCCTACCAAGGTAGTGTAAAAACTATCAAGAGAACTCTTGTCTGGCACCTTCCCCGGTGGAGTTGTGCATGGGGTGTGTTTGGAACATTTCGTCACCACCCAAGTCCAAAATTCAGTGGTTCCCCATCTCAGCCCAGAAAGCAGGTAGAACAACTTTTGTGGTGCCTTTCAGCTGCCTACCAATGTAGTGTAAAAACTACTAAGAGAACTCCTGTCTGGCACCTTCCCCGGTGGAGTTGTGCAGGGGGTGTGTTTGGAACATTTCGTCACCAGCCGAGTCCAAAATTCAGCGGTTCCCCATCTCAGCCCAGAAAGCAGGTAGAACAACTTTTGTGGTGTCTTTTTGATGCCTACCGGAGCAATGTAAAAACTACCAACAGGATTCGTCCCTGGCACCTTCGCTAGTGGAGTTGTGCATGGGGTGTATTTATTAAAATTTTGTCACCAGCCGAGTCCAAAATTCAGCGGTTCCCCATCTCAGCCCAGAAAGCAGGTAGAACAACTTTTGTGGTGTCTTTCAGGTGCCTACCAAGGTAGTGTAAAAACTATCAAGAGAACTCTTGTCTGGCACCTTCCCCGGTGGAGTTGTGCATGGGGTGTGTTTGGAACATTTTGTCACCAGCCGACTCCAAAATTCAGCTGTTCCCCATCTCAGCCCAGAAAGCAGGTAGAACAACTTTTGTGGTGCCTTTCAGCTGCCTACCAAGGTAGTGTAAAAACTACCAACATAACTCCTGCCTGGCAACTTCCCCGGTGGAGTTGTGCATGGGGTGTGTTTGGAACATTTTGTCACCGGCCGAGTCCAAAATTCAGCGGTTCCCCATCTCAGCCCAGAAAGCAGGAAGAACAACTTTTGTGGTGTCCTTTTGATGCCTACCGGAGTAATGTAAAAACTACCAACAGAACTCGTCCCTGGCACCTTCGCTAGTGGAGTTGTGCATGGGGTGTGTTTGGAACATTTTTTCACCGGCCGAGTCCAAAATTCAGCGGTTCCCCGTCTCAGCCCAGAAAGCAGGTAGAACAACTTTTGTGGTGCCTTTCAAATGCCTACCAAGGTAGTGTAAAAACTACCAAGAGAACTCCTGCCTGGCAACTTCCCCGGTGGAGTTGTGCATGGGGTGTGTTTGGAACATTTTGTCACCGGCCGAGTCCAAAATTCAGCGATTCCCCATTTCAGCCCAGAAAGCAGGAAGAACAACTTTTGTGGTGTCTTTTTGATGCCTACCAGAGCAATGTAAAAACTACCAACAGAATTCGTCCCTGGCACCTTCGCTAGTGGAGTTGTGCATGGTGTGTATTTATTAAAATTTTGTCACCAGCCGAGTCCAAAATTCAGCGGTTCCCCATCTCAGCCCAGAAAGCAGGTAGAACAACTTTTTTGGTGCCTTTCAGCTGCCTACCAAGGTAGTGTAAAAACTATCAAGAGAACTCCTGTCTGGCACCTTCCCCGGTGGAGTTGTGCAGGGGGTGTGTTTGGAACATTTTGTCACTGGCCGACTCCAAAATTCAGCGGTTCCCCATCTCAGCCCAGAAAGCAGGTAGAACAACTTTTGTGGTGTCTTTCAGATGCCTACCAAGGTAGTGTAAAAACTATTAAGAGAACTCCTGTCTGGCACCTTCCCCGGTGGAGTTGTGCATGGGGTGTGTTTGGAACATTTTGTCACCGGCCGAGTCCAAAATTCAGCGGTTCCCCATCTCAGCCCAGAAAGCAGGTAGAACAACTTTTGTGGTGCCTTTCAGATGCCTACCAAGGTAGTGTAAAAACTACTAAGAGAACTCCTGTCTGGCACCTTCCCCGGTGGAGTTGTGCATGGGGTGTGTTTGGAACATTTTGTCACCGGCCGAGTCCAAAATTCAGCGGTTCCCCATCTCAGCCCAGAAAGCAGGTAGAACAACTTTTGTAGTGTCTTTTTGATGCCTACCAGAGCAATGTAAAAACTACCAACAGAATTCCTTCCTGGCACCTTCGCTAGTGGAGTTGTGCATGGGGTGTGTTTGGAACATTTTGTCACCAGCCGACTCCAAAATTCAGCTGTTCCCCATCTCAGCCCAGAAAGCAGGTAAAACAACTTTTGTGGTGTCTTTCAGATGCCTACCAAGGTAGTGTAAAAACTATTAAGAGAACTCCTGTCTGGCACCTTCCCCGGTGGAGTTGTGCATGGGGTGTGTTTGGAACATTTTGTCACCGGCCGAGTCCAAAATTCAGCGGTTCCCCATCTCAGCCCAGAAAGCAGGTAGAACAACTTTTGTGGTGTCTTTCAGATGCCTACCGGAGCAATGTAAAAACTACCAGGAGAACTCCTGTCTGGCACCTTCCCCGGTGGAGTTGTGCATGGGCTGTGTTTGGAACATTTTGTCACCGGCCGAGTCCAAAATTCAGCGGTTCCCCATCTCAGCCCAGAAAGCAGGAAGAACAACTTTTGTGGTGCCTTTCAGGTGCCTACCGGAGCAATGTAAAAACTACCAACAGAATTCGTTCCTGGCACCTTCGCTAGTGGAGTTGTGCATGGGGTGTATTTATTAAAATTTTGTCAGCAGCCGAGTCCAAAATTCAGCGGTTCCCCATCTCAGCCCAGAAAGCAGGCAGAACAACTTTTGTGGTGTCTTTCAGCTGCCTACCAATGTAGTGTAAAAACTGCTAAGAGAACTCCTGTCTGGCACCTTCCCCGGTGGAGTTGTGCAGGGGGTGTGTTTGGAACATTTTGTCACCAGCCGAGTCCAAAATTCAGCTGTTCCCCATCTCAGCCCAGAAAGCAGGTAGAACAACTTTTGTGGTGTCTTTCAGGTGCCTACCGGAGCAATGTAAAAACTACCAGGAGAACTCGTTTCTGGCACCTTCCCCGGTGGAGTTGTGCATGGGGTGTGTTTGGAACATTTTGTCACCAGCCGAGTCCAAAATTCAGCGGTTCCCCATCTCAGCCCAGAAAGCAGGTAGAACAACTTTTGTGGTGTCTTTCAGGTGCCTACCAAGGTAGTGTAAAAACTACCAACAGAACTCCTGTGTGGCACCTTCCCCGGTGGAGTTGTGCAGGGGGTGTGTTTGGAACATTTTGTCACCAGCCGACTCCAAAATTCAGCTGTTCCCCATCTCAGCCCAGAAAGCAGGTAGAACAACTTTTGTGGTGTCTTTTTGATGCCTACCGGAGCAATGTAAAAACTACCAACAGAATTCCTTCCTGGCACCTTCGCTAGTGGAGTTGTGCATGGGGTGTATTTATTAAAATTTTGTCACCAGCCGACTCCAAAATTCAGCTGTTCCCCATCTCAGCCCAGAAAGCAGGTAGAACAACTTTTGTGGTGTCTTTCAGGTTCCTACCGGAGCAATGTAAAAACTACCAGGAGAACTCGTTTCTGGCACCTTCCCCGGTGGAGTTGTGCATGGGGTGTGTTTGGAACATTTTGTCACCAGCCGAGTCCAAAATTCAGCGGTTCCCCATCTCAGCCCAGAAAGCAGGTAGAACAACTTTTGTGGTGTCTTTTTGATGCCTACCGGAGCAATGTAAAAACTACCAACAGAATTCCTTCCTGGCACCTTCGCTAGTGGAGTTGTGCATGGGGTGTATTTATTAAAATTTTGTCACCAGCCGACTCCAAAATTCAGCTGTTCCCCATCTCAGCCCAGAAAGCAGGTAGAACAACTTTTGTGGTGTCTTTCAGGTTCCTACCGGAGCAATGTAAAAACTACCAGGAGAACTCGTTTCTGGCACCTTCCCCGGTGGAGTTGTGCATGGGGTGTGTTTGGAACATTTTGTCACCAGCCGAGTCCAAAATTCAGCAGTTCCCCATCTCAGCCCAGAAAGCAGGTAGAACAACTTTTGTGGTGTCTTTTTGATGCCTACCGGAGCAATGTAAAAACTACCAACAGAATTCCTTCCTGGCACCTTCGCTAGTGGAGTTGTGCATGGGGTGTATTTATTAAAATTTTGTCACCAGCCGAGTCCAAAATTCAGCTGTTCCCCATCTCAGCCCAGAAAGCAGGCAGAACAACTTTTGTGGTGTCTTTCAGCTGCCTACCAAGGTAGTGTAAAAACTACCAACAGAACTCGTTTCTGGCACCTTCCCCGGTGGAGTTGTGCAGGGGGTGTGTTTGGAACATTTTGTCACCAGCCGACTCCAAAATTCAGCTGTTCCCCATCTCAGCCCAGAAAGCAGGTAGAACAACTTTTGTGGTGTCTTTCAGATGCCTACCAAGGTAGTGTAAAAACTATTAAGAGAACTCCTGTCTGGCACCTTCCCCGGTGGAGTTGTGCATGGGGTGTGTTTGGAACATTTTGTCACCAGCCGACTCCAAAATTCAGCGGTTCCCCATCTCAGCCCAGAAAGCAGGTAGAACAACTTTTGTGGTGTCTTTCAGCTGCCTACCAAGGTAGTGTAAAAACTACTAAGAGAAGTCTTGTCTGGCACCTTCACCGGTGGAGTTGTGCATGGGGTGTGTTTGGAACATTTTGTCACCAGCCGAGTCCAAAATTCAGCTGTTCCCCATCTCAGCCCAGAAAGCAGGTAGAACAACTTTTGTGGTGTCTTTCAGGTGCCTACCGGAGCAATGTAAAAACTACCAGGAGAACTCGTTTCTGGCACCTTCCCCGGTGGAGTTGTGCATGGGGTGTGTTTGGAACATTTTGTCACCAGCCGAGTCCAAAATTCAGCGGTTCCCCATCTCAGCCCAGAAAGCAGGTAGAACAACTTTTGTGGTGTCTTTCAGGTGCCTGCCAAGGTAGTGTAAAAACTACCAACAGAACTCCTGTGTGGCACCTTCCCCGGTGGAGTTGTGCAGGGGGTGTGTTTGGAACATTTTGTCACCAGCCGACTCCAAAATTCAGCTGTTCCCCATCTCAGCCCAGAAAGCAGGTAGAACAACTTTTGTGGTGTCTTTTTGATGCCTACCGGAGCAATGTAAAAACTACCAACAGAATTCCTTCCTGGCACCTTCGCTAGTGGAGTTGTGCATGGGGTGTATTTATTAAAATTTTGTCACCAGCCGACTCCAAAATTCAGCTGTTCCCCATCTCAGCCCAGAAAGCAGGTAGAACAACTTTTGTGGTGTCTTTCAGGTTCCTACCGGAGCAATGTAAAAACTACCAGGAGAACTCGTTTCTGGCACCTTCCCCGGTGGAGTTGTGCATGGGGTGTGTTTGGAACATTTTGTCACCAGCCGAGTCCAAAATTCAGCGGTTCCCCATCTCAGCCCAGAAAGCAGGTAGAACAACTTTTGTGGTGTCTTTTTGATGCCTACCGGAGCAATGTAAAAACTACCAACAGAATTCCTTCCTGGCACCTTCGCTAGTGGAGTTGTGCATGGGGTGTATTTATTAAAATTTTGTCACCAGCCGAGTCCAAAATTCAGCGGTTCCCCATCTCAGCCCAGAAAGCAGGTAGAACAACTTTTGTGGTGTCTTTCAGGTGCCTACCGGAGCAATGTAAAAACTACCAGGAGAACTCGTTTCTGGCACCTTCCCCGGTGGAGTTGTGCATGGGGTGTGTTTGGAACATTTTGTCACCAGCCGACTCCAAAATTCAGCTGTTCCCCATCTCAGCCCAGAAAGCAGGTAGAACAACTTTTGTGGTGTCTTTTTGATGCCTACCGGAGCAATGTAAAAACTACCAACAGAATTCCTTCCTGGCACCTTCGCTAGTGGAGTTGTGCATGGGGTGTATTTATTAAAATTTTGTCACCAGCCGAGTCCAAAATTCAGCTGTTCCCCATCTCAGCCCAGAAAGCAGGCAGAACAACTTTTGTGGTGTCTTTCAGCTGCCTACCAAGGTAGTGTAAAAACTACTAAGAGAACTCCTGTCTGGCACCTTCCCCGGTGGAGTTGTGCACGGGGTGTGTTTGGAACATTTTGTCACCAGCCGACTCTAAAATTCAGCTGTTCCCCATCTCAGCCCAGAAAGCAGGTAGAACAACTTTTGTGGTGTCTTTCAGGTGCCTACCAAGGTAGTGTAAATACTACCAACAGAACTCCTTTCTGGCACCTTCCGTGGTGGAGTTGTGCAGGGGGTGTGTTTGGAACATTTTGTCACCAGCCGACTCCAAAATTCAGCGGTTCCCCATCTCAGCCCAGAAAGCAGGTAGAACAACTTTTGTGGTGTCTTTCAGCTGCCTACCAAGGTAGTGTAAAAACTACTAAGAGAACTCTTGTCTGGCACCTTCACCGGTGGAGTTGTGCATGGGGTGTGTTTGGAACATTTTGTCACCAGCCGAGTCCAAAATTCAGCGGTTCCCCATCTCAGCCCAGAAAGCAGGTAGAACAACTTTTGTGGTGTCTTTCAGGTGCCTACCAAGGTAGTGTAAAAACTACCAACAGAACTCCTGTGTGGCACCTTCCCCGGTGGAGTTGTGCAGGGGGTGTGTTTGGAACATTTTGTCACCAGCCGACTCCAAAATTCAGCTGTTCCCCATCTCAGCCCAGAAAGCAGGTAGAACAACTTTTGTGGTGTCTTTTTGATGCCTACCGGAGCAATGTAAAAACTACCAACAGAATTCCTTCCTGGCACCTTCGCTAGTGGAGTTGTGCATGGGGTGTATTTATTAAAATTTTGTCACCAGCCGACTCCAAAATTCAGCTGTTCCCCATCTCAGCCCAGAAAGCAGGCAGAACAACTTTTGTGGTGTCTTTCAGCTGCCTACCAAGGTAGTGTAAAAACTACCAACAGAACTCGTTTCTGGCACCTTCCCCGGTGGAGTTGTGCAGGGGGTGTGTTTGGAACATTTTGTCACCAGCCGACTCCAAAATTCAGCTGTTCCCCATCTCAGCCCAGAAAGCAGGTAGAACAACTTTTGTGGTGTCTTTCAGATGCCTACCAAGGTAGTGTAAAAACTATTAAGAGAACTCCTGTCTGGCACCTTCCCCGGTGGAGTTGTGCATGGGGTGTGTTTGGAACATTTTGTCACCAGCCGACTCCAAAATTCAGCGGTTCCCCATCTCAGCCCAGAAAGCAGGTAGAACAACTTTTGTGGTGTCTTTCAGCTGCCTACCAAGGTAGTGTAAAAACTACTAAGAGAAGTCTTGTCTGGCACCTTCACCGGTGGAGTTGTGCATGGGGTGTGTTTGGAACATTTTGTCACCAGCCGAGTCCAAAATTCAGCTGTTCCCCATCTCAGCCCAGAAAGCAGGTAGAACAACTTTTGTGGTGTCTTTCAGGTGCCTACCGGAGCAATGTAAAAACTACCAGGAGAACTCGTTTCTGGCACCTTCCCCGGTGGAGTTGTGCATGGGGTGTGTTTGGAACATTTTGTCACCAGCCGAGTCCAAAATTCAGCGGTTCCCCATCTCAGCCCAGAAAGCAGGTAGAACAACTTTTGTGGTGTCTTTCAGGTGCCTGCCAAGGTAGTGTAAAAACTACCAACAGAACTCCTGTGTGGCACCTTCCCCGGTGGAGTTGTGCAGGGGGTGTGTTTGGAACATTTTGTCACCAGCCGACTCCAAAATTCAGCTGTTCCCCATCTCAGCCCAGAAAGCAGGTAGAACAACTTTTGTGGTGTCTTTTTGATGCCTACCGGAGCAATGTAAAAACTACCAACAGAATTCCTTCCTGGCACCTTCGCTAGTGGAGTTGTGCATGGGGTGTATTTATTAAAATTTTGTCACCAGCCGAGTCCAAAATTCAGCTGTTCCCCATCTCAGCCCAGAAAGCAGGTAGAACAACTTTTGTGGTGTCTTTCAGGTTCCTACCGGAGCAATGTAAAAACTACCAGGAGAACTCGTTTCTGGCACCTTCCCCGGTGGAGTTGTGCATGGGGTGTGTTTGGAACATTTTGTCACCAGCCGAGTCCAAAATTCAGCGGTTCCCCATCTCAGCCCAGAAAGCAGGTAGAACAACTTTTGTGGTGTCTTTTTGATGCCTACCGGAGCAATGTAAAAACTACCAACAGAATTCCTTCCTGGCACCTTCGCTAGTGGAGTTGTGCATGGGGTGTATTTATTAAAATTTTGTCACCAGCCGAGTCCAAAATTCAGCGGTTCCCCATCTCAGCCCAGAAAGCAGGTAGAACAACTTTTGTGGTGTCTTTCAGGTGCCTACCGGAGCAATGTAAAAACTACCAGGAGAACTCGTTTCTGGCACCTTCCCCGGTGGAGTTGTGCATGGGGTGTGTTTGGAACATTTTGTCACCGGCCGACTCCAAAATTCAGCAGTTCCCCATCTCAGCCCAGAAAGCAGGTAGAACAACTTTTGTGGTGTCTTTTTGATGCCTACCGGAGCAATGTAAAAACTACCAACAGAATTCCTTCCTGGCACCTTCGCTAGTGGAGTTGTGCATGGGGTGTATTTATTAAAATTTTGTCACCAGCCGAGTCCAAAATTCAGCTGTTCCCCATCTCAGCCCAGAAAGCAGGCAGAACAACTTTTGTGGTGTCTTTCAGCTGCATACCAAGGTAGTGTAAAAACTACTAAGAGAACTCCTGTCTGGCACCTTCCCCGGTGGAGTTGTGCACGGGGTGTGTTTGGAACATTTTGTCACCAGCCGACTCTAAAATTCAGCTGTTCCCCATCTCAGCCCAGAAAGCAGGTAGAACAACTTTTGTGGTGTCTTTCAGGTGCCTACCAAGGTAGTGTAAAAACTACCAACAGAACTCCTTTCTGGCACCTTCCGTGGTGGAGTTGTGCAGGGGGTGTGTTTGGAACATTTTGTCACCAGCCGACTCCAAAATTCAGCGGTTCCCCATCTCAGCCCAGAAAGCAGGTAGAACAACTTTTGTGGTGTCTTTCAGCTGCCTACCAACGTAGTGTAAAAACTACTAAGAGAACTCTTGTCTGGCACCTTCACCGGTGGAGTTGTGCATGGGGTGTGTTTGGAACATTTTGTCACCAGCCGAGTCCAAAATTCAGCGGTTCCCCATCTCAGCCCAGAAAGCAGGTAGAACAACTTTTGTGGTGTCTTTCAGCTGCCTACCAAGGTAGTGTAAAAACTACTAAGAGAACTCTTGTCTGGCACCTTCACCGGTGGAGTTGTGCATGGGGTGTGTTTGGAACATTTTGTCACCAGCCGAGTCCAAAATTCAGCGGTTCCCCATCTCAGCCCAGAAAGCAGGTAGAACAACTTTTGTGGTGTCTTTCAGGTGCCTACCAAGGTAGTGTAAAAACTACCAACAGAACTCCTGTGTGGCACCTTCCCCGGTGGAGTTGTGCAGGGGGTGTGTTTGGAACATTTTGTCACCAGCCGACTCCAAAATTCAGCTGTTCCCCATCTCAGCCCAGAAAGCAGGTAGAACAACTTTTGTGGTGTCTTTTTGATGCCTACCGGAGCAATGTAAAAACTACCAACAGAATTCCTTCCTGGCACCTTCGCTAGTGGAGTTGTGCATGGGGTGTATTTATTAAAATTTTGTCACCAGCCGACTCCAAAATTCAGCTGTTCCCCATCTCAGCCCAGAAAGCAGGTAGAACAACTTTTGTGGTGTCTTTCAGGTTCCTACCGGAGCAATGTAAAAACTACCAGGAGAACTCGTTTCTGGCACCTTCCCCGGTGGAGTTGTGCATGGGGTGTGTTTGGAACATTTTGTCATCAGCCGAGTCCAAAATTCAGCGGTTCCCCATCTCAGCCCAGAAAGCAGGTAGAACAACTTTTGTGGTGTCTTTTTGATGCCTACCGGAGCAATGTAAAAACTACCAACAGAATTCCTTCCTGGCACCTTCGCTAGTGGAGTTGTGCATGGGGTGTATTTATTAAAATTTTGTCACCAGCCGAGTCCAAAATTCAGCTGTTCCCCATCTCAGCCCAGAAAGCAGGTAGAACAACTTTTGTGGTGTCTTTCAGCTGCCTACCAAGGTAGTGTAAAAACTAGCAAGAGAACTCTTGTCTGGCACCTTCCCCGGTGGAGTTGTGCATGGGGTGTGTTTGGAACATTTTGTCACCAGCCGAGTCCAAAATTTAGTGGTTCCCCATCTCAGCCCAGAAAGCAGGTAGAACAACTTTTGTGGTGTCTTTCAGGTGCCTACCAGAGCAATGTAAAAACTTCCAACAGAACTCCTGTCTGGCACCTTCCCCGGTGGAGTTGTGCATGGGGTTTGTTTGGAACATTTTTTCACCAGCCGAGTCCAAAATTCAGCGGTTCCCCATCTCAGCCCAGTAAGGAGGAAGAACAACTTTTGTGGTGCCTTTCAAATGCCTACCAAGGTAGTGTAAAAACTACTAAGAGAACTCCTGTCTGGCACCTTCCCCGGTGGAGTTGTGCATGGGGTGTGTTTGGAACATTTTGTCACCAGCCGACTCCAAAATTCAGCGATTCCCCATCTCATCCCGGAAAGCAGGTAGAACAACTTTTGTGGTGTCTTTTTGATGCCTACCGGAGCAATGTAAAAACTTCCAACAGAACTCCTGTCTGGCACCTTCCCCGGTGGAGTTGTGCATGGGGTGTGTTTGGAACATTTTTTCACCGGCCGAGTCCAAAATTCAGCGGTTCCCCATCTCAGCCCAGAAAGCAGGTAAAACAACTTTTGTGGTGTCTTTCAGGTGCCTACCAAGGTAGTGTAAAAACTACTAAGAGAACTCCTTTCTGGCACCTTCCCCGGTGGAATTGTGCATGGGGTGTTTTTGGAACATTTTGTCACCAGCCGAGTCCAAAATTCAGCGATTTCCCATCTCAGCCCAGAAAGCAGGTAAAACAACTTTTGTGGTGCCTTTCAGCTGCCTACCAAGGTAGTGTAAAAACTATCAAGAGAACTCCTGTCTGGCACCTTCCCCGGTGGAGTTGTGCAGGGGGTGTGTTTGGAACATTTTGTCACCAGCCGAGTCCAAAATTCAGCGGTTCCCCATCTCAGCCCAGAAAGCAGGAAGAACAACTTTTGTGGTGCCTTTCAGCTGCCTACCAAGGTAGTGTAAAAACTTCCAACAGAACTCCTGTCTGGCACCTTCCCCGGTGGAGTTGTGCATGGGGTGTGTTTGGAACATTTTGTCACCGGCCGACTCCAAAATTCAGCGGTTCCCCATCTCAGCCCAGAAAGCAGGTAAAACAACTTTTGTGGTGTCTTTCAGGTGCCTACCGGAGCAATGTAAGAACTTCCAACAGAACTCCTGTCTCGCACCTTCCCCGGTGGAGTTGTGCATGGGGTGTGTTTGGAACATTTTTTCACCGGCAGAGTCCAAAATTCAGCGGTTCCCCATCTCAGCCCAGAAAGCAGGTAAAACAACTTTTGTGGTGTCTTTCAGGTGCCTACCAAGGTAGTGTAAAAACTACCAGGAGAACTCCTTTCTGGCACCTTCCCCGGTGGAATTGTGCATGGGGTGTTTTTGGAACATTTTGTCACCAGCCGAGTCCAAAATTCAGCGATTCCCCATCTCAGCCCAGAAAGCAGGTAGAACAACTTTTGTGGTGCCTTTCAGCTGCCTACCAAGGTAGTGTAAAAACTATCAAGAGAACTCCTCTCTGGCACCTTCCCCGGTGGAGTTGTGCATGGGGTGTGTTTGGAACATTTTGTCACCAGCCGAGGCCAAAATTCAGCGGTTCCCCATCTCAGCCCAGAAAGCAGGTAGAACAACTTTTGTGGTGTCTTTCAGGTGCCTACCAAGGTAGTGTAAAAACTTCCAACAGAACTCGTTCCTGGCACCTTCCCCGGTGGAGTTGTGCAGGGGGTGTGTTTGGAACATTTTGTCACCAGCCGACTCCAAAATTCAGCGGTTCCCCATCTCAGCCCAGAAAGCAGGTAGAACAACTTTTGTGGTGTCTTTCAGATGCCTACCAAGGTAGTGTAAAAACTACTAAGAGAACTCTTGTCTGGCACCTTCACCGGTGGAGTTGTGCAGGGGGTGTGTTTGGAACATTTTGTCACCAGCCGAGTCCAAAATTCAGCGGTTCCCCATCTCAGCCCAGAAAGCAGGTAGAACAACTTTTGTGGTGTCTTTCAGGTGCCTACCAAGGCAGTGTAAAAACTACCAACAGAACTCCTGTGTGGCACCTTCCCCGGTGGAGTTGTGCATGGGGTGTGTTTGGAACATTTTGTCACCAGCCGACTCCAAAATTCAGCTGTTCCCCATCTCAGCCCAGAAAGCAGGTAGAACAACTTTTGTGGTGTCTTTTTGATGCCTACCGGAGCAATGTAAAAACTACCAACAGAATTCCTTCCTGGCACCTTCGCTAGTGGAGTTGTGCATGGGGTGTATTTATTAAAATTTTGTCACCAGCCGAGTCCAAAATTCAGCGGTTCCCCATCTCAGCCCAGAAAGCAGGTAGAACAACTTTTGTGGTGTCTTTCAGGTTCCTACCGGAGCAATGTAAAAACTACCAGGAGAACTCGTTTCTGGCACCTTCCCCGGTGGAGTTGTGCATGGGGTGTGTTTGGAACATTTTGTCACCAGCCGAGTCCAAAATTCAGCGGTTCCCCATCTCAGCCCAGAAAGCAGGTAGAACAACTTTTGTGGTGTCTTTTTGATGCCTACCGGAGCAATGTAAAAACTACCAACAGAATTCCTTCCTGGCACCTTCGCTAGTGGAGTTGTGCATGGGGTGTATTTATTAAAATTTTGTCACCAGCCGAGTCCAAAATTCAGCTGTTCCCCATCTCAGCCCAGAAAGCAGGTAGAACAACTTTTGTGGTGTCTTTCAGGTGCCTACCGGAGCAATGTAAAAACTACCAGGAGAACTCGTTTCTGGCACCTTCCCCGGTGGAGTTGTGCATGGGGTGTGTTTGGAACATTTTGTCACCAGCCGAGTCCAAAATTCAGCGGTTCCCCATCTCAGCCCAGAAAGCAGGTAGAACAACTTTTGTGGTGTCTTTTTGATGCCTACCGGAGCAATGTAAAAACTACCAACAGAATTCCTTCCTGGCACCTTCGCTAGTGGAGTTGTGCATGGGGTGTATTTATTAAAATTTTGTGCACCAGCCGAGTCCAAAATTCAGCTGTTCCCCATCTCAGCCCAGAAAGCAGGCAGAACAACTTATGTGGTGCCTTTCAGCTGCCTACCAAGGTAGTGTAAAAACTACTAGAGAGAACTCCTGTCTGGCACCTTCCCCGGTGGAGTTGTGCACGGGGTGTGTTTGGAACATTTTGTCACCAGCCGACTCTAAAATTCAGCTGTTCCCCATCTCAGCCCAGAAAGCAGGTAGAACAACTTTTGTGGTGTCTTTCAGGTGCCTACCAAGGTAGTGTAAAAAACTACCAGGAGAACTCTTGTCTGGCACATTCCCCGGTGGAGTTGTGCAGGGGGGTGTGTTTGGAACATTTTGTCACCAGCCGACTCCAAAATTCAGCTGTTCCCCATCTCAGCCCCAGAAAGCAGGTAGAACAACTTTTGTGGTGGTCTTTCAGATGCCTACCAAGGTAGTGTAAAATACTGCCCAACAGAACTCTTGTCTGGCACATTCCCCGGTGGAGTTGTGCATGGGGTGTGTTTGGAACATTTTGTCACCAGCCGAGTCCAAAATTCAGCTGTTCCCCATCTCAGCCCAGAAAGCAGGTAGAACAACTTTTGTGGTGTCTTTCAGATGCCTACCGGAGCAATGTAAAAACTACCAGGAGAACTCCTGCCTGGCACCTTCCCCGGTGGAGTTGTGCATGGGGTGTGTTTGGAACATTTTGTCACCAGCCGACTCCAAAATTCAGCGGTTCCCCATCTCAGCCCAGAAAGCAG
This sequence comes from Falco biarmicus, assembly GCF_023638135.1. Taxonomy (NCBI): domain Eukaryota; kingdom Metazoa; phylum Chordata; class Aves; order Falconiformes; family Falconidae; genus Falco; species Falco biarmicus. Next base: position 43,602 of record NW_026611689.1, on the reverse strand, counting down.
GTAGAACAACTTTTGTGGTGTCTTTTTGATGCCTACCGGAGCAATGTAAAAACTACCAATAGAATTCCTTCCTGGCACCTTCGCTAGTGGAGTTGTGCATGGGGTGTATTTATTAAAATTTTGTCACCAGCCGAGTCCAAAATTCAGCTGTTCCCCATCTCAGCCCAGAAAGCAGGTAGAACAACTTTTGTGGTGTCTTTCAGGTGCCTACCAAGGTAGTGTAAAAACTACCAGGAGAACTCTTGTCTGGACCTTCCCTGGTGGAGTTGTGCATGGGGTGTGTTTGGAACATTTCGTCACCAGCCGAGTCCAAAATTCAGCTGTTCCCCATCTCAGCCCAGAAAGCAGGTAAAACAACTTTGTGGTGTCTTTCAGGTGCCTACCAAGGTAGTGTAAAAACTATCAATTGAACTCCTTTCTGGCACCTTCCGTGGTGGAGTTGTGCAGGGGGTGTGTTTGGAACATTTTGTCACCAGCCGACTCCAAAATTCAGCGGTTCCCCATCTCAGCCCAGAAAGCAGGTAGAACAACTTTTGTGGTGTCTTTCAGCTGCCTACCAAGGTAGTGTAAAAACTACTAAGAGAACTCGTTTCTGGCACCTTCCCCGGTGGAGTTGTGCATGGGGTGTGTTTGGAACATTTTGTCACCAGCCGAGTCCAAAATTCAGCGGTTCCCCATCTCAGCCCAGAAAGCAGGTAGAACAACTTTTGTGGTGTCTTTCAGGTGCCTACCAAGGTAGTGTAAAAACTACCAACAGAACTCCTGTGTGGCACCTTCCCCGGTGGAGTTGTGCATGGGTGTGTTTGGAACATTTTGTCACCAGCCGACTCCAAAATTCAGCTGTTCCCCATCTCAGCCCAGAAAGCAGGTAGAACAACTTTTGTGGTGTCTTTTTGATGCCTACCGGAGCAATGTAAAAACTACCAACAGAATTCCTTCCTGGCACCTTCGCTAGTGGAGTTGTGCATGGGGTGTATTTATTAAAATTTTGTCACCAGCCGAGTCCAAAATTCAGCGGTTCCCCATCTCAGCCCAGAAAGCAGGTAGAACAACTTTTGTGGTGTCTTTCAGGTTCCTACCGGAGCAATGTAAAAACTACCAGGAGAACTCGTTTCTGGCACCTTCCCCGGTGGAGTTGTGCATGGGGTGTGTTTGGAACATTTTGTCACCAGCCGAGTCCAAAATTCAGCGGTTCCCCATCTCAGCCCAGAAAGCAGGTAGAACAACTTTTGTGGTGTCTTTTTGATGCCTACCGGAGCAATGTAAAAACTACCAACAGAATTCCTTCCTGGCACCTTCGCTAGTGGAGTTGTGCATGGGGTGTATTTATTAAAATTTTGTGCACCAGCCGAGTCCAAAATTCAGCTGTTCCCCATCTCAGCCCAGAAAGCAGGCAGAACAACTTATGTGGTGCCTTTCAGCTGCCTACCAAGGTAGTGTAAAAACTACTAAGAGAACTCCTGTCTGGCACCTTCCCCGGTGGAGTTGTGCACGGGGTGTGTTTGGAACATTTTGTCACCAGCCGACTCTAAAATTCAGACTGTTCCCCATCTCAGCCCAGAAAGCAGGTAGAACAACTTTTGTGGTGTCTTTCAGGTGCCTACAAGGTAGTGTAAAAACTACCAACAGAACTCCTGTGTGGCACCTTCCCCGGTGGAGTTGTGCAGGGGGTGTGTTTGGAACATTTTGTCACCAGCCGACTCCAAAATTCAGCTGTTCCCCATCTCAGCCCAGAAAGCAGGTAGAACAACTTTTGTGGTGTCTTTCAGCTGCCTACCAAGGTAGTGTAAAAACTACTAAGAGAACTCTTGTCTGGCACCTTCACCGGTGGAGTTGTGCATGGGGTGTGTTTGGAACATTTTGTCACCAGCCGAGTCCAAAATTCAGCGGTTCCCCATCTCAGCCCAGAAAGCAGGTAGAACAACTTTTGTGGTGTCTTTCAGGTGCCTACCAAGGTAGTGTAAAAACTACCAACAGAACTCCTGTGTGGCACCTTCCCCGGTGGAGTTGTGCAGGGGGTGTGTTTGGAACATTTTGTCACCAGCCGAGTCCAAAATTCAGCTGTTCCCCATCTCAGCCCAGAAAGCAGGTAGAACAACTTTTGTGGTGTCTTTTTGATGCCTACCGGAGCAATGTAAAAACTACCAACAGAATTCCTTCCTGGCACCTTCGCTAGTGGAGTTGTGCATGGGGTGTATTTATTAAAATTTTGTCACCAGCCGAGTCCAAAATTCAGCTGTTCCCCATCTCAGCCCAGAAAGCAGGTAGAACAACTTTTGTGGTGTCTTTCAGGTTCCTACCGGAGCAATGTAAAAACTACCAGGAGAACTCGTTTCTGGCACCTTCCCCGGTGGAGTTGTGCATGGGGTGTGTTTGGAACATTTTGTCACCAGCCGAGTCCAAAATTCAGCGGTTCCCCATCTCAGCCCCAGAAAGCAGGTAGAACAACTTTTGTGGTGTCTTTCAGATGCCTACCGGAGCAATGTAAAAACTACCAGGAGAACTCGTGTCTGGCACCTTCCCCGGTGGAGTTGTGCATGGGGTGTGTTTGGAACATTTTGTCACCAGCCGAGTCCAAAATTCAGCGGTTCCCCATCTCAGCCCAGAAAGCAGGTAGAACAACTTTTGTGGTGTCTTTTTGATGCCTACCGGAGCAATGTAAAAACTACCAATAGAATTCCTTCCTGGCACCTTCGCTAGTGGAGTTGTGCATGGGGTGTATTTATTAAAATTTTGTCACCAGCCGAGTCCAAAATTCAGCTGTTCCCCATCTCAGCCCAGAAAGCAGGTAGAACAACTTTTGTGGTGTCTTTCAGGTGCCTACCAAGGTAGTGTAAAAACTACCAGGAGAACTCTTGTCTGGACCTTCCCTGGTGGAGTTGTGCATGGGGTGTGTTTGGAACATTTCGTCACCAGCCGAGTCCAAAATTCAGCTGTTCCCCATCTCAGCCCAGAAAGCAGGTAAAACAACTTTTGTGGTGTCTTTCAGGTGCCTACCAAGGTAGTGTAAAAACTATCAATTGAACTCCTTTCTGGCACCTTCCGTGGTGGAGTTGTGCAGGGGGTGTGTTTGGAACATTTTGTCACCAGCCGACTCCAAAATTCAGCGGTTCCCCATCTCAGCCCAGAAAGCAGGTAGAACAACTTTTGTGGTGTCTTTCAGCTGCCTACCAAGGTAGTGTAAAAACTACTAAGAGAACTCTTGTCTGGCACCTTCACCGGTGGAGTTGTGCATGGGGTGTGTTTGGAACATTTTGTCACCAGCCGAGTCCAAAATTCAGCGGTTCCCCATCTCAGCCCAGAAAGCAGGTAGAACAACTTTTGTGGTGTCTTTCAGGTGCCTACCAAGGTAGTGTAAAAACTACCAACAGAACTCCTGTGTGGCACCTTCCCCGGTGGAGTTGTGCATGGGGTGTGTTTGGAACATTTTGTCACCAGCCGACTCCAAAATTCAGCCTGTTCCCCATCTCAGCCCAGAAAGCAGTAGAACAACTTTTGTGGTGTCTTTTTGATGCCTACCGGAGCAATGTAAAAACTACCAACAGAATTCCTTCCTGGCACCTTCGCTAGTGGGAGTTGTGCATGGGGTGTATTTATTAAAATTTTGTCACCAGCCGAGTCCAAAATTCAGCGGTTCCCCATCTCAGCCCAGAAAGCAGGTAGAACAACTTTTGTGGTGTCTTTCAGGTTCCTACCGGAGCAATGTAAAAACTACCAGGAGAACTCGTTTCTGGCACCTTCCCCGTGGAGTTGTGCATGGGGTGTGTTTGGAACATTTTGTCACCAGCCGAGTCCAAAATTCAGCGGTTCCCATCTCAGCCCAGAAAGCAGGTAGAACAACTTTTGTGGTGTCTTTTTGATGCCTACCGGAGCAATGTAAAAACTACCAACAGAATTCCTTCCTGGCACCTTCGCTAGTGGAGTTGTGCATGGGGTGTATTTATTAAAATTTTGTCACCAGCCGAGTCCAAAATTCAGCTGTTCCCCATCTCAGCCCAGAAAGCAGGTAGAACAACTTTTGTGGTGTCTTTCAGGTGCCTACCGGAGCAATGTAAAAACTACCAGGAGAACTCCTGTCTGGCACCTTCCCCGGTGGAGTTGTGCATGGGGGTGTGTTTTGGAACATTTTGTCACCAGCCGAGTCCAAAATTCAGCGGTTCCCCATCTCAGCCCAGAAAGCAGGTAGAACAACTTTTGTGGTGTCTTTTTGATGCCTACCGGAGCAATGTAAAAACTACCAACAGAATTCCTTCCTGGCACCTTCGCTAGTGGAGTTGTGCATGGGGTGTATTTATTAAAATTTTGTGCACCAGCCGAGTCCAAAATTCAGCTGTTCCCCATCTCAGCCCAGAAAGCAGGCAGAACAACTTATGTGGTGCCTTTCAGCTGCCTACCAAGGTAGTGTAAAAACTATTAAGAGAACTCCTGTCTGGCACCTTCCCCGGTGGAGTTGTGCACGGGGTGTGTTTGGAACATTTTGTCACCAGCCGACTCTAAAATTCAGCTGTTCCCCATCTCAGCCCAGAAAGCAGGTAGAACAACTTTTGTGGTGTCTTTCAGGTGCCTACCAAGGTAGTGTAAAAACTACCAACAGAACTCCTTTCTGGCACCTTCCGTGGTGGAGTTGTGCAGGGGGTGTGTTTGGAACATTTTGTCAACAGCCGACTCCAAAATTCAGCGGTTCCCCATCTCAGCCCAGAAAGCAGGTAGAACAACTTTTGTGGTGTCTTTCAGCTGCCTACCAAGGTAGTGTAAAAACTACTAAGAGAACTCTTGTCTGGCACCTTCACCGGTGGAGTTGTGCATGGGGTGTGTTTGGAACATTTTGTCACCAGCCGAGTCCAAAATTCAGCCGTTCCCCATCTCAGCCCAGAAAGCAGGTAGAACAACTTTTGTGGTGTCTTTCAGGTGCCTACCAAGGTAGTGTAAAAACTACCAACAGAACTCCTGTGTGGCACCTTCCCCGGTGGAGTTGTGCAGGGGGTGTGTTTGGAACATTTTGTCACCAGCCGACTCCAAAATTCAGCTGTTCCCCATCTCAGCCCAGAAAGCAGGTAGAACAACTTTTGTGGTGTCTTTTTGATGCCTACCGGAGCAATGTAAAAACTATCAACAGAATTCCTTCCTGGCACCTTCGCTAGTGGAGTTGTGCATGGGGTGTATTTATTAAAATTTTGTCACCAGCCGAGTCCAAAATTCAGCTGTTCCCCATCTCAGCCCAGAAAGCAGGTAGAACAACTTTTGTGGTGTCTTTCAGGTTCCTACCGGAGCAATGTAAAAACTACCAGGAGAACTCGTTTCTGGCACCTTCCCCGGTGGAGTTGTGCAGGGGGTGTGTTTGGAAGATTTTGTCACCAGCCGAGTCCAAAATTCAGCGGTTCCCCATCTCAGCCCAGAAAGCAGGTAGAACAACTTTTGTGGTGTCTTTTTGATGCCTACCGGAGCAATGTAAAAACTACCAACAGAATTCCTTCCTGGCACCTTCGCTAGTGGAGTTGTGCATGGGGTGTATTTATTAAAATTTTGTCACCAGCCGAGTCCAAAATTCAGCTGTTCCCCATCTCAGCCCAGAAAGCAGGCAGAACAACTTTTGTGGTGTCTTTCAGATGCCTACCAAGGTAGTGTAAAAACTACTAAGAGAACTCCTGTCTGGCACCTTCCCGGTGGAGTTGTGCACGGGGTGTGTTTGGAACATTTTGTCACCAGCCGACTCCAAAATTCAGCTGTTCCCCATCTCAGCCCAGAAAGCAGGTAGAACAACTTTTGTGGTGTCTTTTTGATGCCTACCAAGGTAGTGTAAAAACTGCCAACAGAACTCTTGTCTGGCACATTCCCCGGTGGAGTTGTGCATGGGGTGTGTTTGGAACATTTTGTCACCAGCCGAGTCCAAAATTCAGCTGTTCCCCATCTCAGCCCAGAAAGCAGGTAGAACAACTTTTGTGGTGCCTTTCAAATGCCTACCAAGGTAGTGTAAAAACTATCAAGAGAACTCTTGTCTGGCACCTTCCCCGGTGGAGTTGTGGAGGGGGTATTTATTAAAATTTTGTCACCAGCCGAGTCCAAAATTCAGCGGTTCCCCATCTCAGCCCAGAAAGCAGGTAAAACAACTTTTGTGGTGTCTTTCAGGTGCCTACCAAGGTAGTGTAAAAACTACCAGGAGAACTCCTTTATGGCACCTTCCCCGGTGGAGTTGTGCATGGGGTGTTTTTGGAACATTTCGTCACCCAGCCGACTCCAAAATTCAGCGGTTCCCCATCTCAGCCCAGAAAGCAGGTAGAACAACTTTTGTGGTGTCTTTCAGATGCCTACCGGAGCAATGTAAAAACTACCAACAGAACTCCTGTGTGGCACCTTCCCCGGTGGAGTTGTGCATGGGGTGTGTTTGGAACATTTTGTCACCAGCCGAGTCCAAAATTCAGCGGTTCCCCATCTCAGCCCAGAAAGCAGGTAGAACAACTTTTATAGTGTCTTTTTGATGCCTACCGGAGCAATGTAAAAACTACCAACAGAATCCTTCCTGGCACCTTCCCCGGTGGAGTTGTGCATGGGGTGTATTTATTAAAATTTTGTCACCAGCCGAGTCCAAAATTCAGCTGTTCCCCATCTCAGCCCAGAAAGCAGGTAGAACAACTTTTGTGGTGCCTTTCAAATGCCTACCAAGGTAGTGTAAAAACTATCAAGAGAACTCTTGTCTGGCACCTTCCCCGGTGGAGTTGTGCAGGGGGTGTGTTTGGAACATTTTGTCACCAGCCGAGTCCAAAATTCAGCTGCTCCCCATCTCAGCCCAGAAAGCAGGTAGAACTACTTTTGTGGTGTCTTTCAGGTGCCTACCAAGGTAGTGTAAAAACTACCAGGAGAACTCTTGTCTGGCACCTTCCCTGGTGGAGTTGTGCAGGGGGTGTGTTTGGAACATTTTGTCACCAGCCGAGTCCAAAATTCAGCTGTTCCCCATCTCAGCCCAGAAAGCAGCTAGAACAACTTTTGTGGTGTCTTTCAGGTGCCTACCAAGGTAGTGTAAAAACTACCAGGAGAACTCTTGTCTGGCACCTTCCCCGGTGGAGTTGTGCAGGGGGTGTGTTTGGAACATTTTGTCACCAGCCGAGTCCAAAATTCAGCGGTTCCCCATCTCAGCCCAGAAAGCAGGTAGAAACAACTTTTGTGGTGCCTTTCAGATGCCTACCGGAGCAATGTAAAAACTACCAGGAGAACTCCTGTCTGGCACCTTCCCCGGTGGAGTTGTGCATTGGGGTGTGTTTGGAACATTTTGTCACCGGCCGAGTCCAAAATTCAGCGGTTCCCCATCTCATCCCAGAAAGCAGGAAGAACAACTTTTGTGGTGTCTTTCAGGTGCCTACCGGAGCAATGTAAAAACTACCAACAGAATTCCTTTTTGGCACCTTCGCTAGTGGAGTTGTGCATGGGGTGTATTTATTAAAATTTTGTCACCAGCCGAGTCCAAAATTCAGTGGTTCCCCATCTCAGCCCAGAAAGCAGGCAGAACAACTTTTGTGGTGCCTTTCAGCTGCCTACCAAGGTAGTGTAAAAACTACTAAGAGAACTCCTGTCTGGCACCTTCCCCGGTGGAGTTGTGCATGGGGTGTGTTTGGAACATTTTGTCACCAGCCGACTCCAAAATTCAGCTGTTCCCCATCTCAGCCCAGAAAGCAGGTAGAACAACTTTTGTGGTGCCTTTCAGCTGCCTACCAAGGTAGTGTCAAAACTACTAAGAGAACTCCTGTCTGGCACCTTCCCCGGTGGAGTTGTGCAGGGGGTGTATTTGGAACATTTTGTCACCAGCCGAGTCCAAAATTCAGCTGTTCCCCATCTCAGCCCAGAAAGCAGGTAGAACAACTTTTGTGGTGCCTTTCAGATGCCTACCGGAGCAATGTAAAAACTACCAGGAGAACTCCTGTCTGGCACCTTCCCCGGTGGAGTTGTGCATGGGGTGTGTTTGGAACATTTTGTCACCAGCCGAGTCCAAAATTCAGCGGTTCCCCATCTCAGCCCAGAAAGCAGGAAGAACAACTTTTGTAGTGTCTTTTTGATGCCTACCGGAGCAATGTAAAAACTACCAACAGAATTCCTTCCTGGCACCTTCGCTAGTGGAGTTGTGCATGGGGTGTATTTATTAAAATTTTGTCACCGGCCGAGTCCAAAATTCAGCGGTTCCCCATCTCAGCCCAGAAAGCAGGTAGAAGAACTTTTGTGGTGTCTTTCAAATGCCTACCAAGGTAGTGTAAAAACTATCAAGAGAACTCTTGTCTGGCACCTTCCCCGGTGGAGTTGTGCATGGGGTGTGTTTGGAACATTTTGTCACCAGCCGAGTCCAAAATTCAGCTGTTCCCCAGCTCAGCCCAGAAAGCAGGAATAAAAAACTTTTGTGGTGTCTTTCAGGTGCCTAGCAAGGTAGTGTAAAGACTACCAGGAGAACTCCTTTCTGGCACCTTCCCCGGTGGAGTTGTGCAGGGGGTGTGTTTGAACATTTTGTCACCAGCCGACTCCAAAATTCAGCGGTTCCCCATCTCAGCCCAGAAAGCAGGTAGAACAACTTTTGTGGTGTCTTTCAGGTGCCTACCAAGGTAGTGTAAAAACTATTAAGAGAACTCCTGTCTGGCACCTTCCCCGGTGGAGTTGTGCATGGGGTGTGTTTGGAACATTTTGTCACCGGCCGACTCAAAAATTCAGCGGTTCCCCATCTCAGCCCAGAAAGCAGGTAGAACAACTTTTGTAGTGTCTTTTTGATGCCTACCGGAGCAATGTAAAAACTACCAACAGAATTCCTTCCTGGCACCTTCGCTAGTGGAGTTGTGCATGGGGTGTATTTATTAAAATTTTGTCACCAGCCGAGTCCAAAATTCAGCTGTTCCCCATCTCAGCCCAGAAAGCAGGTAGAACAACTTTTGTGGTGCCTTTCAAATGCCTACCAAGGTAGTGTAAAAACTATCAAGAGAACTCTTGTTTGGCACCTTCCCCGGTGGAGTTGTGCATGGGGTGTGTTTGGAACATTTTGTCACCAGCCGAGTCCAAAATTCAGCGGTTCCCCATCTCAGCCCAGAAAGCAGGTAAAACAACTTTTGTGGTGCCTTTCAGCTGCCTACCAAGGTAGTGTAAAAACTACCAAGAGAACTCCTGCCTGGCAACTTCCCCGGTGGAGTTGTGCATGGGGTGTGTTTGGAACATTTTGTCACCGGCCGAGTCCAAAATTCAGCGATTCCCCATTTCAGCCCAGAAAGCAGGAAGAACAACTTTTGTGGTGTCTTTTTGATGCCTACCAGAGCAATGTAAAAACTACCAACAGAATTCGTCCCTGGCACCTTCCCCGGTGGAGTTGTGCATGGGGTGTATTTATTAAAATTTTGTCACCAGCCGAGTCCAAAATTCAGCGGTTCCCCATCTCAGCCCAGAAAGCAGGTAGAACAACTTTTGTGGTGTCTTTCAGGTGCCTACCAAGGTAGTGTAAAAACTATCAAGAGAACTCTTGTCTGGCACCTTCCCCGGTGGAGTTGTGCATGGGGTGTGTTTGGAACATTTCGTCACCAGCCAAGTCCAAAATTCAGCAGTTCCCCATCTCAGCCCAGAAAGCAGGTAGAACAACTTTTGTGGTGTCTTTCAGATGCGTACCAAGGTAGTGTAAAAACTATTAAGAGAACTCCTGTCTGGCACCTTCCCCGGTGGAGTTGTGCATGGGGTGTGTTTGGAACATTTTGTCACCGGCCGAGTCCAAAATTCAGCGGTTCCCCATCTCAGCCCAGAAAGCAGGTAGAACAACTTTTGTGGTGTCTTTCAGATGCCCTACCAAGGTAGTGTAAAAACTGCTAAGAGAACTCCTGTCTGGCACCTTCCCCGGTGGAGTTGTGCAGGGGGTGTGTTTGGAACATTTTGTCACCAGCCGTCCAAAATTCAGCTGTTCCCCATCTCAGCCCAGAAAGCAGGTAAAACAACTTTTGTGGTGTCTTTCAGATGCCTACCAAGGTAGTGTAAAAACTATTAAGAGAACTCCTGTCTGGCACCTTCCCGGTGGAGTTGTGCAGGGGGTGTGTTTGGAACATTTCGTCACCAGCCAAGTCTAAAATTCAGCGGTTCCCCATCTCAGCCCAGAAAACAGGTAGAACAACTTTTGTGGTGCCTTTCAGCTGCCTACCAAGGTAGTGTCAAAACTATCAAGAGAACTCCTGTCTGGCACCTTCCCCGGTGGAGTTGTGCATGGGGTGGTGTTTGGAACATTTTGTCACCAGCCGAGTCCAAAATTCAGCGGTTCCCCATCTCAGCCCAGAAAGCAGGTAGAACAACTTTTGTGGTGCCTTTCAGCTGCCTACGAAGGTAGTGTCAAAACTATTAAGAGAACTCCAGTTCTGGCACCTTCCCCGGTGGAGTTGTGCATGGGGTGTGTTTGGAACATTTCGTCACCAGCCGAGTCCAAATTCAGCGGTTCCCATCTCAGCCCAGAAAGCAGGTAGAACAACTTTTGTGGTGTCTTTAGATGCCTACAAGGTAGTGTAAAAACTACCAGGAGAACTCCTCTCTGGCACCTTCCCCGGTGGAGTTGTGCATGGGGTGTGTTGGAACATTTTGTCACCGGCCGAGTCCAAAATTCAGCGGTTCCCCATCTCAGCCCAGAAAGCAGGTAAAACAACTTTTGTGGTGTCTTTCAGGTGCCTACCAAGGTAGTGTAAAAACTTCCAACAGAACTCTTGTCTGGCACCTTCCCCGGTGGAGTTGTGCAGGGGGTGTGTTTGGAACATTTCGTCACCAGCCGAGTCCAAAATTCCAGCGGTTCCCCATATCAGCCCAGAAAGCAGGTAGAACAACTTTTGTGGTGTCTTTCAGATGCCTACCGGAGCAATGTAAAAACTACCAGGAGAACTCCTGTCTGGCACCTTCCCCGGTGGAGTTGTGCATGGGGTGTGTTTGGAACATTTTGTCACCGGCCGAGTCCAAAATTCAGCTGTTCCCCATCTCAGCCCAGAAAGCAGGTAGAACAACTTTTGTGGTGCCTTCAGCTGCCTACCATGGTAGTGTAAAAACTACTAAGAGAACTCCTGTCTGGCACCTTCCCCGGTGGAGTTGTGCATGGGGTGTGTTTGGAACAATTTTTCACCGGCAGAGTCCAAAATTCAGCGGTTCCCCATCTCAGCCCAGAAAGCAGGTAAAACAACTTTTGTGGTGTCTTTCAGGTGCCTACCAAGGTAGTGTAAAAACTACCAGGAGAACTCCTTTCTGGCACCTTCCCCGGTGGAATTGTGCATGGGGTGTTTTTTGGAACATTTTGTCACCAGCCGAGTCCAAAATTCAGCGATTCCCCATCTCAGCCCAGAAAGCAGGTAGAACAACTTTTGTGGTGCCTTTCAGCTGCCTACCAAGGTAGTGTAAAAACTATCAAGAGAACTCCTCTCTGGCACCTTCCCCGGTGGAGTTGTGCAGGGGGGTGTGTTTGGAACATTTTGTCACCGGCCGAGTCCAAAATTCAGCGGTTCCCCATCTCAGCCCAGAAAGCAGGTTAGAACAACTTTTGTGGTGTCTTTCAGGTGCCTACCAAGGTAGTGTAAAAACTTCCAACAGAACTCTTGTCTGGCACCTTCCCCGGTGGAGTTGTGCAGGGGGTGTGTTTGGAACATTTTTTCACCGGCAGAGTCCAAAATTCAGCTGTTCCCCATCTCAGCCCAGAAAGCAGGTAGAACAACTTTTGTGGTGTCTTTCAGATGCCTACCGGAGCAATGTAAAAACTACGAGGAGAACTCCTGTCTGGCACCTTCCCCGGTGGAGTTGTGCAGGGGGTGTGTTTGGAACATTTTGTCACCAGCCGAGTCCAAAATTCAGCTGTTCCCCATCTCAGCCCAGAAAGCAGGTAGAACAACTTTTGTGGTGTCTTTCAGATGCCTGACCGGAGCAATGTAAAAACTACCAGGAGAACTCCTGTCTGGCACCTTCCCCGGTGGAGTTGTGCATGGGGGTGTGTTTGGAACATTTTGTCACCAGCCGAGTCCAAAATTCAGCGGTTCCCCATCTCAGCCCAGAAAGCAGGTAGAACAACTTTTGTGGTGTCTTTCAGGTGCCTACCAAGGTAGTGTAAAAACTACCAGGAGAACTCCTTTCTGGCACCTTCCCCGGTGGAGTTGTGCATGGGGTGTGTTTGGAACATTTTGTCACCAGCCGAGTCCAAAATTCAGCGATTCCCCATCTCAGCCCAGAAAGCAGGTAGAACAACTTTTGTGGTGTCTTTCAGGTGCCTACCAAGGTAGTGTAAAAACTACTAAGAGAACTCCTGTCTGGCACCTTCCCCGGTGGAGTTGTGCATGGGGTGTGTTTGGAACATTTTGTCACCAGCCGAGTCCAAAATTCAGCGGTTCCCCATCTCAGCCCAGAAAGCAGGTAAAACAACTTTTGTGGTGTCTTTCAGGTGCCTACCGGAGCAATGTAAAAACTTCCAACAGAACTCCTGTCTGGCACCTTCCCCGGTGGAGTTGTGCATGGGGTGTGTTTGGAACATTTTTTCACCGGCCGAGTCCAAAATTCAGCGGTTCCCCATCTCAGCCCAGAAAGCAGGTAAAACAACTTTTGTTGGTGTCTTTCAGGTGCCTACCGGAGCAATGTAAAAACTTCCAACAGAACTCCTGTCTCGCACCTTCCCCGGTGGAGTTGTGCATGGGGTGTGTTTGGAACATTTTTTCACCGGCAGAGTCCAAAATTCAGCGGTTCCCCATCTCAGCCCAGAAAGCAGGTAAAACAACTTTTGTGGTGTCTTTCAGATGCCTACCAAGGTAGTGTAAAAACTATTAAGAGAACTCCTGTCTGGCACCTTCCCCGGTGGAATTGTGCATGGGGTGTGTTTGGAACATTTTGTCACCGGCCGAGTCCAAAATTCAGCGGTTCCCCATCTCAGCCCAGAAAGCAGGTAGAACAACTTTTGTGGTGTCTTTCAGATGCCTACCGGAGCAATGTAAAAACTACCAGGAGAACTCGTGTCTGGCACCTTCCCCGGTGGAGTTGTGCATGGGGTGTGTTTGGAACATTTTGTCACCAGCCGAGTCCAAAATTTCAGCGGTTCCCCATCTCAGCCCAGAAAGCAGGTAAAACAACTTTTGTGGTGTCTTTCAGGTGCCTACCAAGGTAGTGTAAAAACTTCCAACAGAACTCCTGTCTGGCACCTTCCCCGGTGGAGTTTGCATGGGGTGTGTTTGGAACATTTTGTCACCGGCCGAGTCCAAAATTCAGCGGTTCCCCATCTCAGCCCAGAAAGCAGGAAGAACAACTTTTGTGGTGCCTTTCAAATGCCTACCGGAGCAATGTAAAAAACTACCAGGAGAACTCCTGTCTGGCACCTTCCCCGGTGGAGTTGTGCATGGGGTGTGTTTGGAACATTTTGTCACCGTCCGAGTCCAAATTTCAGCGGTTCCCCATCTCAGCCCAGAAAGCAGGTAGAACAACTTTTGTGGTGCCTTTCAGCTGCCTACCAAGGTAGTGTAAAAACTACTAAGAGAACTCCTGTCTGGCACCTTCCCCGGTGGAGTTGTGCATGGGGTGTGTTTGGAACATTTTGTCACAGCCGAGTCCAAAATTCAGCGGTTCCCCATCTCAGCCCAGAAAGCAGGAAGAACAACTTTTGTGGTGCCTTCCAATTGCCTACCAAGGTAGTGTAAAAACTACTAAGAGAACTCCTGTCTGGCACCTTCCCCGGTGGAGTTGTGCATGGGGTGTGTTTGGAACATTTTGTCACCGCCGAGTCCAAAATTCAGCGGTTCCCCATCTCAGCCCAGAAAGAAGGTAAAACAACTTTTGTGGTGTCCTTTCAGGTGCCTACCAAGGTAGTGTAAAAACTACCAGGAGAACTCCTTTCTGGCACCTTCCCCGGTGGAGTTGTGCATGGGGTGGTGTTTGGAACATTTTGTCACCAGCCGAGTCCAAAATTCAGCGATTCCCCATCTCAGCCCAGAAAGCAGGTAAAACAACTTTTGTGGTGCCTTTCAGATGCCTACCAAGGTCGTGTAAAAACTATCAAGAGAACTCCTGTCTGGCACCTTCCCCGGTGAGTTGTGCATGGGGTGTGTTTGGAACATTTTGTCACCAGCCGAGTCCAAAATTCAGCGGTTCCCCATCTCAGCCCAGAAAGCAGGTAGAACAACTTTTGTGGTGTCTTTCAGATGCCTACCAAGGTAGTGTAAAAACTATTAAGAGAACTCCTGTCTGGCACCTTCCCCGGTGGAATTGTGCATGGGGTGTGTTTGGAACATTTTGTCACCGGCCGAGTCCAAAATTCAGCGGTTCCCCATCTCAGCCCAGAAAGCAGGTAGAACAACTTTTGTGGTGTCTTTCAGATGCCTACCGGAGCAATGTAAAAACTACCAGGAGAACTCGTGTCTGGCACCTTCCCCGGTGGAGTTGTGCATGGGGTGTGTTTGGAACATTTTGTCACCAGCCGAGTCCAAAATTCAGCGGTTCCCCATCTCAGCCCAGAGAAGCAGGTAGAACAACTTTTGTGGTGTCTTTCAGGTGGCCTACCAGAGCAATGTAAAAACTTCCAACAGAACTCCTGTCTGGCACCTTCCCCTGGTGGAGTTGTGCATGGGGTGTGTTTGGAACATTTTTTTCACCGGCCGAGTCCAAAATTCAGCGGTTCCCCATCTCAGCCCAGAAAGCAGGTAGAACAACTTTGTGGTGTCTTTCAGATGCCTACCAAGGTAGTGTAAAAACTACCAGGAGAACTCCTCTCTGGCACCTTCCCCGGTGGAGTTGTGCATGGGGTGTGTTTGGAACATTTTGTCACCGGCCGAGTCCAAATTCAGCGGTTCCCCATCTCAGCCCACAAAGCAGGAAGAACAACTTTTGTGGTGTCTTTCAGGTGCCTACCAAGGTAGTGTAAAAACTTCCAACAGAACTCTTGTCTGGCACCTTCCCCGGTGGAGTTGTGCAGGGGGTGTGTTTGGAACATTTTGTCACCAGCCGAGTCCAAAATTCAGCGGATCCCCATCTCAGCCCAGAAAGCAGGTAGAACAACTTTTGTGGTGTCTTTCAGATGCCTACCAATGTAGTGTAAAAACTACTAAGAGAACTCCTGTCTGGCACCTTCCCCGGTGGAGTTGTGCAGGGGGTGTGTTTGGAACATTTTGTCACCAGCCGAGTCCAAAATTCAGCGGTTCCCCATCTCAGCCCCAGAAAGCAGGTAGAACAACTTTTGTGGTGTCTTTCAGGTGCCTACCAAGGTAGTGTAAAAACTACCAGGAGAACTCCTTTCTGGCACCTTCCCCGGTGGAATAATGCATGGGGTGTGTTTGGAACATTTTGTCACCAGCCGAGTCCAAAATTCAGCGATTCCCCATCTCAGCCCAGAAAGCAGGTAGAACAACTTTTGTGGTGCCTTTCAGCTGCCTACCAAGGTAGTGTAAAAACTATCAAGAGAACTCCTGTCTGGCACCTTCCCCGGTGGAGTTGTGCAGGGGTGTGTTTGGAACATTTTGTCACCAGCCGAGTCCAAAATTCAGCGGTTCCCCATCTCAGCCCAGAAAGCAGGTAGAACAACTTTTGTGGTGCCTTTCAGGTGCCTACCAAGGTAGTGTAAAAACTACTAAGAGAACTCTGTCTGGCACCTTCCCCGGTGGAGTTGTGCATGGGGTGTGTTTGGAACATTTTTTCACCGGCCGAGTCCAAAATTCAGCGGTTCCCCATCTCAGCCCAGAAAGCAGGTAAAACAACTTTTGTGGTGTCTTTCAGGTGCCTACCAAGGTAGTGTAAAAACTACTAAGAGAACTCCTTTCTGGCACCTTCCCCGGTGGAATTGTGCATGGGGTGTTTTTGGAACATTTTGTCACCAGCCGAGTCCAAAATTCAGCGATTTCCCATCTCAGCCCAGAAAGCAGGTAAAACAACTTTTGTGGTGCCTTTCAGCTGCCTACCAAGGTAGTGTAAAAACTATCAAGAGAACTCCTGTCTGGCACCTTCCCCGGTGGAGTTGTGCAGGGGGTGTGTTTGGAACATTTTGTCACCAGCCGAGTCCAAAATTCAGCGGTTCCCCATCTCAGCCCAGAAAGCAGGAAGAACAACTTTTGTGGTGCCTTTCAGCTGCCTACCAAGGTAGTGTAAAACTTCCAACAGAACTCCTGTCTGGCACCTTCCCCGGTGGAGTTGTGCATGGGGTGTGTTTGGAACATTTTTTCACCGGCCGAGTCCAAAATTCAGCGGTTCCCCATCTCAGCCCAGAAAGCAGGTAAAACAACTTTTGTGGTGTCTTTCAGGTGCCTACCGGAGCAATGTAAAAACTTCCAACAGAACTCCTGTCTCGCACCTTCCCGGTGGAGTTGTGCATGGGGTGGTGTTTGGAACATTTTGTCACCGGCCGACTCCAAATTCAGCGGTTCCCATCTCAGCCAGAAAGCAGGTAAACAACTTTTTGTGGGTGTCTTTCGAGGGGGTGGGCCTACCAAGGTAGTGTAAAAACTACCAGGAGAACTCCTTTCTGGCACCTTCCCCGGTGGAATTGTGCATGGGGTGTTTTTGGAACATTTTGTCACCAGCCGAGTCCAAAATTCAGCGATTCCCCATCTCAGCCCAGAAAGCAGGTAGAACAACTTTTGTGGTGCCTTTCAGCTGCCTACCAAGGTAGTGTAAAAACTATCAAGAGAACTCCTCTCTGGCACCTTCCCCGGTGGAGTTGTGCAGGGGGTGTGTTTGGAACATTTTGTCACCAGCCGAGTCCAAAATTCAGCGGTTCCCCATCTCAGCCCAGAAAGCAGGTAAAACAACTTTTGTGGTGTCTTTCAGGTGCCTACCAAGGTAGTGTAAAAACTTCCAACAGAACTCTTGTCTGGCACCTTCCCCGGTGGAGTTGTGCAGGGGGTGTGTTTGGAACATTTCGTCACCAGCCAAGTCCAAAATTCAGCGGTTCCCCATCTCAGCCCAGAAAGCAGGTAGAACAACTTTTGTGGTGTCTTTCAGATGCCTACCAAGTAGTGTAAAAACTACCAGGAGAACTCCTGTCTGGCACCTTCCCCGGTGGAGTTGTGCAGGGGGTGTGTTTGGAACATTTTGTCACCAGCCGAGTCCAAAATTCAGCGGTTCCCCATCTCAGCCGAGAAAGCAGGAAGAACAACTTTTGTGGTGCCTTTCAAATGCCTACCGGAGCAATGTAAAAACTACCAGGAGAACTCCTGTCTGGCACCTTCCCCGGTGGAGTTGTGCATGGGGTGTGTTTGGAACATTTTTCACCGTCCGAGTCCAAAATTCAGCGGTTCCCCATCTCAGCCCAGAAAGCAGGTAGAACAACTTTTGTGGTGCCTTTCAGCTGCCTACCAAGGTAGTTGTAAAAACTATTCAAGAGAACTCCTGTCTGGCACCTTCCCCGGTGGAGTTGTGCAGGGGGTGTGTTTGGAACATTTTGTCACCAGCCGAGTCCAAAATTCAGCGGTTCCCATCTCAGCCCAGAAAGCAGGAGAACAACTTTTGTGGTGCCTTCCAATTGCCTACCAAGGTAGTGTAAAAACTACTAAGAGAACTCCTGTCTGGCACCTTCCCCGGTGGAGTTGTACATGGGGTGTGTTTGGAACATTTTGTCACCAGCCGAGTCCAAAATTCAGCGGTTCCCCATCTCAGCCCAGAAAGCAGGTAGAACAACTTTTGTGGTGTCTTTCAGGTGCCTACCGGAGCAATGTAAAAACTTCCAACAGAACTCCTGTCTGGCACCTTCCCCGGTGGAGTTGTGCATGGGGTGTGTTTGGAACATTTTGTCACCGGCCGACTCCAAAATTCAGCGGTTCCCCATCTCAGCCCAGAAAGCAGGTAAAACAACTTTTGTGGTGTCTTTCAGGTGCCTACCAAGGTAGTGTAAAAACTACCAGGAGAACTCCTTTCTGGCACCTTCCCGGGTGGAGTTGTGCATGGGGTGTGTTTGGAACATTTTGTCACCAGCCGAGTCCAAAATTCAGCGATTCCCCATCTCAGCCCAGAAAGCAGGTAAAACAACTTTTGTGGTGCCTTTCAGATGCCTACCAAGGTCGTGTAAAAAACTATCAAGAGAACTCCTGTCTGGCACCTTCCCCGGTGGAGTTGTGCATGGGGTGTGTTTGGAACATTTTGTCACCAGCCGAGTCCAAAATCAGCGGTTCCCCATCTCAGCCCAGAAAGCAGGAAGAACAACTTTTGTGGTGTCTTTCAGATGCCTACCGGAGCAATGTAAAAACTACCAGGAGAACTCCTGTCTGGCACCTTCCCGGTGGAGTTGTGCATGGGGTGTGTTTGGAACATTTTGTCACCAGCCGACTCCAAAATTCAGCGGTTCCCCATCTCAGCCCAGAAAGCAGGTAGAACAACTTTTGTGGTGTCTTTCAGGTGCCTACCGGAGCAATGTAAAAACTTCCAACAGAACTCCTGTCTGGCACCTTCCCTGGTGGAGTTGTGCATGGGTGTGTGTTTGGAACATTTTTTCACCGGCCGAGTCCAAAATTCAGCGGTTCCCCATCTCAGCCCAGAAAGCAGGTAGAACAACTTTTGTGGTGTCTTTCAGATGCCTACCAAGGTAGTGTAAAAACTACCAGGAGAACTCCTCTCTGGCACCTTCCCCGGTGGAGTTGTGCAGGGGGTGTGTTTGGAACATTTTGTCACCGGCCGAGTCCAAAATTCAGCGGTTCCCCATCTCAGCCCACAAAGCAGGAAGAACAACTTTTGTGGTGTCTTTCAGGTGCCTACCAAGGTAGTGTAAAAACTTCCAACAGAACTCTTGTCTGGCACCTTCCCCGGTGGAGTTGTGCAGGGGGTGTGTTTGGAACATTTTGTCACCAGCCGAGTCCAAAATTCAGCGGTTCCCCATCTCAGCCCAGAAAGCAGGTAGAACAACTTTTGTGGTGTCTTTCAGATGCCTACCAAGGTAGTGTAAAAACTACCAGGAGAACTCCTGTCTGGCACCTTCCCCGGTGTGGAGTTGTGCAGGGGGTGTGTTTGGAACATTTTGTCACCAGCCGAGTCCAAAATTCAGCGGTTCCCCATCTCATCCCAGAAAGCAGGTAGAACAACTTTTGTGGTGTCCTTTTGATGCCTACCAAGGTAGTGTAAAAACTTCCAACAGAACTCGTTCCTGGCACCTTCCCCGGTGGAGTTGTGCATGGGGTGTGTTTGGAACATTTTGTCACCAGCCGAGGCCAAAATTCAGCGGTTCCCCATCTCAGCCCAGAAAGCAGGTAGAACAACTTTTGTGGTGCCTTTCAGCTGCCTACCAAGGTAGTGTAAAAACTATCAAGAGAACTCCTGTCTGGCACCTTCCCCGGTGGAGTTGTGCAGGGGGTGTGTTTGGAACATTTTGTCACCAGCCGAGTCCAAAATTCAGCGGTTCCCCATCTCAGCCCAGAAAGCAGGAAGAACAACTTTTGTGGTGCCTTCCAATTGCCTACCAAGGTAGTGTAAAAACTACTAAGAGAACTCCTGTCTGGCACCTTCCCCGGTGGAGTTGTACATGGGGTGTGTTTGGAACATTTTGTCACCAGCCGAGTCCAAAATTCAGCGGTTCCCCATCTCAGCCCAGAAAGCAGGTAGAACAACTTTTGTGGTGTCTTTCAGGTGCCTACCGGAGCAATGTAAAAACTTCCAACAGAACTCCTGTCTGGCACCTTCCCCGGTGGAGTTGTGCATGGGGTGTGTTTGGAACATTTTGTCACCGGCCGACTCCAAAATTCAGCGGTTCCCCATCTCAGCCCAGAAAGCAGGTAAAACAACTTTTGTGGTGTCTTTCAGGTGCCTACCAAGGTAGTGTAAAAACTACCAGGAGAACTCCTTTCTGGCACCTTCCCCGGTGGAGTTGTGCATGGGGTGTGTTTGGAACATTTTGTCACCAGCCGAGTCCAAAATTCAGCGATTCCCCATCTCAGCCCAGAAAGCAGGTAAAACAACTTTTGTGGTGCCTTTCAGATGCCTACCAAGGTCGTGTAAAAACTATCAAGAGAACTCCTGTCTGGCACCTTCCCCGGTGGAGTTGTGCATGGGGTGTGTTTGGAACATTTTGTCACCAGCCGAGTCCAAAATTCAGCGGTTCCCCATCTCAGCCCAGAAAGCAGGAAGAACAACTTTTGTGGTGTCTTTCAGATGCCTACCGGAGCAATGTAAAAACTACCAGGAGAACTCCTGTCTGGCACCTTCCCCGGTGGAGTTGTGCATGGGGTGTGTTTGGAACATTTTGTCACCAGCCGACTCCAAAATTCAGCGGTTCCCCATCTCAGCCCAGAAAGCAGGTAGAACAACTTTTGTGGTGTCTTTCAGGTGCCTACCGGAGCAATGTAAAAACTTCCAACAGAACTCCTGTCTGGCACCTTCCCTGGTGGAGTTGTGCATGGGGTGTGTTTGGAACATTTTTTCACCGGCCGAGTCCAAAATTCAGCGGTTCCCCATCTCAGCCCAGAAAGCAGGTAGAACAACTTTTGTGGTGTCTTTCAGATGCCTACCAAGGTAGTGTAAAAACTACCAGGAGAACTCCTCTCTGGCACCTTCCCCGGTGGAGTTGTGCAGGGGGTGTGTTTGGAACATTTTGTCACCGGCCGAGTCCAAAATTCAGCGGTTCCCCATCTCAGCCCACAAAGCAGGTAAAACAACTTTTGTGGTGTCTTTCAGGTGCCTACCAAGGTAGTGTAAAAACTTCCAACAGAACTCTTGTCTGGCACCTTCCCCGGTGGAGTTGTGCAGGGGGTGTGTTTGGAACATTTTGTCACCAGCCGAGTCCAAAATTCAGCGGATCCCCATCTCAGCCCAGAAAGCAGGTAGAACAACTTTTGTGGTGTCTTTCAGATGCCTACCGGAGCAATGTAAAAACTACCAGTAGAACTCCTGTCTGGCACCTTCCCCGGTGGAGTTGTGCATGGGGTGTGTTTGGAACATTTTGTCACCAGCCGAGTCCAAAATTCAGCGGTTCCCCATCTCAGCCCAGAAAGCAGGTAGAACAACTTTTGTGGTGTCTTTCAGGTGCCTACCAAGGTAGTGTAAAAACTACCAGGAGAACTCCTTTCTGGCACCTTCCCCGGTGGAATAATGCATGGGGTGTGTTTGGAACATTTTGTCACCAGCCGAGTCCAAAATTCAGCGATTCCCCATCTCAGCCCAGAAAGCAGGTAGAACAACTTTTGTGGTGCCTTTCAGCTGCCTACCAAGGTAGTGTAAAAACTATCAAGAGAACTCCTGTCTGGCACCTTCCCCGGTGGAGTTGTGCATGGGGTGTGTTTGGAACATTTTGTCACCAGCCGACTCCAAAATTCAGCGGTTCCCCATCTCAGCCCAGAAAGCAGGAAGAACAACTTTTGTGGTGCCTTTCAGCTGCCTACCAAGGTAGTGTAAAAACTACTAAGAGAACTCCTGTCTGGCACCTTCCCCGGTGGAGTTGTGCATGGGGTGTGTTTGGAACATTTTGTCACCAGCCGAGTCCAAAATTCACCGGTTCCCCATCTCAGCCCAGAAAGCAGGTAGAACAACTTTTGTGGTGTCTTTCAGGTGCCTACCGGAGCAATGTAAAAACTTCCAACAGAACTCCTGTCTGGCACCTTCCCCGGTGGAGTTGTGCATGGGGTGTGTTTGGAACATTTTTTCACCGGCCGAGTCCAAAATTCAGCGGTTCCCCATCTCAGCCCAGAAAGCAGGTAAAACAACTTTTTTGGTGTCTTTCAGGTGCCTACCAAGGTAGTGTAAAAACTACCAGGAGAACTCCTTTCTGGCACCTTCCCCGGTGGAATAATGCATGGGGTGTTTTTGGAACATTTTTTCACCAGCCGAGTCCAAAATTCAGCGATTCCCCATCTCAGCCCAGAAAGCAGGTAAAACAACTTTTGTGGTGCCTTTCAGATGCCTACCAAGGTCGTGTAAAAACTATCAAGAGAACTCCTGTCTGGCACCTTCCCCGGTGGAGTTGTGCATGGGGTGTGTTTGGAACATTTTGTCACCAGCCGAGTCCAAAATTCAGCGGTTCCCCATCTCAGCCCAGAAAGCAGGAAGAACAACTTTTGTGGTGCCTTTCAGCTGCCTACCAAGGTAGTGTAAAAACTACTAAGAGAACTCCTGTCTGGCACCTTCCCCGGTGGAGTTGTGCATGGGGTGTGTTTGGAACATTTTGTCACCAGCCGAGTCCAAAATTCAGCGGTTCCCCATCTCAGCCCAGAAAGCAGGTAGAACAACTTTTGTGGTGTCTTTCAGGTGCCTACCGGAGCAATGTAAAAACTTCCAACAGAACTCCTGTCTGGCACCTTCCCCGGTGGAGTTGTGCATGGGGTGTGTTTGGAACATTTTTTCACCGGCCGAGTCCAAAATTCAGCGGTTCCCCATCTCAGCCCAGAAAGCAGGTAGAACAACTTTTGTGGTGTCTTTCAGATGCCTACCAAGGTAGTGTAAAAACTACCAGGAGAACTCCTTTCTGGCACCTTCCCCGGTGGAGTTGTGCATGGGGTGTGTTTGGAACATTTTGTCACCGGCCGAGTCCAAAATTCAGCGGTTCCCCATCTCAGCCCAGAAAGCAGGTAAAACAACTTTTGTGGTGTCTTTCAGGTGCCTACCAAGGTAGTGTAAAAACTTCCAACAGAACTCTTGTCTGGCACCTTCCCCGGTGGAGTTGTGCAGGGGGTGTGTTTGGAACATTTCGTCACCAGCCAAGTCCAAAATTCAGCGGTTCCCCATATCAGCCCAGAAAGCAGGTAGAACAACTTTTTTGGTATCTTTTTGATGCCTACCGGAGCAATGTAAAAACTACCAGGAGAACTCCTGTCTGGCACCTTCCCCGGTGGAGTTGTGCATGGGGTGTGTTTGGAACATTTTGTCACCAGCCGACTCCAAAATTCAGCGGTTCCCCATCTCAGCCCAGAAAGCAGGTAGAACAACTTTTGTGGTGCCTTTCAAATGCCTACCAAGGTAGTGTAAAAACTACTAAGAGAACTCCTGTCTGGCACCTTCCCCGGTGGAGTTGTGCATGGGGTGTGTTTGGAACATTTTGTCACCATCCGAGTCCAAAATTCAGCGGTTCCCCATCTCAGCCCAGAAAGCAGGTAGAACAACTTTTGTGGTGTTTTTTTGAATGCCTACCAAGGTAGTGTAAAAACTATTAAGAGAACTCCTGTCTGGCACCTTCCCCGGTGGAATTGTGCATGGGGTGTGTTTGGAACATTTTGTCACCAGCCGAGTCCAAAATTCAGCGGTTCCCCATCTCAGCCCAGAAAGCAGGTAGATCAACTTTTGTGGTGCCTTTCAGCTGCCTACCAAGGTAGTGTAAAAACTATCAAGAGAACTCCTGTCTGGCACCTTCCCCGGTGGAGTTGTGCAGGGGGTGTGTTTGGAACATTTTGTCACCAGCCGAGTCCAAAATTCAGCTGTTCCCCATCTCAGCCCAGAAAGCAGGTAGAACAACTTTTGTGGTGTCTTTCAGGTGCCTACCGGAGCAATGTAAAAACTTCCAACAGAACTCCTGTCTGGCACCTTCCCCGGTGGAGTTGTGCAGGGGGTGTGTTTGGAACATTTTGTCACCAGCCGAGTCCAAAATTCAGCGGTTCCCCATCTCAGCCCAGAAAGCAGGTAGAACAACTTTTGTGGTGTCTTTCAGATGCCTACCAAGGTAGTGTAAAAACTATTAGGAGAACTCCTGTCTGGCACCTTCCCCGGTGGAGTTGTGCAGGGGGTGTGTTTGGAACATTTTTTCACCGGCGGAGTCCAAAATTCAGCGGTTCCCCATCTCAGCCCAGAAAGCAGGTAGAACAACTTTTGGGGTGTCTTTCAGGTGCCTACCAAGGTAGTGTAAAAACTTCCAACAGAACTCTTGTCTTGCACCTTCCCCGGTGGAGTTGTGCAGGGGGTGTGTTTGGAACATTTCGTCACCAGCCAAGTCCAAAAGTCAGCGGTTCCCCATCTCAGCCCAGAAAGCAGGTAGAACAACTTTTG
This sequence comes from Falco biarmicus, assembly GCF_023638135.1. Lineage (NCBI taxonomy): Eukaryota > Metazoa > Chordata > Aves > Falconiformes > Falconidae > Falco > Falco biarmicus. Next base: position 19,728 of record NW_026611689.1, on the reverse strand, counting down.
TGGTGTCTTTCAGGTGCCTACCGGAGCAATGTAAAAACTTCCAACAGAACTCCTGTCTCGCACCTTCCCCGGTGGAGTTGTGCATGGGGTGTGTTTGGAACATTTTGTCACCGGCCGAGTCCAAAATTCAGCGGTTCCCCATCTCAGCCCAGAAAGCAGGTAGAACAACTTTTGTGGTGCCTTTCAGCTGCCTACCAAGGTAGTGTAAAAACTACTAAGAGAACTCCTGTCTGGCACCTTCCCCGGTGGAGTTGTGCATGGGGTGTGTTTGGAACATTTTGTCACCAGCCGAGTCCAAAATTCACCGGTTCCCCATCTCAGCCCAGAAAGCAGGTAGAACAACTTTTGTGGTGTCTTTCAGGTGCCTACCGGAGCAATGTAAAAACTTCCAACAGAACTCCTGTCTGGCACCTTCCCCGGTGGAGTTGTGCATGGGGTGTGTTTGGAACATTTTTTCACCGGCCGAGTCCAAAATTCAGCGGTTCCCCATCTCAGCCCAGAAAGCAGGTAAAACAACTTTTTTGGTGTCTTTCAGGTGCCTACCAAGGTAGTGTAAAAACTACCAGGAGAACTCCTTTCTGGCACCTTCCCCGGTGGAATAATGCATGGGGTGTTTTTGGAACATTTTTTCACCAGCCGAGTCCAAAATTCAGCGATTCCCCATCTCAGCCCAGAAAGCAGGTAAAACAACTTTTGTGGTGCCTTTCAGATGCCTACCAAGGTCGTGTAAAAACTATCAAGAGAACTCCTGTCTGGCACCTTCCCCGGTGGAGTTGTGCATGGGGTGTGTTTGGAACATTTTGTCACCAGCCGAGTCCAAAATTCAGCGGTTCCCCATCTCAGCCCAGAAAGCAGGAAGAACAACTTTTGTGGTGCCTTTCAGCTGCCTACCAAGGTAGTGTAAAAACTACTAAGAGAACTCCTGTCTGGCACCTTCCCCGGTGGAGTTGTGCATGGGGTGTGTTTGGAACATTTTGTCACCAGCCGAGTCCAAAATTCAGCGGTTCCCCATCTCAGCCCAGAAAGCAGGTAGAACAACTTTTGTGGTGTCTTTCAGGTGCCTACCGGAGCAATGTAAAAACTTCCAACAGAACTCCTGTCTGGCACCTTCCCCGGTGGAGTTGTGCATGGGGTGTGTTTGGAACATTTTTTCACCGGCCGAGTCCAAAATTCAGCGGTTCCCCATCTCAGCCCAGAAAGCAGGTAGAACAACTTTTGTGGTGTCTTTCAGATGCCTACCAAGGTAGTGTAAAAACTACCAGGAGAACTCCTTTCTGGCACCTTCCCCGGTGGAGTTGTGCATGGGGTGTGTTTGGAACATTTTGTCACCGGCCGAGTCCAAAATTCAGCGGTTCCCCATCTCAGCCCAGAAAGCAGGTAAAACAACTTTTGTGGTGTCTTTCAGGTGCCTACCAAGGTAGTGTAAAAACTTCCAACAGAACTCTTGTCTGGCACCTTCCCCGGTGGAGTTGTGCATGGGGTGTGTTTGGAACATTTCGTCACCAGCCAAGTCCAAAATTCAGCGGTTCCCATATCAGCCCAGAAAGCAGGTAGAACAACTTTTTTGGTATCTTTTTGATGCCTACCGGAGCAATGTAAAAACTACCAGGAGAACTCCTGTCTGGCACCTTCCCCGGTGGAGTTGTGCATGGGGTGTGTTTGGAACATTTTGTCACCAGCCGACTCCAAAATTCAGCGGTTCCCCATCTCAGCCCAGAAAGCAGGTAGAACAACTTTTGTGGTGCCTTTCAAATGCCTACCAAGGTAGTGTAAAAACTACTAAGAGAACTCCTGTCTGGCACCTTCCCCGGTGGAGTTGTGCATGGGGTGTGTTTGGAACATTTTGTCACCATCCGAGTCCAAAATTCAGCGGTTCCCCATCTCAGCCCAGAAAGCAGGTAGAACAACTTTTGTGGTGTTTTTTTGAATGCCTACCAAGGTAGTGTAAAAAACTATTAAGAGAACTCCTGTCTGGCACCTTCCCCGGTGGAATTGTGCATGGGGTGTGTTTGGAACATTTTGTCACCAGCCGAGTCCAAAATTCAGCGGTTCCCCATCTCAGCCCAGAAAGCAGGTAGATCAACTTTTGTGGTGCCTTTCAGCTGCCTACCAAGGTAGTGTAAAAACTATCAAGAGAACTCCTGTCTGGCACCTTCCCCGGTGGAGTTGTGCAGGGGGTGTGTTTGGAACATTTTGTCACCAGCCGAGTCCAAAATTCAGCTGTTCCCCATCTCAGCCCAGAAAGCAGGTAGAACAACTTTTGTGGTGTCTTTCAGGTGCCTACCGGAGCAATGTAAAAACTTCCAACAGAACTCCTGTCTGGCACCTTCCCCGGTGGAGTTGTGCATGGGGTGTGTTTGGAACATTTTTTCACCGGCCGAGTCCAAAATTCAGCTGTTCCCCATCTCAGCCCAGAAAGCAGGTAGAACAACTTTTGTGGTGCCTTTCAGCTGCCTACCAAGGTAGTGTAAAAACTACCAGGAGAACTCCTCTCTGGCACCTTCCCCGGTGGAGTTGTGCATGGGGTGTGTTTGGAACATTTTGTCACCGGCCGAGTCCAAAATTCAGCGGTTCCCCATCTCAGCCCAGAAAGCAGGTAAAACAACTTTTGTGGTGTCTTTCAGGTGCCTACCAAGGTAGTGTAAAAACTTCCAACAGAACTCTTGTCTGGCACCTTCCCCGGTGGAGTTGTGCATGGGGTCTGTTTGGAACATTTCGTCACCAGCCAAGTCCAAAATTCAGCGGTTCCCCATATCAGCCCAGAAAGCAGGTAGAACAACTTTTGTGGTGTCTTTCAGATGCCTACCGGAGCAATGTAAAAACTACCAGGAGAACTCCTGTCTGGCACCTTCCCCGGTGGAGTTGTGCATGGGGTGTGTTTGGAACATTTTGTCACCAGCCGAGTCCAAAATTCAGCGGTTCCCCATCTCAGCCCAGAAAGCAGGAAGAACAACTTTTGTGGTGCCTTTCAAATGCCTACCAAGGTAGTGTAAAAACTACTAAGAGAACTCCTGTCTGGCACCTTCCCCGGTGGAGTTGTGCATGGGGTGTGTTTGGAACATTTTGTCACCAGCCGAGTCCAAAATTCAGCGGTTCCCCATCTCATCCCGGAAAGCAGGTAGAACAACTTTTGTGGTGTCTTTCAGGTGCCTACCGGAGCAATGTAAAAACTTCCAACAGAACTCCTGTGTGGCACCTTCCCCGGTGGAGTTGTGCATGGGGTGTGTTTGGAACATTTTTTCACCGGCCGAGTCCAAAATTCAGCGGTTCCCCATCTCAGCCCAGAAAGCAGGTAAAACAACTTTTGTGGTGTCTTTCAGGTGCCTACCAAGGTAGTGTAAAAACTACTAAGAGAACTCCTTTCTGGCACCTTCCCCGGTGGAATTGTGCATGGGGTGTTTTTGGAACATTTTGTCACCAGCCGACTGCAAAATTCAGCTGTTCCCCATCTCAGCCCAGAAAGCAGGTAAAACAACTTTTGTGGTGCCTTTCAGCTGCCTACCAAGGTAGTGTAAAAACTATCAAGAGAACTCCTGTCTGGCACCTTCCCCGGTGGAGTTGTGCAGGGGGTGTGTTTGGAACATTTTGTCACCAGCCGAGTCCAAAATTCAGCGGTTCCCCATCTCAGCCCAGAAAGCAGGTAGAACAACTTTTGTGGTGTCTTTCAGATGCCTACCAAGGTAGTGTAAAAACTATTAGGAGAACTCCTGTCTGGCACCTTCCCCGGTGGAGTTGTGCAGGGGGTGTGTTTGGAACATTTTTTCACCGGCCGAGTCCAAAATTCAGCGGTTCCCCATCTCAGCCCAGAAAGCAGGTAGAACAACTTTTGGGGTGTCTTTCAGGTGCCTACCAAGGTAGTGTAAAAACTTCCAACAGAACTCTTGTCTTGCACCTTCCCCGGTGGAGTTGTGCAGGGGGTGTGTTTGGAACATTTCGTCACCAGCCAAGTCCAAAAGTCAGCGGTTCCCCATCTCAGCCCAGAAAGCAGGTAGAACAACTTTTGTGGTGTCTTTCAGGTGCCTACCGGAGCAATGTAAAAACTTCCAACAGAACTCCTGTCTCGCACCTTCCCCGGTGGAGTTGTGCATGGGGTGTGTTTGGAACATTTTGTCACCGGCCGAGTCCAAAATTCAGCGGTTCCCCATCTCAGCCCAGAAAGCAGGTAGAACAACTTTTGTGGTGTCTTTCAGATGCCTACCAAGGTAGTGTAAAAACTATTAAGAGAACTCCTGTCTGGCACCTTCCCCGGTGGAGTTGTGCATGGGGTGTGTTTGGAACATTTTGTCACCGGCCGACTCCAAAATTCAGCTGTTCCCTATCTCAGCCCAGAAAGCAGGTAGAACAACTTTTGTGGTGTCTTTCAGATGCCTACCAAGGTAGTGTAATAACTACCAGGAGAACTCCTTTCTGGCACCTTCCCCGGTGGAGTTGTGCAGGGGGTGTGTTTGGAACGTTTTGTCACCAGCCGACTCCAAAATTCAGCTGTTCCCCATCTCAGCCCAGAAAGCAGGTAGAACAACTTTTGTGGTGTCTTTCAGATGCCTACCAAGGTAGTGTAAAAACTATTAAGAGAACTCCAGTCTGGCACCTTCCCCGGTGGAGTTGTGCATGGGGTGTGTTTGGAACATTTCGTCACCAGCCAAGTCCAAAATTCAGCGGTTCCCCATCTCAGCCCAGAAAGCAGGTAGAACAACTTTTGTGGTGTCTTTCAGATGCCTACCAGAGCAATGTAAAAACTACCAGGAGAACTCCTGTCTGGCACCTTCCCCGGTGGAGTTGTGCATGGGGTGTGTTTGGAACATTTTGTCACCAGCCGAGTCCAAAATTCAGCGGTTCCCCATCTCAGCCCAGAAAGCAGGTAGAACAACTTTTGTGGTGTCTTTCAGATGCCTACCAAGGTAGTGTAAAAACTACTAAGAGAACTCCTGTCTGGCACCTTCCCCGGTGGAGTTGTGCATGGGGTGTGTTTGGAACATTTTGTCTCCGGCCGAGTCCAAAATTCAGCGGTTCCCCATCTCATCCCGGAAAGCAGGTAGAACAACTTTTGTGGTGTCTTTCAGGTGCCTACCGGAGCAATGTAAAAACTTCCAACAGAACTCCTGTCTGGCACCTTCCCCGGTGGAGTTGTGCATGGGGTGTGTTTGGAACGTTTTTTCACCAGCCGAGTCCAAAATTCAGCGGTTTCCCCATCTCAGCCCAGAAAGCAGGAAGAACAACTTTTGTGGTGTCTTTCAGGTGCCTACCAAGGTAGTGTAAAAACTACTAAGAGAACTCCTTTCTGGCACCTTCCCCGGTGGAATTGTGCATGGGGTGTTTTTGGAACATTTTGTCACCAGCCGACTGCAAAATTCAGCGGTTCCCCATCTCAGCCCAGAAAGCAGGTAAAACAACTTTTGTGGTGCCTTTCAGCTGCCTACCAAGGTAGTGTAAAAACTATCAAGAGAACTCCTGTCTGGCACCTTCCCCGGTGGAGTTGTGCAGGGGGTGTGTTTGGAACATTTTGTCACCAGTCGAGTCCAAAATTCAGCGGTTCCCCATCTCAGCCCAGAAAGCAGGTAGAACAACTTTTGTGGTGTCTTTCAGATGCCTACCAAGGTAGTGTAAAAACTATTAGGAGAACTCCTGTCTGGCACCTTCCCCGGTGGAGTTGTGCATGGGGTGTGTTTGGAACATTTTTTCACCGGCCGAGTCCAAAATTCAGCGGATCCCCATCTCAGCCCAGAAAGCAGGTAGAACAACTTTTGTGGTGTCTTTCAGATGCCTACCGGAGCAATGTAAAAACTACCAGGAGAACTCCTGTCTGGCACCTTCCCCGGTGGAGTTGTGCATGGGGTGTGTTTGGAACATTTTGTCACCAGCCGAGTCCAAAATTCAGCGGTTCCCCATCTCAGCCCAGAAAGCAGGTAGAACAACTTTTGTGGTGTCTTTCAGGTGCCTACCAAGGTAGTGTAAAAACTACCAGGAGAACTCCTTTCTGGCACCTTCCCCGGTGGAATAATGCATGGGGTGTGTTTGGAACATTTTGTCACCAGCCGAGTCCAAAATTCAGCGATTCCCCATCTCAGCCCAGAAAGCAGGTAGAACAACTTTTGTGGTGCCTTTCAGCTGCCTACCAAGGTAGTGTAAAAACTATCAAGAGAACTCCTGTCTGGCACCTTCCCCGGTGGAGTTGTGCAGGGGGTGTGTTTGGAACATTTTGTCACCAGCCGACTCCAAAATTCAGCGGTTCCCCATCTCAGCCCAGAAAGCAGGAAGAACAACTTTTGTGGTGCCTTTCAGCTGCCTACCAAGGTAGTGTAAAAACTACTAAGAGAACTCCTGTCTGGCACCTTCCCCGGTGGAGTTGTGCATGGGGTGTGTTTGGAACATTTTGTCACCAGCCGAGTCCAAAATTCAGCGGTTCCCCATCTCAGCCCAGAAAGCAGGTAGAACAAGTTTTCTGGTGTCTTTCAGGTGCCTACCGGAGCAATGTAAAAACTTCCAACAGAACTCCTGTCTGGCACCTTCCCCGGTGGAGTTGTGCATGGGGTGTGTTTGGAACATTTTTTCACCGGCCGAGTCCAAAATTCAGCGGTTCCCCATCTCAGCCCAGAAAGCAGGTAAAACAACTTTTGTGGTGTCTTTCAGGTGCCTACCAAGGTAGTGTAAAAACTACCAGGAGAACTCCTGTCTGGCACCTTCCCCGGTGGAATAATGCATGGGGTGTTTTTGGAACATTTTTTCACCAGCCGAGTCCAAAATTCAGCGATTCCCCATCTCAGCCCAGAAAGCAGGTAAAACAACTTTTGTGGTGCCTTTCAGATGCCTACCAAGGTAGTGTAAAAACTATCAAGAGAACTCCTGTCTGGCACCTTCCCCGGTGGAGTTGTGCATGGGGTGTGTTTGGAACATTTTGTCACCAGCCGAGTCCAAAATTCAGCGGTTCCCCATCTCAGCCCAGAAAGCAGGAAGAACAACTTTTGTGGTGCCTTTCAGCTGCCTACCAAGGTAGTGTAAAAACTACTAAGAGAACTCCTGTCTGGCACCTTCCCCGGTGGAGTTGTGCATGGGGTGTGTTTGGAACATTTTGTCACCAGCCGAGTCCAAAATTCAGCGGTTCCCCATCTCAGCCCAGAAAGCAGGTAGAACAACTTTTGTGGTGTCTTTCAGGTGCCTACCGGAGCAATGTAAAAACTACCAGGAGAACTCCTGTCTGGCACCTTCCCCGGTGGAGTTGTGCATGGGGTGTGTTTGGAACATTTTGTCACCAGCCGACTCCAAAATTCAGCGGTTCCCCATCTCAGCCCAGAAAGCAGGTAGAACAACTTTTGTGGTGTCTTTCAGATGCCTACCAAGGTAGTGTAAAAACTACCAGGAGAACTCCTTTCTGGCACATTCCCCGGTGGAGTTGTGCATGGGGTGTGTTTGGAACATTTTGTCACCGGCCGAGTCCAAAATTCAGCGGTTCCCCATCTCAGCCCAGAAAGCAGGTAAAACAACTTTTGTGGTGTCTTTCAGGTGCCTACCAAGGTAGTGTAAAAACTTCCAACAGAACTCTTGTCTGGCACCTTCCCCGGTGGAGTTGTGCAGGGGGTGTGTTTGGAACATTTCGTCACCAGCCAAGTCCAAAATTCAGCGGTTCCCCATATCAGCCCAGAAAGCAGGTAGAACAACTTTTTTGGTATCTTTTTGATGCCTACCGGAGCAATGTAAAAACTACCAGGAGAACTCCTGTCTGGCACCTTCCCCGGTGGAGTTGTGCATGGGGTGTGTTTGGAACATTTTGTCACCAGCCGACTCCAAAATTCAGCGGTTCCCCATCTCAGCCCAGAAAGCAGGTAGAACAACTTTTGTGGTGCCTTTCAAATGCCTACCAAGGTAGTGTAAAAACTACTAAGAGAACTCCTGTCTGGCACCTTCCCCGGTGGAGTTGTGCATGGGGTGTGTTTGGAACATTTTGTCACCAGCCGAGTCCAAAATTCAGCGGTTCCCCATCTCAGCCCAGAAAGCAGGTAGAACAACTTTTGTGGTGTCTTTCAGATGCCTACCAAGGTAGTGTAAAAACTATTAAGAGAACTCCTGTCTGGCACCTTCCCCGGTGGAATTGTGCATGGGGTGTGTTTGGAACATTTTGTCACCGGCCGAGTCCAAAATTCAGCGGTTCCCCATCTCAGCCCAGAAAGCAGGTAGAACAACTTTTGTGGTGCCTTTCAGGTGCCTACCAAGGTAGTGTAAAAACTATCAAGAGAACTCCTGTCTGGCACCTTCCCCGGTGGAGTTGTGCAGGGGGTGTGTTTGGAACATTTTGTCACCAGCCGAGTCCAAAATTCAGCGGTTCCCCATCTCAGCCCAGAAAGCAGGTAGAACAACTTTTGTGGTGTCTTTCAGGTGCCTACCGGAGCAATGTAAAAACTTCCAACAGAACTCCTGCCTGGCACCTTCCCCGGTGGAGTTGTGCATGGGGTGTGTTTGGAACATTTTTTCACCGGCCGAGTCCAAAATTCAGCGGTTCCCCATCTCAGCCCAGAAAGCAGGTAGAACAACTTTTGTGGTGTCTTTCAGATGCCTACCAAGGTAGTGTAAAAACTACCAGGAGAACTCCTCTCTGGCACCTTCCCCGGTGGAGTTGTGCATGGGGTGTGTTTGGAACATTTTGTCACCGGCCGAGTCCAAAATTCAGCGGTTCCCCATCTCAGCCCAGAAAGCAGGTAAAACAACTTTTGTGGTGTCTTTCAGGTGCCTACCAAGGTAGTGTAAAAACTTCCAACAGAACTCTTGTCTGGCACCTTCCCCGGTGGAGTTGTGCAGGGGGTGTGTTTGGAACATTTCGTCACCAGCCAAGTCCAAAATTCAGCGGTTCCCCATATCAGCCCAGAAAGCAGGTAGAACAACTTTTGTGGTGTCTTTCAGATGCCTACCGGAGCAATGTAAAAACTACCAGGAGAACTCCTGTCTGGCACCTTCCCCGGTGGAGTTGTGCATGGGGTGTGTTTGGAACATTTTGTCACCAGCCGAGTCCAAAATTCAGCGGTTCCCCATCTCAGCCCAGAAAGCAGGAAGAACAACTTTTGTGGTGCCTTTCAAATGCCTACCAAGGTAGTGTAAAAACTACTAAGAGAACTCCTGTCTGGCACCTTCCCCGGTGGAGTTGTGCATGGGGTGTGTTTGGAACATTTTGTCACCAGCCGAGTCCAAAATTCAGCGGTTCCCCATCTCATCCCGAAAGCAGGTAGAACAACTTTTGTGGTGTCTTTCAGGTGCCTACCGGAGCAATGTAAAAACTTCCAACAGAACTCCTGTCTGGCACCTTCCCCGGTGGAGTTGTGCATGGGGTGTTTTTGGAACATTTTTTCACCGGCCGAGTCCAAAATTCAGCGGTTCCCCATCTCAGCCCAGAAAGCAGGTAAAACAACTTTTGTGGTGTCTTTCAGGTGCCTACCAAGGTAGTGTAAAAACTACTAAGAGAACTCCTTTCTGGCACCTTCCCCGGTGGAATTGTGCATGGGGTGTGTTTGGAACATTTTGTCACCAGCCGAGTCCAAAATTCAGCGGTTCCCCATCTCAGCCCAGAAAGCAGGTAAAACAACTTTTGTGGTGTCTTTCAGGTGCCTACCGGAGCAATGTAAAAACTTCCAACAGAACTCCTGTCTGGCACCTTCCCCGGTGGAGTTGTGCATGGGGTGTGTTTGGAACATTTTTTCACCGGCCGAGTCCAAAATTCAGCGGTTCCCCATCTCAGCCCAGAAAGCAGGTAAAACAACTTTTGTGGTGTCTTTCAGGTGCCTACCAAGGTAGTGTAAAAACTACCAGGAGAACTCCTGTCTGGCACCTTCCCCGGTGGAATAATGCATGGGGTGTTTTTGGAACATTTTTTCACCAGCCGAGTCCAAAATTCAGCGATTCCCCATCTCAGCCCAGAAAGCAGGTAAAACAACTTTTGTGGTGCCTTTCAGATGCCTACCAAGGTAGTGTAAAAACTATCAAGAGAACTCCTGTCTGGCACCTTCCCCGGTGGAGTTGTGCATGGGGTGTGTTTGGAACATTTTGTCACCAGCCGAGTCCAAAATTCAGCGGTTCCCCATCTCAGCCCAGAAAGCAGGAAGAACAACTTTTGTGGTGCCTTTCAGCTGCCTACCAAGGTAGTGTAAAAACTACTAAGAGAACTCCTGTCTGGCACCTTCCCCGGTGGAGTTGTGCATGGGGTGTGTTTGGAACATTTTGTCACCAGCCGAGTCCAAAATTCAGCGGTTCCCCATCTCAGCCCAGAAAGCAGGTAGAACAACTTTTGTGGTGTCTTTCAGGTGCCTACCGGAGCAATGTAAAAACTACCAGGAGAACTCCTGTCTGGCACCTTCCCCGGTGGAGTTGTGCATGGGGTGTGTTTGGAACATTTTGTCACCAGCCGACTCCAAAATTCAGCGGTTCCCCATCTCAGCCCAGAAAGCAGGTAGAACAACTTTTGTGGTGTCTTTCAGATGCCTACCAAGGTAGTGTAAAAACTACCAGGAGAACTCCTTTCTGGCACATTCCCCGGTGGAGTTGTGCATGGGGTGTGTTTGGAACATTTTGTCACCGGCCGAGTCCAAAATTCAGCGGTTCCCCATCTCAGCCCAGAAAGCAGGTAAAACAACTTTTGTGGTGTCTTTCAGGTGCCTACCAAGGTAGTGTAAAAACTTCCAACAGAACTCTTGTCTGGCACCTTCCCCGGTGGAGTTGTGCAGGGGGTGTGTTTGGAACATTTCGTCACCAGCCAAGTCCAAAATTCAGCGGTTCCCCATATCAGCCCAGAAAGCAGGTAGAACAACTTTTTTGGTATCTTTTTGATGCCTACCGGAGCAATGTAAAAACTACCAGGAGAACTCCTGTCTGGCACCTTCCCCGGTGGAGTTGTGCATGGGGTGTGTTTGGAACATTTTGTCACCAGCCGACTCCAAAATTCAGCGGTTCCCCATCTCAGCCCAGAAAGCAGGTAGAACAACTTTTGTGGTGCCTTTCAAATGCCTACCAAGGTAGTGTAAAAACTACTAAGAGAACTCCTGTCTGGCACCTTCCCCGGTGGAGTTGTGCATGGGGTGTGTTTGGAACATTTTGTCACCAGCCGAGTCCAAAATTCAGCGGTTCCCCATCTCAGCCCAGAAAGCAGGTAGAACAACTTTTGTGGTGTCTTTCAGATGCCTACCAAGGTAGTGTAAAAACTATTAAGAGAACTCCTGTCTGGCACCTTCCCCGGTGGAATTGTGCATGGGGTGTGTTTGGAACATTTTGTCACCGGCCGAGTCCAAAATTCAGCGGTTCCCCATCTCAGCCCAGAAAGCAGGTAGAACAACTTTTGTGGTGCCTTTCAGGTGCCTACCAAGGTAGTGTAAAAACTATCAAGAGAACTCCTGTCTGGCACCTTCCCCGGTGGAGTTGTGCAGGGGGTGTGTTTGGAACATTTTGTCACCAGCCGAGTCCAAAATTCAGCGGTTCCCCATCTCAGCCCAGAAAGCAGGTAGAACAACTTTTGTGGTGTTTTTCAGGTGCCTACCGGAGCAATGTAAAAACTTCCAACAGAACTCCTGCCTGGCACCTTCCCCGGTGGAGTTGTGCATGGGGTGTGTTTGGAACATTTTTTCACCGGCCGAGTCCAAAATTCAGCGGTTCCCCATCTCAGCCCAGAAAGCAGGTAGAACAACTTTTGTGGTGTCTTTCAGATGCCTACCAAGGTAGTGTAAAAACTACCAGGAGAACTCCTCTCTGGCACCTTCCCCGGTGGAGTTGTGCATGGGGTGTGTTTGGAACATTTTGTCACCGGCCGAGTCCAAAATTCAGCGGTTCCCCATCTCAGCCCAGAAAGCAGGTAAAACAACTTTTGTGGTGTCTTTCAGGTGCCTACCAAGGTAGTGTAAAAACTTCCAACAGAACTCTTGTCTGGCACCTTCCCCGGTGGAGTTGTGCAGGGGGTGTGTTTGGAACATTTCGTCACCAGCCAAGTCCAAAATTCAGCGGTTCCCCATATCAGCCCAGAAAGCAGGTAGAACAACTTTTGTGGTGTCTTTCAGATGCCTACCGGAGCAATGTAAAAACTACCAGGAGAACTCCTGTCTGGCACCTTCCCCGGTGGAGTTGTGCATGGGGTGTGTTTGGAACATTTTGTCACCAGCCGAGTCCAAAATTCAGCGGTTCCCCATCTCAGCCCAGAAAGCAGGAAGAACAACTTTTGTGGTGCCTTTCAAATGCCTACCAAGGTAGTGTAAAAACTACTAAGAGAACTCCTGTCTGGCACCTTCCCCGGTGGAGTTGTGCATGGGGTGTGTTTGGAACATTTTGTCACCAGCCGAGTCCAAAATTCAGCGGTTCCCCATCTCATCCCGGAAAGCAGGTAGAACAACTTTTGTGGTGTCTTTCAGGTGCCTACCGGAGCAATGTAAAAACTTCCAACAGAACTCCTGTCTGGCACCTTCCCCGGTGGAGTTGTGCATGGGGTGTTTTTGGAACATTTTTTCACCGGCCGAGTCCAAAATTCAGCGGTTCCCCATCTCAGCCCAGAAAGCAGGTAAAACAACTTTTGTGGTGTCTTTCAGATGCCTACCAAGGTAGTGTAAAAACTACTAAGAGAACTCCTTTCTGGCACCTTCCCCGGTGGAATTGTGCATGGGGTGTTTTTGGAACATTTTGTCACCAGCCGACTGCAAAATTCAGCTGTTCCCCATCTCAGCCCAGAAAGCAGGTAAAACAACTTTTGTGGTGCCTTTCAGCTGCCTACCAAGGTAGTGTAAAAACTATCAAGAGAACTCGTTTCTGGCACCTTCCCCGGTGGAGTTGTGCAGGGGGTGTGTTTGGAACATTTTGTCACCAGCCGAGTCCAAAATTCAGCGGTTCCCCATCTCAGCCCAGAAAGCAGGTAGAACAACTTTTGTGGTGTCTTTCAGATGCCTACCAAGGTAGTGTAAAAACTATTAGGAGAACTCCTGTCTGGCACCTTCCCCGGTGGAGTTGTGCATGGGGTGTGTTTGGAACATTTTTTCACCGGCCGAGTCCAAAATTCAGCGGTTCCCCATCTCAGCCCAGAAAGCAGGTAGAACAACTTTTGTGGTGTCTTTCAGGTGCCTACCAAGGTAGTGTAAAAACTTCCAACAGAACTCTTGTCTTGCACATTCCCCGGTGGAGTTGTGCAGGGGGTGTGTTTGGAACATTTTGTCACCAGCCGAGTCCAAAATTCAGCGGTTCCCCATCTCAGCCCAGAAAGCAGGAAGAACAACTTTTGTGGTGCCTTTCAAATGCCTACCAAGGTAGTGTAAAAACTACTAAGAGAACTCCTGTCTGGCACCTTCCCCGGTGGAGTTGTGCATGGGGTGTGTTTGGAACATTTCGTCACCAGCCGAGTCCAAAATTCAGCGGTTCCCCATCTCAGCCCAGAAAGCAGGTAGAACAACTTTTGTGGTGTCTTTCAGATGCCTACCAAGGTAGTGTAAAAACTACCAGGAGAACTCCTTTCTGGCACCTTCCCCGGTGGAGTTGTGCATGGGGTGTGTTTGGAACATTTTTTCACCGGCCGAGTCCAAAATTCAGCGGTTCCCCATCTCAGCCCAGAAAGCAGGTAAAACAACTTTTGTGGTGTCTTTCAGGTGCCTACCAAGGTAGTGTAAAAACTTCCAACAGAACTCTTGTCTGGCACCTTCCCCGGTGGAGTTGTGCAGGGGGTGTGTTTGGAACATTTCGTCACCAGCCAAGTCCAAAATTCAGCGGTTCCCCATATCAGCCCAGAAAGCAGGTAGAACAACTTTTTTGGTATCTTTTTGATGCCTACCGGAGCAATGTAAAAACTACCAGGAGAACTCCTGTCTGGCACCTTCCCCGGTGGAGTTGTGCATGGGGTGTGTTTGGAACATTTTGTCACCAGCCGACTCCAAAATTCAGCGGTTCCCCATCTCAGCCCAGAAAGCAGGTAGAACAACTTTTGTGGTGCCTTTCAAATGCCTACCAAGGTAGTGTAAAAACTACTAAGAGAACTCCTGTCTGGCACCTTCCCCGGTGGAGTTGTGCATGGGGTGTGTTTGGAACATTTTGTCACCAGCCGAGTCCAAAATTCAGCGGTTCCCCATCTCAGCCCAGAAAGCAGGTAGAACAACTTTTGTGGTGTCTTTCAGATGCCTACCAAGGTAGTGTAAAAACTATTAAGAGAACTCCTGTCTGGCACCTTCCCCGGTGGAATTGTGCATGGGGTGTGTTTGGAACATTTTGTCACCGGCCGAGTCCAAAATTCACCTGTTCCCCATCTCAGCCCAGAAAGCAGGTAGAACAACTTTTGTGGTGCCTTTCAGCTGCCTACCAAGGTAGTGTAAAAACTATCAAGAGAACTCCTGTCTGGCACCTTCCCCGGTGGAGTTGTGCAGGGGGTGTGTTTGGAACATTTTGTCACCAGCCGAGTCCAAAATTCAGCGGTTCCCCATCTCAGCCCAGAAAGCAGGTAGAACAACTTTTGTGGTGTCTTTCAGGTGCCTACCGGAGCAATGTAAAAACTTCCAACAGAACTCCTGCCTGGCACCTTCCCCGGTGGAGTTGTGCATGGGGTGTGTTTGGAACATTTTTTCACCGGCCGAGTCCAAAATTCAGCGGTTCCCCATCTCAGCCCAGAAAGCAGGTAGAACAACTTTTGTGGTGTCTTTCAGATGCCTACCAAGGTAGTGTAAAAACTACCAGGAGAACTCCTCTCTGGCACCTTCCCCGGTGGAGTTGTGCATGGGGTGTGTTTGGAACATTTTGTCACCGGCCGAGTCCAAAATTCAGCGGTTCCCCATCTCAGCCCAGAAAGCAGGTAAAACAACTTTTGTGGTGTCTTTCAGGTGCCTACCAAGGTAGTGTAAAAACTTCCAACAGAACTCTTGTCTGGCACCTTCCCCGGTGGAGTTGTGCAGGGGGTGTGTTTGGAACATTTCGTCACCAGCCAAGTCCAAAATTCAGCGGTTCCCCATATCAGCCCAGAAAGCAGGTAGAACAACTTTTGTGGTGTCTTTCAGATGCCTACCGGAGCAATGTAAAAACTACCAGGAGAACTCCTGTCTGGCACCTTCCCCGGTGGAGTTGTGCATGGGGTGTGTTTGGAACATTTTGTCACCAGCCGAGTCCAAAATTCAGCGGTTCCCCATCTCAGCCCAGAAAGCAGGAAGAACAACTTTTGTGGTGCCTTTCAAATGCCTACCAAGGTAGTGTAAAAACTACTAAGAGAACTCCTGTCTGGCACCTTCCCCGGTGGAGTTGTGCATGGGGTGTGTTTGGAACATTTTGTCACCAGCCGAGTCCAAAATTCAGCGGTTCCCCATCTCATCCCGGAAAGCAGGTAGAACAACTTTTGTGGTGTCTTTCAGGTGCCTACCGGAGCAATGTAAAAACTTCCAACAGAACTCCTGTCTGGCACCTTCCCCGGTGGAGTTGTGCATGGGGTGTGTTTGGAACATTTTTTCACCGGCCGAGTCCAAAATTCAGCGGTTCCCCATCTCAGCCCAGAAAGCAGGTAAAACAACTTTTGTGGTGTCTTTCAGGTGCCTACCAAGGTAGTGTAAAAACTACTAAGAGAACTCCTTTCTGGCACCTTCCCCGGTGGAATTGTGCATGGGGTGTTTTTGGAACATTTTGTCACCAGCCGACTGCAAAATTCAGCTGTTCCCCATCTCAGCCCAGAAAGCAGGTAGAACAACTTTTGTGGTGTCTTTCAGGTGCCTACCAAGGTAGTGTAAAAACTTCCAACAGAACTCTTGTCTTGCACATTCCCCGGTGGAGTTGTGCAGGGGGTGTGTTTGGAACATTTCGTCACCAGCCAAGTCCAAAAGTCAGCGGTTCCCCATCTCAGCCCAGAAAGCAGGTAGAACAACTTTTGTGGTGTCTTTCAGGTGCCTACCGGAGCAATGTAAAAACTTCCAACAGAACTCCTGTCTCGCACCTTCCCCGGTGGAGTTGTGCATGGGGTGTGTTTGGAACATTTTGTCACCGGCCGAGTCCAAAATTCAGCGGTTCCCCATCTCAGCCCAGAAAGCAGGTAGAACAACTTTTGTGGTGTCTTTCAGGTGCCTACCAAGGTAGTGTAAAAACTATTAAGAGAACTCCTGTCTGGCACCTTCCCCGGTGGAGTTGTGCATGGGGTGTGTTTGGAACATTTTGTCACCGGCCGACTCCAAAATTCAGCTGTTCCCCATCTCAGCCCAGAAAGCAGGTAGAACAACTTTTGTGGTGTCTTTCAGATGCCTACCAAGGTAGTGTAATAACTACCAGGAGAACTCGTTTCTGGCACCTTCCCCGGTGGAGTTGTGCAGGGGGTGTGTTTGGAACGTTTTGTCACCAGCCGAGTCCAAAATTCAGCGGTTCCCCATCTCAGCCCAGAAAGCAGGTAGAACAACTTTTGTGGTGTCTTTCAGATGCCTACCAAGGTAGTGTAAAAACTATCAAGAGAACTCCAGTCTGGCACCTTCCCCGGTGGAGTTGTGCATGGGGTGTGTTTGGAACATTTCGTCACCAGCCAAGTCCAAAATTCAGCGATTCCCCATCTCAGCCCAGAAAGCAGGTAGAACAACTTTTGTGGTGTCTTTCAGGTGCCTACCAAGGTAGTGTAAAAACTACCAACAGAACTCCTGTCTGGCACCTTCCCCGGTGGAGTTGTGCAGGGGGTGTGTTTGGAACATTTTGTCACCAGCCGACTCCAAAATTCAGCGGTTCCCCATCTCAGCCCAGAAAGCAGGTAGAACAACTTTTGTAGTGTCTTTTTGATGCCTACCGGAGCAATGTAAAAACTACCAACAGAATTCCTTCCTGGCACCTTCGCTAGTGGAGTTGTGCATGGGGTGTATTTATTAAAATTTTGTCACCAGCCGAGTCCAAAATTCAGCTGTTCCCCATCTCAGCCCAGAAAGCAGGTAAAACAACTTTTGTGGTGTCTTTCAGATGCCTACCAAGGTAGTGTAAAAACTATTAAGAGAACTCCTGTCTGGCACCTTCCCCGGTGGAGTTGTGCATGGGGTGTGTTTGGAACATTTTGTCACCGGCCGACTCCAAAATTCAGCTGTTCCCCATCTCAGCCCAGAAAGCAGGTAGAACAACTTTTGTGGTGTCTTTCAGATGCCTACCAAGGTAGTGTAAAAACTATTAAGAGAACTCCAGTCTGGCACCTTCCCCGGTGGAGTTGTGCATGGGGTGTGTTTGGAACATTTCGTCACCAGCCAAGTCCAAAATTCAGCGGTTCCCCATCTCAGCCCAGAAAGCAGGTAGAACAACTTTTGTGGTGTCTTTCAGATGCCTACCGGAGCAATGTAAAAACTACCAGGAGAACTCCTGTCTGGCACCTTCCCCGGTGGAGTTGTGCATGGGGTGTGTTTGGAACATTTTGTCACCGGCCGAGTCCAAAATTCAGCGGTTCCCCATCTCAGCCCAGAAAGCAGGTAGAACAACTTTTGTGGTGTCTTTCAGATGCCTACCGGAGCAATGTAAAAACTACCAGGAGAACTCGTTTCTGGCACCTTCCCCGGTGGAGTTGTGCATGGGGTGTGTTTGGAACATTTTGTCACCAGCCGAGTCCAAAATTCAGCGGTTCCCCATCTCAGCCCAGAAAGCAGGTAGAACAACTTTTGTGGTGTCTTTCAGATGCCTACCAAGGTAGTGTAAAAACTACCAGGAGAACTCCTCTCTGGCACCTTCCCCGGTGGAGTTGTGCATGGGGTGTGTTTGGAACATTTTGTCACCGGCCGACTCCAAAATTCAGCGGTTCCCCATCTCAGCCCAGAAAGCAGGTAGAACAACTTTTGTGGTGTCTTTCAGATGCCTACCGGAGCAATGTAAAAACTACCAGGAGAACTCGTCCCTGGCACCTTCGCTGGTGGAGTTGTGCATGGGGTGTGTTTGGAACATTTTTTCACCAGCCGAGTCCAAAATTCAGCGGTTCCCCATCTCAGCCCAGAAAGCAGGAAGAACAACTTTTGTGGTGTCTTTCAGGTGCCTACCAAGGTAGTGTAAAAACTACTAAGAGAACTCCTTTCTGGCACCTTCCCCGGTGGAATTGTGCATGGGGTGTTTTTGGAACATTTTGTCACCAGCCGACTGCAAAATTCAGCTGTTCCCCATCTCAGCCCAGAAAGCAGGTAAAACAACTTTTGTGGTGCCTTTCAGCTGCCTACCAAGGTAGTGTAAAAACTATCAAGAGAACTCCTGTCTGGCACCTTCCCCGGTGGAGTTGTGCAGGGGGTGTGTTTGGAACATTTTTTCACCAGCCAAGTCCAAAAGTCAGCGGTTCCCCATCTCAGCCCAGAAAGCAGGTAAAACAACTTTTGTGGTGTCTTTCAGGTGCCTACCAAGGTAGTGTAAAAACTACCAGGAGAACTCGTTTCTGGCACCTTCCCCGGTGGAATTGTGCATGGGGTGTTTTTGGAACATTTTGTCACCAGCCGAGTCCAAAATTCAGCGATTCCCCATCTCAGCCCAGAAAGCAGGTAGAACAACTTTTGTGGTGTCTTTCAGGTGCCTACCAAGGTAGTGTAAAAACTACCAACAGAACTCCTGTCTGGCACCTTCCCCGGTGGAGTTGTGCAGGGGGTGTGTTTGGAACATTTTGTCACCAGCCGACTCCAAAATTCAGCTGTTCCCCATCTCAGCCCAGAAAGCAGGTAGAACAACTTTTGTAGTGTCTTTTTGATGCCTACCGGAGCAATGTAAAAACTACCAACAGAATTCCTTCCTGGCACCTTCGCTAGTGGAGTTGTGCATGGGGTGTATTTATTAAAATTTTGTCACCAGCCGAGTCCAAAATTCAGCTGTTCCCCATCTCAGCCCAGAAAGCAGGTAAAACAACTTTTGTGGTGTCTTTCAGATGCCTACCAAGGTAGTGTAAAAACTATTAAGAGAACTCCTGTCTGGCACCTTCCCCGGTGGAGTTGTGCATGGGGTGTGTTTGGAACATTTTGTCACCGGCCGACTCCAAAATTCAGCTGTTCCCCATCTCAGCCCAGAAAGCAGGTAGAACAACTTTTGTGGTGTCTTTCAGATGCCTACCAAGGTAGTGTAAAAACTATTAAGAGAACTCCAGTCTGGCACCTTCCCCGGTGGAGTTGTGCATGGGGTGTGTTTGGAACATTTCGTCACCAGCCAAGTCCAAAATTCAGCGGTTCCCCATCTCAGCCCAGAAAGCAGGTAGAACAACTTTTGTGGTGTCTTTCAGATGCCTACCGGAGCAATGTAAAAACTACCAGGAGAACTCCTGTCTGGCACCTTCCCCGGTGGAGTTGTGCATGGGGTGTGTTTGGAACATTTTGTCACCGGCCGAGTCCAAAATTCAGCGGTTCCCCATCTCAGCCCAGAAAGCAGGTAGAACAACTTTTGTGGTGTCTTTCAGATGCCTACCGGAGCAATGTAAAAACTACCAGGAGAACTCGTTTCTGGCACCTTCCCCGGTGGAGTTGTGCATGGGGTGTGTTTGGAACATTTTGTCACCAGCCGAGTCCAAAATTCAGCGGTTCCCCATCTCAGCCCAGAAAGCAGGTAGAACAACTTTTGTGGTGTCTTTCAGATGCCTACCAAGGTAGTGTAAAAACTACCAGGAGAACTCCTCTCTGGCACCTTCCCCGGTGGAGTTGTGCATGGGGTGTGTTTGGAACATTTTGTCACCGGCCGACTCCAAAATTCAGCGGTTCCCCATCTCAGCCCAGAAAGCAGGTAGAACAACTTTTGTGGTGTCTTTCAGATGCCTACCGGAGCAATGTAAAAACTACCAGGAGAACTCGTCCCTGGCAC